>NW_028255050.1:0-490932 GCF_964263255.1 Lissotriton vulgaris | reverse complement strand
TGTGTATTGCTATGATGTATCATGTGATTCTTTTCAAGGTGAGTGCCACATGGGTAGATGAATGTATAATCTTACTTTACCCATCTCTGTACTGCAGGGCACCAGCTTTCCATAGACCTTTCCCGGACCTTGAGAGCATGGTGGAATGCAACAGCATCCAACAGTACCGCTTCGCCAGGAGACGGATCGATGAGTTGGTGGAGCAGTTGGCGCCACATCTGCTACCTGGCCAGACATACCCAACAGCACTGACACCAAAGGTGAAGATGATGTCAGCCCTGCACTTCTTTACCACCGATACCTTTCAACACACTGTTGCTAGTGCTGGTGGTGGCAGCCCTGCACTTCTTTGCCACCGGTACCTTTCAACACACTGTTGCTAGTGCTGGTGGTATGTCATAAACTATGTTCAGCCGTGTGCGTCATGATGTCTTGGAGGGGATGTTATATTTCCTTGACAAATACATCAGGTTTCCTATCCCTGGTGAACTCACTGACGTAAAGGATGCTTTTTATAGTCTGGGGAGGATGCTAAACGCCATTGGTTCTATTGATGTTACACATGTGGCACTGATAGCACCAAAGGCACATGAGCAGGCCTACTCCAACAGGAAACATTTCCACTACATTAATGCTCTGGTGGTATGTTTGGCAGACAGGTGATCACCCATGTGTGTGTATGTTTTCCCGGTTCTGCGCACAATGCCTACGTCATGAGGAGGAGTCACATTGCGTTGATGAAGTTACAGATGCCCAACCAGCGTGCCTGGCTTGTTGGTGTGTACTATTTCCATTGTGTGTGTTTGGCAATTTTGTATCCCACCCTCTCACAAGACTCAACTAATGTGCTATTCTTTGTATGTAGGTGACTCTGGATACCCCAACATGCTGTGGTTGCTGACACCCCTCAGGAACCCTGTGACAGCAGCCGAGATATGCTACAATGGAGCACATGGTTGAACCAGGAGAGTGATTGAGCGGACCTTTGGTCTCCTGAAAAGCCACTTCCGATGCCTGGACAAGACCGGAGGTGCCCTCCCATATGATCCTGCTAAGGTGTGCAAGATCATCAAAGTATGCTGCATGCTACACAACATGGCAGTGTGGTAGGAGGTGCCTCTCATGCAGGAAGACTATGACCAACATCCCCCCCTGTGGAGAATCCAGGCCTGGGCCGAGAGGCCAGTGATGATGATGATGACGGTGATGTCCACACACAGCTCATCAACAACTTCTACAGCTGATTGTGAGTTCCCAGGGTAGTTATGTCAATGTCTTGACTTTGCCTGAGATGTGTGCGTGCTGATCAGTTGCTTTTTGGGTTTGTCTGTGTGATACTTGACTGGATCCGTGCAGTGATGTGTCCTGTCTGATGGTCTGTGGTCCACAATGTTGTTGACATGCCAATTTGTTACTGTGTATGTTTCTTGTGACATGTTTTATGCATGTTCATTGCATTTCCATCCTGTTCTGGTGTGCTTCTGACTGGGGAGTCGACGATGATTCGATCCTACTGGTTCAGGATCATCTTTAGGACGGATTTGCATGAGTGAATCAGTGCTGTGGTGGAGGGTACAACACGTGGGATCCAGAGGTCCAGTGTTGGAAGTGGCCGAGGAAGAAGCCTCTGGTCCGACGGTTCCTGCTGAAAAATCTTGAGGAGGTTTAGGAGGTCAAACAGGGCACGAGGAAGCCAGGAGGGAGAGGTCATCCAGGCTGGTGTCTTAGTCACTTGGATCAGCCCTGAAGCTGAATGAAGCAGCGGCAGCAGGCTAGTCCATGCCACCGATGTGTGCGGGAAGCCGGCACACAACACTGCTTACATGTCACATCAGCTGGCAGAGCAGCTGCATACGCCATGCAGCAGTGGTGCAAGACATCACATACACACCAAGCCAGATGACAAGGAACATTCACACACATCAATATTCATGAGGTCTAACACATCATTTGAACAATCTCAAAACAGGTCCCCTCAAGTCATAAGCATATGTGAGTACAGTCACCTGTCACTCCTGGGGGAATACTGTTCCACCTCAGGACATTTGAGAATGAAGCCACCAAGGTATGGCATGGCTGAAAGTGTCATTCACTATGCAGTGAAGGTCACAGTAAGCACAATACAAGTGAGGAGTGAAAACACATGAACTACATCATGCTCTGAATGAGGGACACCACCATGTACACCCCCAGGACTCACTCACAACCACATTGCATGTCTGTCCCACCAATACACAATGCCTGTTGTGACACTCACACAACAGGTACACACTCAAATGTTGTGCAGTCAGCATTCACCTGCTCCTCTGGTCTCCCACACAGCTTGCTGTACTATGGAAGAAGTGCATCCAGCATTGCCTTGTTTTCCTCCTCACTGAAGTCTGAGGCCCTATCCACAGTACGAGCAGAGAGAGCAGCATTGTGGTCCACTCCAATGTTGTGCGGGGAAGTGCTCTCTCAGGGCTACATGCAGGCTTAAATCAGTGCTGCTGAGGCGCTCTCAGTTTCAGGAGTACAGTGTGATAGGCAAGATTAGTTTTCATCCTACATTTCATCCAATCCCTTCACACATAAGGCCCTGACACACATTTTCATGGTTTAAAATTTGAGCTTCAGCTGCACAATCATTTTGCAACATTGTATATTCATGAGCAACTGAATTTTGCAGGGCACCTGTAGTACACATTCAAATCTCAGTATCCATGACAACCAGGATGCATTCAAGGCCTACTACTCGTCCCCTAGGTGTCCCCTAACTCTTTTTTGACATACACACACCTGTACGGTGCGTTTCACGGGCTTACATATGGCACGATTTCAATAGTGATACGATGTGCACACACGCACTGAATGTAGGGGTATGGTTTTCTTGCGTATGGCACGATTACAATAGGGAAATGATGCGCATACACGAACGTACAGTAGGGGTATGGTTCGCTTGTGTATGGCACGATTACAAAAGTGATACAATGCGCATGCACGGACAGTAGGGGTATGGTTCGCTCGCGTATGGCACGGTTACAATAGTTAGACGATGCGCACACATGGAGAAGTGTGGCTCAATGGTTACAGTGGCAGACCCTGATGCAGAGGTCTGGCCCGGGACCAGGGTTCAATTCCCTACCTCGGCGGGTCTTGGGCTCAAAAATTCCACGGACCTGATAATTATCTCCTCGGTGCCTATTCCAATCATGGAGTCCCACTCTGCAACTCTGGGCAATAGCTTGCTTAATCTCCACAACGGCCCCCACAACGCTAAGGATGCCTGGCCTCCACCTTGGGGGTGCCCAGGAGTGGACGCCTCACAGGGAAAGCCAGGATGGGTTCCACAGCGGTATTCATACAAGCGCCTTGAGACCCTTGCGGGTGAGTAGTGCGCTATACAAGTATCAATTTACATTACATTTACAATTTGCTCACATATGGCACGATTATAATAGTGAGACGATGCGCACACACACACGGACAGTAGGGGTACGGTTCGCTTGCTTATGACACATATACAATAGTGATACAATGAGCACACATGCATGGACAGTAGGGGTACGGTTTGCTCACGTATGGCACGATTACAATAGTTAGACGATGCGCACACATGCACGGACAGTAGGAGTACGGTTTGCTCATGTATGGCATGATTACAATAGTGTTATGGAGCGCACACATGCACAGACAGTAGGGGTATGGTTCGCTCACGTATGGCATGAATACAATAGTGAGACAATGCACACACACACACGGACAGTAGGGGTACGGTTCGCTCACGTATGGCACGATTACAATAGTGAGACGATGCGCACACACGCACGGACAGAGGGGGTACGGTTCGCTTGCTTATGACACGATTACAATAGTGATCCAATGCGCACACATGCACGGAAAGTAGGGGTACGGTGCGTTTCAGACGGTACGGTTTACGCGCTGCAGTGAATTCAGGGCTGCGGTGCGTTTCAGACGGTACAGTTCACACGCTGCAGTGAATGCAGGGATATGGTGCGTTTCAGACGGTACAGTTCTCACACTGTAGTGAATGTAGGGGTACGGTGAGTTTCAGATGGTACGGTTCACATGCTCACGTATGGCACCATTACAATAGTGATATGAGGCGCACACACGGCAGGGATGTAGGGGTACATTTCAAACAAGGATGTCTATCAAGTTCTTGTCATTGTATACTTACATGAGCAGGCCCTAGGTGTGGCAGGCAGTGATATAGCACAGGGTATGTGATCTTTTTGCACAATGGCTGTGTGATGACCTGTTGACACATGTCATGTGTGATGGGGCACCTTTACAATTGTTCCATATGTATCATTATGCAGATGTTGTCATACACATCAACACCGGGATGGCACAATTATCACTACGGGCACCTGTCTCATGATGCCAGGGACTGGGGCACTTTGTCACTTGACATTTCACGCAAAGCATGACCCTATAAGACTATGTCTGGTGTGTGTAATGTTAAAGATTGGGCTTGCTGTTTGTGTTCCGTAACCTGCATCTGCTGTTGGTGCATCTAACATGGATCTGTGTTGAGATGGGAATGGTTACACATGTACGCACACCATGCCACATGTGCATTCTCACAGCTTTTGGCTCTGATGGCATCAGACATAATTTTTCTTCAGGCATACATGTCTGCATCGTGACAATGGCTGTGTTGTTTTGTTGTCACATGCACACCTTAATCGCAATGTGTTTGATATGTACATTAGACATTCCATGTGACCTGTGCGTGTGCCTTGCAGTCTGCTGTCTGGATGGGATGACAACCTTACACTGCAGGTATCGTGAGATGTGTCACTCCCGTGATATCTTGGGCTGTTCACTCAGACCAGCCCAGCAGCTCATTTGAGGGCATGTCATGTTGATTTTAAAATCAACTGGTGTATCTGGGTTGATGCAGGAATGCCAGCAAGCTGCCATATGTGTCCTGGATGTATTGTGCACGCCACACTCCATAGTGACCTGATGTGTACTAGCAGTTTTGCATGTGCTATGTACATTGCTATCGATGTTGGCTGTCAGTTATTCTCCATTCCTCCCAAATATGTCCTGCAGGGCACCGTCTCTACCAAGGCCATTTCCAGACTTGGCTACCATGAGTGAACGTGACTGCACCTGACATTACGGATTCACTCGACAGTTGATTCTAGACTTGACGAACAGGCTGGACCACATCAACAACCGTGACACAGGTATCCAACTGCGCTGAGCCCCAAGCTAAAGGTGATGGCAGCCCTCCATTTCTTTGCAACAGGGGATGTCGGAGAATGTCCCAAACAATCTTCTGCCGTGTCCTGCATGATGTTTTAGCTGCCATGTTGGAGCACATAGATGAATTCATCAGATTTCCGACTCAGGAAGAGTTGACAGATGTCAAGGGTGAATTCTATGCCCTGGGAGGGATGCCACATGTCATTGGGTCCATTGATGGGACACATTTGGCTTTGGTGCCACCACAGGCTCAGGAGCAGGCTTACCGCAACAGGATACATTACCATTCAGTAAATGCCCCGGTGGTGTGTCTTGCTAACATGCAGATTTCCCATGTTTGTGCATGTTTTCCAGGATCGTGCCATGATGCATTCATCATGAGGCATAGCATGGTGCCACAAATGTTGCTGCAGCTGCGCAACGATCGAGCATGTCTTGTTGGTGGGTATACTCTGTTTGTCCTCGGTGTCTCAGTATCTTTTGCTCTGAAGGCATCTCCTGAACCACTTATTTACATGATGTACATTTATAGGTGACACTGGATATCCCAACATGCCATGGCTAATGACACCTCTCTGCAACCCAAGAACAGCAGCAGATCAGCTGTACAATAATGTACACGGGCAGACCAGGCGAGTGATTGAGCGGACGTTTGGCCTCCTGAAGAGCCGATTCCGGTGCCTCGATAAGACCTGCGGATCCCTCCCATATGCCCCGGCCAAGGTCTGTAATATCTTCATCGTGTGCTGCATGCTGCACAACTTGGCAGTTGAGAAGGCAGTGCCACTCATCCTGGATCCTGAGGAGCAGGAACATCCACCCGTTTAGGATGAAGGGCTTGGTCAGGATGCAAGTGATGATGAGGAGGAGGAGGATGATATCCGGAGTCAGCTCATACGCAACTTCTTCTCATAATGGTGAGTCACTGGGAATGATTGTGCAAGCTTGTAGTATTGAGTGGCATGTGTTGCAATGTGTTTGTCCAGCAGACTGTATGCAAAGTAACTTTGATGTCTGTGTTCTGATGTGTCACGCAAGTGCTGATGTCATGCCACACTGAAATGCGCAATGACTGAGATAGAATTGTGCAAGTGTACTACATTGTTCCAGTTAATTACATGCCCATGTCCTTGTCAATGAATTTAAACGGTGAGCCCTTGTGTGTCTGCCATTCCCAGGTTGCTGTGCCTGTTGTATGTTCGTGTCATCTTCATCCTCCTGCTATTCCTCATGGTGATTGCAACATGGACCGAATCAGCGTTCAATGCACGGACATGTGTAAATGTCAGTTCGGGTAAGAGATCCAAACAGGCTGTTTATGTTTGGTATGGTTTGAGAATGTATGGGAACTGTTTCTGTGCATGTTGTAGAACCATACAAACATGTCTCATCACCATGGATCACATTTCATGTTGCACCACTCCCATGACAGGACCGTCACCCTTCTTGACAGTCATCTGTTGTGGAGTTTTTTACTCTGATGAAGTATCAATGTCTGTAAACCTTCACATTGACACATTGCGGATACCACCAGTTGACATTGTGTGAGACATCACAAACACACAGGCTCTATGGGGAATTGCAGCATCACTGTGTGCAGATGGATGTGTTTGGCTCATACACCTAATGATGTGTGCCAGTAAAATTGGATTTCCAATCAAACATTTTGTGAAGGTGTGGGCCAGCGTATGTCCCACATGTTCTGTCAAATGCCCGGTTAGGATGTTTGTATGGATGCATTGTCCCTGGTGCCAGTATGTCATGTCACTGTCAGTTTGCTTCCTCAGGGCCGGTGTAGGACACTGCTTTGAAAGCCTTCTCAGTAAGTTGATGTTAACTTTCTATTCCCATGATGGCAGGAATGTTGCGCTGATGACATCACAATGTTGTGCTGTAGCAAATGTCAATGCTTCCGTGGCACCAGTCATGTGACGTGAATCCCAGGATTGTCTTGTGCATTGCTGATATCCTGGTCACGGTAGGGGTGGTTTTGTGCCATTGTGCATCATTAATCTCTATTGAGTTCTGGACCGGCAGCTTGTTATGTTAGGATTTCAAAGCCCAGTTGGACGAGCCAATGACTGTCTCTTGCGGGGCTTCCTTGTGTTTTCCTAATTTACTCCCTCGTTGGATGAGGTTCTTAACACCTTAGCTGCTTCGCAAATATACCTCCCCAGTGCTGCGCTGTCCATTGGAACTAGTGCTGAATGGACGTCCAATGGTCGTGCGCAGCACTGGGTAGGTAGCGCTCGTGACGACCGTTGGACGTCAGCAGCGCTTAAGAGGTTAAGGCTAATGCGGATGATGTGTCATTTCCCTTCTTGACCCACACTGATTCCCAGGGCTAACTACGGATTGTTGTTTTTCTGTGAGTAGCACTGCAGCGCATTAGAATTTCTGTTTATTAGAGCCATATTCATACACTGTGATTCCTCTATATCCGCATGGCACTAATTTCAAAGAAGCATTATCCCCCCTTCATTTAGCTGCCAAACTCTGCTACCTTTTATGTGTCCGTGTTCAATCCTCAGATCTACTTACATTATTATTACTGTGATCCCAACTAGGACACAGTGGCTGTTGTTTTCCTTTACAGGTGAAACTGTTACAGTATAGGTCCTGAGGGAATCTGTGATTCAGTGACAAGAAGTGTTGAATCCTTATGCTTCTTTACCTTTGTTTCAGATCTCACTCCATGCTGTTCCCTTCCTTTCTTTCCCTCGCCTGATCACCCTTTTGAGTCAGTCAATCATACTCAGACCAAGGAGCTTTCGGGAGATGGACCACTTTGCGCAGCACACGTTTCTGATGATTCAAGGATCCAACAGTCCCAGGCAGTCGTGTGCAGATTGTTTCACCAGCATTACAGGTAACCTGTTTGGATGACTGTTATTTTCTTCAGAGCAATGCCACTGGCCATGGACATTGGCTATAGCAGCATGGCCTCAACACAACCTTGATCCATTTGTGTAGTAAATGTGTTCCCCGCAGTACAATGTGCCTCATTATTGTCACCGCAGATCTCTTGCCAGTTTGCATCCGTCATCTGTGGCATACCTTACGATGATTGTACATATGGGAGTATGTGTACTGTGGCAAAATGCATGCTGCATAATGATCCATAATGTGCATGAGGTACATGTTTATGTATGTATTTGTGCAGCTTGCAACCACAATGGGCAGTCAACACCTGCTGAGGCTGTGTGTCCTGGGCGCAGCTTGGCCTTTTGGTGCCTGATCCTGTGACCATCATATTTGATGATTGATCATCCATTTTCTTTCAGTGGCCCATGAGTGACCATACACTCATTCCTTTCCATACACCTGTTACATTGTGCCTTTCAAAGCTCCTTGTCTTTGTGTGCTACTTTCTACATGGTCTCACCCCTTCCACCGTCATGTGTTCACTCATTCCTGCCTCCCCTGCAGCACCGCACCACCGAGTGCCCTGATTCTGCAACAAACACGCCTATGAAATGCTCCTCCCACCCTCCACCCATTCTTATTGTAGGTAGCAGCTTGTCAGTGCCACTGTTGCGCCACCTCTGTGCCAAAGGCAGGACCATCAGCGCCTGCAGCGTGCACAGTGCAAAACCGTCTGGTACTTCCACGATGCAGGTAACACACAGACTAATGCTCCAGCCACCTGAGGGAAAGCTTCTAGATGGCGCTTAAATGGTGATTGTGAATCTTAGAAAGGATGTTGTATTGCTTGGCGGGCAAGGGGTCAGTAGGGGAACTGGATTTACACTACTGCAATTCGAGCAGAGAGGCTTCCTATGAAATTGTGGCTAAATCTGAGACCACAGAGCTGGGAAACAGCTTTAATGATTGATCCTCAGACATTGGACAACTACATCAGCACGCAGGCCCTCACCTACACAAACTACATGGGTCAGGGGGACAGCAACTCCTGGCTGGAGGACAACCACATCACCATCCTTCATTGGTACATCAACATTTTCATCCACTTGTCCAAAAAACAACACACTGCACCACACTCCGCTTCAGATGCACCAGGAAAGCTTGACCAGAGTCAACACAAAGAGCTGTGTGGCACCCTCCCACAGGACACTCCAACCAACTAGACCACCACATCCTGCAACCGCACACACTGGATCAGCAACTGATCAAACACTCTTGCCACATTGGCTGACTTTCATATGAAGCACAACAACAGTTAAGCCACCAGGGAGAAGGCAGGCCTACTGGACTCATACAGGTCTAGCTGGACTCATGTGCACACCTTGTAAAACAAACAACCATCTGTTACCTTTCAGCCCTGAAATCCTCCACACGCAGACATCACCATATCATCAGCACGGACAAGAGGACAACCTTCAGGTTTGGCCAAGGCATCATCAGCATTGTGAGTGAACTATATAAACCCAGCTCTCCATCCAAAATACATCACACCCTTGCAAGGCCAAGGGGATCCCTTGCAACTTACTACCACTCCAAGCTCGTGGACGTACACAAAATCCTCCCCACACAGAGGCAGACAGCGCTATTTTCCACAGGACATACCCTCCCTCAGGTACTGGACTCCCATCAGCAGCAAAGACACCACCCGGCTCATGTACACCATCCACTGAGGCTATCCATCAGGAGCCTTCACACACAACATCTCAATCACAGCATACACCACCCTTGAAGCCCACATCCGGCACATCATGAATGTGTCCTTTGAGTATGCCACTTTCCATGGGAGCTGGAGGCATGCCGAAAACCAGGACCTTCTTTGACGACGGACGTCAGTAACGCAGGATGTCCTGGAACATCACCCTGCTTCTCTACCCAGCAAATGTCATCAATAAGACAGTAAAGGAGCAACTGACCATCTGCTTCCAAGTAAACATCTCCAGCCAACCTGCCCCAAAGCATCTTCCACAGTAATCACCCCACTGCAACAGCCCTCATTGCTGCCAACAACTACATCTTGGACCCTGCTCAACAATGATGAGGCCACCACCCTCACCCTATAGACTGCTCAACGGCATTCATCACCATGTGCTAACACACTGTCAGATCACACATCTCCAACACTGGGATCCACAGGAAGACCCAGGATGAAATTACCAAGTACCTCCCCAGCAAGGCCCAGGGAGTCCGCATCACCCCTTCGTCGCATAGTACACTGGGGTCATGTGTCCCATGGCCCAGACCACATCTCTCAGCGCGATGATCTACAATGTCTCCATGACCCCCCTCTCCAACATCACATGCGCACACAACCTCATCATCATGTCCTATGCCATTGACATCCAGCTGCTCCTCACCCTCACCAAAGACCCAGCCACTTTCAGATCCTACATTCAAGAAGGCATGAGGTGCATTGACAAATGGATGAACATCAGCCTCCTGAGGCTGGACTTGGACAAGACTGAGCTCATCATCTGAGGAATGTCCCCTTTCAGCTGGGACAACTCCTTGTGTCACACCGGCCTGGGTAGCGCACAAGCACACAGTGGCCACGCACGCTAGCAGGTGCTCATCGTACACTTCTCGCTCACAATGAACATGCAAGTCAACACCATCACTACCTCATGCTGCAAGTCCCTCCGCATGCTGCAAATGATATTCAGATAGATCTACTCCTAGTCAAGACTGACAGTCACCCAGGTCCATGACACCAGCCGTCGAAACTACAGCAAAACCCTCTACGCAGGAATAAGAGCCAGACTCCAGGAGGACTTGTGCACATGCAGGGTGCATGCGCACACCTCAGCCACAACATCCCCTGCCACAGCCACATGACCGTCCACCTGAGATACCTACAATTGTCTCACTGTCAACCTCAGGATGACCTTCATTCTCCTAAGCCACACTCAGTAGGCACTACACAAACCCTGCCCCAAAGAGGAACACGGACATCTTCAATCCAACACCCCGTTGCCCCAACTCCGTCCAGCCACCCGTGCCCTGGGTACCATTCATCACATCCACAGTATAACTGCATGCAGGAGATAGTTCTCCCACATCACCAAACAGACCTGGTATTCCCTCCCTGGGCACCTCAACGTGACCCATGACCTCTTCACCTTCCTAAAACTCTTCCAGAACTGTCTGTCAGAGCAGTAGGGCAAGCCCCCCCCCCCCCCTCAGCAGATTGAAACCATCACAGGTGAGTATTGTGCTCCATGTATGTATTTGATGATACATTGTGACCTATGTGTGTCCTCAACCGGACTCAGATCCCAGTGTATTGATGGCTTGAGTTTGTTGCACACTCTGGCATACTTTGAGATATCCCCACACGTATGTTGTTGACTCATGTAAAAAGAATGCAACATCAAATTCTCAAATTCTATTGTGTTTCTTTTGTTTATTTTTCTATGTTGTGCTGGAAATGTGAATAAGTATCAGGTGCTGTACAAAAAGGGGGGGGGGGAATCCAAAGTTCACAAAGGGAGATGTGATGCCTTGCAGTTTGAGTCAACAGAGTCCAGACTAAGCATGGGCGAATTTTGCGAATCTCGCGTTCGCGAATTTTGCGGATTTGCGAACTCGCAATCCGCAAAATCCGCGAATTCTCGCGAATTTGCGGATTTTTTTTTTGTGTTCGCGCGGGTTTCTGCCAGTTCGCGAGGGTTTTGTACAATTTCGCAAAACGCGAACTTACCTGTCGGGTCGCAAGTTTCGCGAACTACGTGTCCAGCCTGTTTGGGACACTCTTCTTCATCACTGCCACTCTCTGTCACCACTGCCACTCTCTGACTACTCATGCCACCCTCTGGCCCACCCATGCCACCCTCTGTTTCATCACAGCACCCTCTGGTTGTCCAGTCAGTGTACATTATTGTGGCAAAGCAAGCACACCTTCCCTGCCTCAAGTGACCTGAATTAATTTGGGGCTGATTAATGTGTCACAGAATATTTTTTTAGCTGGCACCTGCTTCCTTAGTGCTTCCTGATTAGTGATCTTTTGCACTTGCTAAGTGCTTTCATTGTTGCAAAATTAGTTACAACACCTGCCCTGCCCCAACTGACAATAATGAATTAGGGGCTGATTAATGGATTTGAACTTCCAGCCTGGCTCCTGCTTGTCTCCCTTAGCTGTAATTCAGGACCTTTGTGGCATATGTGTAACTATTCTGAGGTTCAGAGCAGGGTCACATAATAGTTGCAACTGGCAACTGAACTCTGGAGGGGCCCCTCAGGAACCACTACAGGAAATGGCTACTAATGATGAGCCTGAACTTTTGAACCTGGTAAGTAGTTTCAGTTTTGCTAAGATCGTATTTCTGCAATTTTGCGCTTAAGTTGTACTGGGAAGCCGCGAACTCACGCGAACAGTGCGAGCAAGCCATAAAATCCGCTGCTCGCGGATTTGCGGATTTTGCGGGAGATTCGCGAATCTCGCGGATTGCGAATTTACCGAAAATCCGCAAAATCCGCGAGCGAAACGGATTTTCCGCCCATGCTTAGTCCAGACCACAGTGCTTGCCATCATTGGTCAGACTGCAACCAGCAAGTCCATGTGGGTGAGTGGGACAGTCAATGAGGCGATGATGTTTCACACATCGGCAAGATGCCAGACCAGGTGACCTGGGAGATGTGCATGGCCCACTGCCTCTCACTGTCTTTTGCGTGGACGACCCACCTTCCTTGGGGGACCCTCATATGCAGGCCTTGACGATGCATGGGACGCTCCGTCAGATGATTCCTCCTCCTGCTCCCTCCTTGTGCCTCTTGGTGGTCTTCGCATCGAAGTTTCTTGTCTGGTGACACAGTGAGGGTGCTGCATGTTGTCAGCGATCCGACGGAGTGAATGGCTTATGTCCCTGTGCACTGCCAAGAGCTCATCTAGTCTTGCCACCATCCGCCCTTGGTGTTTTCGTTGACTGGCTTGTTGCTCGGCCTGCAGGTTTTTGATTTCTGTGAGGGCCCCCACTACATGGCTGAACTCCCTGGTGTCCCGCCAGTATGCCTCCATGATGTTTCATAGTTCAGACATACCGGGCACTGCAGCTGGGTGGTCAGGTTCTCGCCTCCGCCTGGTGCCACTCCCACCACCCCTGCCCACACGAGCCTGGCCTGCGGTTGTGGGCACATCGGGTCCACGGGACCCCTGAGGGAAGGCAGTGGTGGTGTTGTCTGCCACCTCCTGGGTGCCCGGCGAACCTAGTCCCTCATTGTCAGACTGGCTCAGTGGTGGAGTGTGGGCAGGGCTCAGAGCTGTCTGCTGGGATGTGGCAGGAATGGGTGTGGTGGTTGGCGCAGATGTCCCTGATCCAACTGCTGCACGGGTTTGGGCTCCAGAGGTGCCAGGTTGGTCGGGGTCATCCATGGAGTGGTGAGAGGCGTCGCTGTTGGTGGGATCAGGATCCTGCATAGCCTGGGACTGTGATTCATCTCCCCCCTCATTGGGGGTCGATTCAGCACGTTGCCCTGTTAGTGTGAGAGACAGACAATGTTAATGCCATTTCATGCAACATTCAATTTTCATATACATTGTTGTTGGCACTGTTCCACCTGGTAGTTGTCCATGCTTTGGATTGTTCTCAATGTTCACTTGTGGATGGTTATGTTGTGGGAGTCATTGACATGTGAGTGACTATTTACAATGACTGGCACAGCCATGCATGTCAGCAGTGATTTGCCAGTAATTGTGCACCACAGCTATGCCAGCATGTATGCAACACATTGACACTGCGTATCACCATGATGGAACAATGGCACAGCTGAGTTACGCATCTGTGCCATAGACGTGGCACATTGCTGGAGTTGTGTCGCCGGCGCAACGCAGATCCAGCAATGCTCTGTGTGGCCCTATCTGCACAATGCTGCGTCAATCCTTACGTCTGCTTCAAGCATGCACAGGGTTTTAAGGCAGCATGTGCATAAAAGTGACTGAGTGAAATCTTGAAGATTTCAATCAGCCACTTTTGTGAGGTGTTGCTGCCCCGTTACAGCCTCTCACTGCCCCCCCCCCCCCCTGACCAGTACACCTACTTCTGGCGCAGGGCTTTAGAACGTGGAACATCTCCCAGATGCATCACCCTGTAAATACCCAGCAAAAGGGCGCAACTTTTGTACGTCCGCTGTGTCACAAAGGTGAAGCAACGGTGTCGTGAAAGAAGCGCAAGTACTTGTGAATCAGCACCATGCATTGTTTTTGCTTGGATGCTTCATCTGATCTGTATTTGTTTTGTTGTGTTACATGACGATTGTGACAGTGGGGCACTCCATTGCCTGTCCCAGGAGGCTATGTTTATGTAAGGGGTGTGTGTGACAGGCTGTGCTGGTAGTTGGAGTCTGATTTGGAACTGGGCGTCTCTCGTGGTGTGGCTGTCCCCCCATGGGGCATGCTGCCATGACAGTGTTTTTGAGTTCCTGTCCAAAATATCTGACCTTGTTGTCCTGGTGTTAGTGTTTGCACTGGTCACAGGAGGGCCTTGTGCTGCCTACACCAGGGCCCAGTGTCAGCTTTCTTTTCAGTACTTTCACACTCCCTGTGCATTTAGCATGGTGCATGGGTGTGCACATTGGCCATATGGGATGAGTGCAATTGGCCATGGCGGTACACAGAAATGTTGATAGGGGTGGCCAAATTTTTTGCTTCATCCCCATCTGCCTTGCACCCTTCGGGCCCTCTGCCTTGCACCCACCTGGTAGTTGTCCATGCTGGTCCATCCACCTGGTAGTTGTCCATGCTTTGGATTGTTCTCAATGTTCACTTGTGGATGGTTATGTTGTGGGAGTCATTGACATGTGAGTGACTATTTACAATGACTGGCACAGCCATGCATGTCAGCAGTGATTTGCCAGTAATTGTGCACCACAGCTATGCCAGCATGTATGCAACACATTGACACTGCGTATCACCATGGTGGAACAATGGCACAGCTGAGTTACGCATCTGTGCCATAGAAGTGGCACATTGCTGGAGTTGTGTCGCCGGCGCAACGCAGATCCAGCAATGCTCTGTGTGGCCCTATCTGCACAATGCTGCGTCAATCCTTACGTCTGCTTCAAGCATGCACAGGGTTTTAAGGCAGCATGTGCATAAAAGTGACTAGGTGAAATCTTGAAGATTTCAATCAGCCACTTTTGTGAGGTGTTGCTGCCCCGTGACAGCCACCCACTGCCCCCCCCCCCCTGACCAGTACACCTACTTCTGGCGCAGGGCTTTAGAACGTGGCACATCTCCCAGATGCATCACCTTGTAAATACCCAGCACCAGGGCGCAACTATTGTACGTCCGCTGTGTCACAAAGGTGAAGCAACGGTGTCGTGAAAGAAGCGCTAGTACTCGTGAATCAGCACCGTGCATTGTTTTTGCTTGGATGCTTCATCTGATCTGTATTTGTTTTGTTGTGTTATATGACGATTGTGACAGTGGGGCACTCCATTGCCTGTCCCAGGAGGCTATGTTTATGTAAGGGGTGTGTGTGACAGGCTGTGCTGGTAGTTGGAGTCTGATTTGGAACTGGGCGTCCCTCGTGGTGTGGCTGTCCCCCCCATGGGGCATGCTGCCATGACAGTGTTTTTGAGTTCCTGTCCAAAATATCTGACCTTGTTGTCCTGGTGTTAGTGTTTGCAATGGTCACAGGAGGGCCTTGTGCTGCCTACACCAGGGCCCAGTGTCAGCTTTCTTTTCAGTACTTTCACACTCCCTGTGCATTTAGCATGGTGTATGGGTGTGTACATTGGCCATATGGGATGAGTGCAATTGGCCATGGGGGTACACAGAAATGTTGATAGGGGTGGCCAAATTTTTTGCTTCATCCCCATCCCCCTTGCACCCTTCGGGCCCTCTGCCTTGCACCCTCCTCACCTCTGCCTTGCACCCTTCTCGCCCTCCGCCTTGCACCCTCCTCCCCTCTGCCTTGCACAATTCTCGGCAACCCCCTTGCACACTTCCCACCCAATGGAGGGTGCTGCCACCAGGCACAATGGCACCATTTCAGAAGCATGACGGCCCTGACTTGGCCCACACCAGACACACTGGCAATCCAGGGGGCCAGGATACCGGACGTCCATTCTTGGGTTTGTGCTTCCTGTAGCATGGGACATAACATGGCCTTGGTTTGTCAATGGGGCATGCACATATTAGTGGCATTAGCGTAATTTTGGCCCGTAGTTATGGGCGCGGGTGCTTGCCACTTGTTGCGGGCATTTTTTGCACTTGGAGTGTGGATGCCATTACCCCACGACTCCTTCAATGCCATGTACTCCCACCGGTAGTAGCAGGGCACCTCCAGTGTGCTGGCTATTGGCGTAGTTCTTGTCCATCTTCCGCTTCACCATCCTCCGCAGATCGTACCACCTGGCCTGGCAATCCTTCCTGGTGCGCCTGATGGGTGCAACAGCATTGACCCTATTGACGATCCTCACCCACAGGAGTGTTTTGTCAGCTATGCTGGTCTGTCTGTCTGACCAATGCGCCAAACAGCTGTGGCTCGACTCTGATGACTTCATCTACAAGGATCTCCATCTCCTCCTCTGTGAACTTTGGATTCTTTTGTGCGGACATGGTGTGAGGTGAATGTGATTGGGGGTGACGGTGTGTATGGATTTGGGTGTGTGGGTCTGAATGTGATAGGGTGGGTATGTGTGAAGGTGGATGTGTGCAGTTGTTGGTGTGTTGTCTGTGTGTCTGTAGCTAAATGGCTTTGTTGCAAAGGATTTGGGGCATATTACCAACAACTAGCGATAATTATCGCTATGTTGGTTTAGCTGCGATATTTTTATCGCCGAGCTGCGGCGATTTTTATCACTTAGGAGCCTTGCTATTATCAAGGTATATCTCCTAAGCAATAAAAATCAGCCGAAAGGCATGAATATCGCTGAAAAGTCCTCGATATTCATGCATTACCGAGCTAATGCTCTTAGCCATGTTATCCACCTACCATTGGATAACATGGCTGAGAACTGCTCAGGGGCAGGTGTTAGCTTTTGGAGATATTCGCGCTTAGCGCGAATATCTCCAAAAGTTGGTAATAGGAGATAGCGATGTTAGCGACTGTTTCCAGTTGCTAACATCTTGGCACGCCCACTTTGCATGTCATGAGTGATAAATATCACTGACATGTAAAACGGGGCCCAAGATGGTCGCTATCTCCTAGCTGTCGCTAACTGGTGTTAGCGTCAGCTAGGTAATAGGGAGATAATTTTATCTCGGCTTTCTTGGCTTTTAAAGCCAAAAAAGCGGAGATAAACCCCCTTGATAATATGCCCCGAGGTTTGTGTGTGTGGGCCATTTTTATTGGTCCATTAGTGGGTGGGGCTTAGTTTGAAAATGTTGGTGGGTGTGTTATAAGGGATGGGTCTGAGTTGGGACCTCTGTTTGCCTGTTTGAATCTGGCCAGAAGATTCATGTCCAATGGTTTGTACACAGGAGATATTTTTTTGGGTGTTGTGCGAGTCGTTTACACCCTCCTTGGGCTGTTTTTAGGGGTTTGCGTGCGCTTCGTTAAGGGCGGGTTCGTTTTGTATTTGTTTGTGTGGCTCGCTCATGCACAACGTTTTTACGGGGTTCGCGTGCGCTTCGTTAAGGGGGGGATCGTTTCATATTTGGTTGTGTGGCCCGCTTATGTGCAGCGTTTTTACGGGGTTTGCTTGCGCTTTGTTAAGGGGGGGTCATTTCGTATTCGTTTGTGTGGCTCGCTCATACGCAACGTTTTTACGGGGTTCGCGTGCGCTTCGTTCAGGGGGGGTTTGTGTAGTGTTTGATTGTGTGGCTCGCTCATACGTGATGTTTTCCGTCCAAATCGCTGTTCATACACAACAACGTTTTCACGTACGAATTGCGCTCTTGGTCCCCGTACTGGATCGTACTTGTCGGATCCTACGGCATGTTTACGAATCGTACGGTTCACTTTCCGAGTCGGTATCGTACGGATTTTCGCCTGTTTTTCGTACGGTTCGCAAACTTTCGGACGTATTTTTTGGCAACGGATCGTACTACACGATTCGGACGGATTTGTACGATTCGTACGGAAATGGCTGCGAATACGAATCGTCGGACGGTTTTCTTTCCCGGATCGGAATTGAGCTCCTACAGTTGTCGTAGATCCTAAGCTAATTGAATCCAACTTCTAAGCCCATCCAGGTGTCAAGTCCTCCCAAAGCACGTTAAATAAACCCCCCAAAAATGCAAAAAATGCAAATATGTCCAAAACAATTCCACTCTTGATAAATCCAATAGTCCAATTTCATAAAAAAAACAAAAATGTAGAAAAGGTTAAAAACGCTTGAAGAAAACACAAAAATGTAAGAGAGTGTAAAATAAACATTAGCTTACAAAACTAATACGCAACTCTTAAAACAAATAAAATGCCAAAGTTCTCCAAAAAGAAATCCTCTTTTAATATATCCAATTGGCAAATCCCTTCAAAAACCCGAAAACATAGGAAAAGTTAAAAACGCTCCAGGAAAACGCGAAAAATTAAGAGTGTGTTAAATAAATATTAGTTTACAAAACTAATACACACCTCTTAAAAAAAACCTCAAAGTCCCCCAAAATCCGATGTTGTGAAACGAAAACCTGTAAAAAATTGTAAAACATGCCCACCTAAAGGTACATAAATATAACTTTCAAACACTTTTAATAACATTTTAAAACAATACACATAAACCTATCTACATATACTAGACTCGAAATACTAGGCGTTAAAAACCGAACTTACTTAAAAATTAACATAATGTAAAATACACCTAAATCACATCAAAAACACAACTTCCAAAGACTAAATACACTACATACCACCTAACTACATTCAAAATCAATTAAAACTTAGTTTAAATAAAGATAAATAACTCTTACCTGGCTCCAAGCGACACAGCTCCCAACCGCGATCTGATCCACTGAGAAATGACCCAAAACGACAGTAAGTGGTTAGAAAATTAGTCCCCCTAAACAAAAATGGCTGAATAAATATAAATGTAAACCTTAAATATAATAAAACAGATAATAAACTTACCAAAAACTAAACAACTATATTTTCTAAAAATGTAATACATTAGTATAAATTATTAAAAAATATTGTAATACTTGTATAACATTGTTATTATTAATAATAAATATTATAACATATATTAAATATTATTATTGAAAATAAATTGTATTACTTACTCAACATTGGAAACAAAATGAATGTAATATATCAAAATGGTAAATAAATACATGAATTTTCTAAAAAAAATTGAAAATAAAATAAAGTAAATATTAATATTATTAATAAAAATATATTAATAATATTATTAAAAATATGTTGTGTATGTAAAAAAGTACTATTAAAGTAATGTTATGTTTTAATAAATTTAATATCAGAAAAATGCAATAGTCCTTTCACAACAAAAATGAAAATAGAAAGAATGTACCCCCCACAGTACCTGGGGGCCTGCAACGGGACCTGCAGTCTATTCCCGCATGTCTTTCCGTGGTGGCAATGCCGCCACGGAAAGGCATCTTTCTGCACCCATGTTAATATGGCTGATGGTGTCTAACAGACACGCCACCATGTTAAACCCTTTACCGCCCGGTCAACTCATGTACCAGTCGGAAAAGCGATGGACGGTCTTTCCGGCCGCCGCGGTCCCCCCGCCATAGTAATATGGCAGGGGAAATGGGTGGCGTAAGGGGTTGGATCACGGGCGGAACGCCACCGCCAAGCAGGGGGTGGCGATCCACCCGAGATGCTAATGGGTCCCCACAGTTCGGAGCCCTTCCGACCCGAATCGGAATCTGCCCCTTAAATGTAATAGAATAATTTACTCTCAAAAACTTTACATGTTTAAATATACACTTCTTAATTTAAACTATTTTAAATATATAAACTGTACATTTCATAATTTCCATTCATAATTATTGTCTCAAAATATATATAATTTATATTTTAAGTGTTAAATTATTTCACAAGTAAATTCTTTTTGTTTTTTACTTTTCATTAAATCTCTCAAAATGTAATTATTAATAAAGGTTTCAGAAATTTCTAAAACATTGTAACACAGCCTACCTCTATACATTTACTAAGCAAAACTCCACTACAAAATAGTATATAACAATATTAATACAATAAATTTAGTTAAAAAATGACTTAACAAACAAGAAATAAATATACAAAATACATTAATATTATCAAATTTTAAATCAAGTGTAAAAATGTTCATTACTTTAAAATTTAAACATTGCAAACATTGTTTTTTATATAATCTCAATAATTCATAAATATCAATTACATAATATTTATTTCAACATTTTTAAAACACTCCCCACTCTTATCCCCTAATAACACAAAATGCCACTCCTAAAATTTATATTACAATATTTTTTAATTTAAAAAAGTGTTAATATCTCATAACAATAAATTTACTCTCAGCAAAAAATATTTAGTATAATCATATTATTTATGTCAACATATTTAAAACACTCCCCACTCTTATCCCCAAATAACCCAACATCCCGCTCCTAATATTTATATTACAAATATATTTTTAAGAAATATGAGAAAAAATTAAAATCTCATATTAATACATTTACTCTCAACAAAAAATATTTTGCATAAACATATTATTTATTTCAACATATTTAAAATACTCCCCACCCTTATCCCCAAATAACCCAACATCCCACTCCTATTATTTATATTACAAATACATTTTTAAAAAATATTAGAAATTAATAAAATCTCATAAAAATAAATTTACTTTCAACAAAAAATATTTGGAATAAAAAACATTATTTATTTCAACATTTTTAAAACACTCCCCACGCTTATCCCCTAATAACCCAACATCCTAAAATTTATATTACAAATACATTTTTATAAATTTTATACAATTATTATTTACACAATTTTTTCATTATTATTATTACTTTCATTACATTTCGATATTTAAAAAATTCGATATTTTTTACATTATATATTATAATTTTATATATTACTTACCTTTACAAAATACCTATATTTTGTCATTACAATATTTTGTACTCGATATTTCAGCATTCGATTTATATTTTTTTTAAATCGATATTTTGAAATTCTATATACTAACATTCGATATTTTGGGACATTTGATATTTGCAATTCGATATTATGTCATATTGATATTTTGACTTCAATATTAAGGCCGTTCACCAGCCAGACTACCCCCCACATTTCTTCTCTATATTGACTGGAGATGGTGTAACCTGTAGGAAGAGCAGCAACAATTTCTGGGTTGCACCTTCTTTGAGCGCTGATTCAGTAATAAGCAGCAACCCTATCTATAATTCCTGAATTAAGTCTTACAACTCTGTGCATGTTTACTAATAGAGCAGGCATTTTATCAGCCACCAGAGAATGGCTTGTTATGCGGGCCCTCAGCTGGTTGCTAGCAAAGGACGGCTCAGTTGAGGGACCAAACTCGCCTTTATATCAAACTCAATATAGGGGACTACCAATAATAAATGAATCCCAGACGTGGCTACAATAACAGACTGAAGGTTTTCAAGATTTCAGGTATTCTGAGAAAGAAAATTACCGGGCATGTCTCGGGCAATGGGGCTGATATGTGGAAGGGCGCAGACGGACTTGCCTTAAGGGCGCCGGTAGCACGCCCCCTGTGTGCAAGCCACTCTGCTAGACATATTTACAAGCTCACAGCTCTAACAAGCTCCGCCCACATCGCAGCTGATTGGAGCTTCCCCAACCAATCATCATGAGTCCTAGCATGCCTTTTACTGCAATTTGGCAAAAACTAGAAAACTGTTAAAATTCGGCTCATAAGTGTTCTTTGAAAAACAAAAAGCAGCACAATGAAAGGTCACAGCTAAAAACGGATTGGTGCCAGACGTCAATTTCCAGAATTAAAGTAAATGCTAATGCAAATACGAGTGTGGCCACCCTTCGAGACACATTTTATGGTCTCAGAACTCTAGTAACTGGAGAAAGTTTTGAACTTCAGAGGGGTTACATATACTAGACCAGCTCCAGATCATTTTCTCGAAAACAATTTAACACCTAACAACATAAAATTATTAAAGCATATGAAAAAACATGATATGAAAAAATTACATTTTTTAATATTAATGTTAAAATAAAATCATTTTTCAAATTAATTGAATATTAAAATAAATCTATATACAATTAACTTTCCTCACTAAAATGCAAACATAATTTAAATAATCAATTAAACAGTATTAAAACGAAAAATGTGTTATAATAAACCTTATAACATTTAAACATTGAATAAATATTTTCTACATTTTGCAAATATTAATATAGAATACACATCAAAAAAAGTCATAGTAATTTCATAAAAAGCTGGGGGGACACTTCAATCAGCGCCTGAACGGGAGGGGGGACCGGCAGAGTCTCGAAAGCACTTTCACCTTTCCTTTGCTTTCCTGGAACACAGCCCGCACCGAGCGCCGTGAGGGAAACGGCAAATAGACCCAGACCACAATCCCCAGGTGCCCCGGTGGCAGAGGTGCACCTGGGACGCCACTGACTGCGCCAGGAGGCGCCTACAAACAGCGGTGCACCGACAGCTCCGTGGGGGACACTTCAATCAGCGCCTGAACGGGAGGGGAACCGGCAGAGTCCCGAAAGCACTTTCACCTTTCCTTTGCTTTCCTGGAACACAGCCCGCACCGAGCGCCGTGAGGGAAACGGCAAATAGACCCAGACCACAATCCCCAGGTGCCCCGGTGGCAAAGGTGCACCTGGGACGTCACTGACTGCGCCAGGAGGCGCCTACAAACAGCGGAGCACCTCCTGTCCCAGCAGGACGCGCGCGGGACCACCTGGCTAAGTCCGGGCAAAGGGCGGGCCCTCTGTGGCCCTCAGAGGCCAGAGGAGGACGGGACGGGCCATTACACTTGGTTCCACCACAGGAGGAGGTACAGTCAGGTGCTAACCTTTCCCTCTCTACCGTTTTGATTTGTACACTGTTTTCTTCGGTATCCTGTCTCCTAACTACGATGTCCATCTGGGAAGAATTGAATGCCATGTGCGGTACAAACTATGCCCAGGATGTATTAACTCCCCCTATAGTGGTTAGAGACATTGAACTAGCAATTTGCACACCCTCCGCATCCCCCGAACCAACTTTCTGCAGCCCCCATTTATCCGCCCCAAACCCAGTCTCACTAACATTGGATAAAGCGGAGACTCGATCAAATGACCCCGTATCCCCCCTTCACTTGACCCTACTTTCCCAAATCGAACGAATGTTAAACAGTGCTCTATCACCATTGGTCGCAAAAATTAATGATCTGGGGGAGAGGCTGACCAGGATTGAAAACACTGTAATAAGGTCCCTCCCACAAAATGCCAACACCATGACACCCACATGCTCTACCCTTACTAACACCCATGAAAGGCCTATGATCAATGCTTCCAGTATACTTCCAACTTGTGACCCCCCTCCTACACTACCCACTTTAAGTGGTCGCAACGCTCCTCTTAATCTAAAACATACCCTTCATAGACTTCCAGAAAGAAGGCATCGAATTGACCTACCCCCGAAGCCGCGCCATACGTTACCGTTCTTTCTGGGGTCCCTGAACTCACCCCGGGTAAACGTGAACTACAGCAGGACCTAATGAATAAAGCCATTTTTTGGCTTAAAAACCATAGACATTTACCATCCGTTTTAGACGGCGGGATATTGAGCGTCAGGAGGGTGGGTTGGCTTGGTTCTCTGCCCAAAAATGTCCCGGGAGATCTGATTTTAATTAAGTTTAAACACAGGAACATTGCCCCCTTTTTACGTTCTACCCAGCATAAAGTTGGAGATGGCTCCATCCGTATTTGGGATCTGCATGACTTTTATCCTGGCCCCGGAGTACCAAATTACTACAATACCTGATGATAAAGGAGGATTCTGTGTATTTTGGATTATCATCTTGAATAGTTGATTCACCAAACTGTCTTAGCTTGTCCTAAACAGTCTGTTTTTCTTTTAACTATGCATTGACTTGCTGAATTAATTTTTTGTATGTTTGTATCTTTTTTCTGCTGCTTTTATGGTTTTAAATTCAAAAACCGAATAAAGCTTACTTGACTTGACTTGACATAAAAAGCTAAATATTACACAATAAATCATCACTCAAAATATTTACATATTTTTCAAATACATATTCAGATAACTTCAGAAATTTAAAAAATGCAGTTTGAATAACTTCCAAATTTACCCCCCTACAAAACCAAACAACCTACTACTAAAACAGAAATTATTATTTAAATTATAATAAATTAAATATGCATTAAGAATAATGAATTCGACTTAAATACATAAAACAACAATTGAACAATAATTAACTTAATATAATAACAATTAAATATTTAACTTACAATTACAAATGTCATATGAATAAACATATAATACAAATTACAATGTCATTAATTTCCCACCCTATTTCTAAAGGACAAATTAAACTTTAATATCACAGAACTAATTTTTACAATTAGGAAACTACCTAATACATGTAAAATTATTCAAATACTATATTTATAGTAAATATATCAAAGTAAATAATATTAAATTCAACAGGATTCTGAAAAACTACATTTAATAAAAAAGAAATACAATATTCTTACCTTTGATATGCTGTTCCATTATATAGTTTTGTAGTGACAATATGATGACATTCTTGACACAATATTCATATAATTTAATATTCTGGAATGTATATTCATGTCATTCATCTATGTATTACATTCAATACATTCATACTTTTACCTGCATTGATGTGCTATCTATGTTACATGTATGTGCCCTACAAGAAACACGATTTTGAATCCATAGATAGGCATATTTTTAGAATGGGGTACACCATTGATAGAGCTCCTTAGGAATAGCTATGATCTGTGAGGGCAAATAATGAGAAACATGTAGACTAATTTCATATTTATGGACTTTTGGGATTATCATTTCCCAAGAGTTCATCCTCTGATTGTAACCTTACTCTGGAGAGCATAAATTACAAATAAAACCTCTTCAAGCCTAGCCACCGGCTTTTTTAACAACTAGTCAAGCCCTATTTACTGAGCCTTTGTGCTGTCCTTGCATAATGCAATTTGACACAAGTAGACTGCAAAGGCATCATATTTACAAATCCTCACAAGGGGCAATTGTGTTATGTCTTGTGGCATTGTAATGAAATGTAACAATATGAAGCGACTTTCGCTGTGTTAGGTTACATTTCTAGCTGTGAGGTGTTCCATGGGTGGAGAATGGGCATTTCCATGCATTCAACCATGGAATTTGGCACATTTTCAGATTTACTAAAGCTGGTAAATTTGGAAATGGTCTAAAATTACATGCCTTCCCCAGTGAGGTGTAATAAGGAGAAATATCTTTAATTCTATGGCAGGACCGGAGGCTTCAGATTAGGCTTATTCTCTCTTCGGTTTATTACAAATCATAGCTCCAGCAGCCATTTCCAAAAGACACAAATACATAAAAAACGATATTTCCCATGAACATAGGGTAAATAGAAACAAACAAAGTTCATCAGAGGGCAGCCAATCCTGTGTCAGGACGTTGGCATAACTCCCCCCACGGACGCTCTACCTCCTCTTTCTTCGCTTCTCCAGCAGCTTTCAGATGAGTGCCTTTTTCTTTCCTCAGATTATTACGATGATTTGTCTTTATCTTGCTATTTTTTAAGGTTGTGATTGTGAATTGCTTGTAAGATATTGCCCGTGTTTCAGTACTGCGCATTTTCAGGGTTTTGCTCAGCCGCTGGAGCGTTAGTGCACTCCTAAGCGGCCGCAACGGTTCTGTCAGGCTCTCGGCGCGGCCTCCCGCCGCTAGCGCACTGCAGGCTTGTTGCCTTTACACACTGCCGGTGCGTCTACCCCCTGCGGCAGCGAGTCGTCTGTTTTCTGCTTCGCTACCTCTTACGGTGGTTTCAGTCCGACTCGCTGCGGCCGCGGAGGAAGATTAATCACGTTTGGGCATTGTGTGCTTACGAGAGCCCCTGCCTGGAGCCAGAACACCCGCGTTGTGGGTCGGATTGAGTGTTAGAGTGTGGGACCTGCCCAGGCAGGTGTTAATCCTCTGAATTAATAGGACAAATTATACTGGGTCCCAGGCCCTTGCAGGCTATTCAGGGCTACATCCTGTGCATTGTTCCTAGGGGAATCCCCTATATAAACCGCTGTTCACTGTCTGGGTTTTTTCTTGGTGACCTCATGGAGTATGAGGATTATTATGAAGAGAAGGAGGAGATCATGTATCTTCCAGTGGATGACCATTTCTGTAAGGTCATGGACTCCTCCATCCTCCAGGCAGTCTCTCAAGTGGTGAGCCTTTGGAGAGGAAGATTGAAAAGCTGCAGGCGCAATGCCTGTTACCCCTCGATCACAGGGAAGACCTGTCAGGGTCTAAGACCCCCCTACCTCCAGGCCAACCATCCCTTAGTGTAGCGGACCCTAAGCGCAAGCGTTCTGAGGAGGCAGGAGTGGACAAGGACGCCTTTGCGCGCCTCAAGAAGGCCTTTATGAAGGATAAAGCGTCTTCCCCTCCCAGCAAGTCAGATGAGGTCCTGGAGGGACCCTCTGGCACCACGGACGACACCACTACTCTGGACACAGATGAGTCCCCCCAGACCTCAGACGGTGATGGGGAGGCGGAGCGGCCATGGCGCCCATCGAACCCTGCCCCTGTGAAGTCCCTGGACCCCAATTCTGATATATGCCTAATCCGGATGATTTGTTGCACCCACGCTCCTCACAGTGGACTCCGGCCCCCATGGTGGCAGCCTACATGGCATCTAGACTTCGTAAACCCCTGGACCAGGAGGTGCGGAGCTGCCTATGCGCGGAGTGTCCACGGCCTACCGTAGAAGGAAAAGTCGCTGTGACCCCCGAGGTGGATCCAAAGATGTCCATTTTTTTGGCTAAATTCATTTGTGACACAAAGAAGGGTATTGACCGCTTGTGGCGAGAGTGTCAAGATAAGCTCTTAGACACTGCTGGCTCCTTAGCAAACATTCTTGATATGGCGGAAGACGCCAAGACTTCCGGAAGTCTTATATCCCCAAAAACCCTCTCCAGTTGGGCGCAGAGGGCTGTCATTTTCCTAGGAAACGCCAATGTAGCGATCTCGACGGAACAACGTCGGTCTCTCCTTATAAAAATCGACCCTAAGCTTGGGGAGTTGGCAACTTCGGAAGCAGGTCCAGTAGCCGAGGGCAACCTATTCAGGGATACCTTCGTAAAGGAATTAGGCAAGTTCGTAAACAAGTTTAATTTATTGGACTAGGCCCAAACGTCGATCAAGAGAATCTTTACCCCACGTGTTTTTGGCGCAGCCGGTCGAGGAAGGGGCGCTCAGCTGACCGTCCTCCCAACCGAGCCTCCTTCAAGCAAGGCGAGTCCCAGAGGGGACAGTACCAGGACCAGGAGAGGTTTGGAACCTTCTATTCAACCAGGAACTATCCCTGTTGCAGAGGAGGCCGTGGGCGTGGACATGGTTCCTATAATAACCAACGAGGCAAGACTCCAGGAGTTGGGGGAGGTCAAGTTGGGAGGCAGGTTCCAGTTTTTTATTCACAACTGGTTTTTGCTCACCTCCGACGCTTGGATTTTACAAACCGTCAGAGGGTTTCAAATAGAGTATGCCAAACTACCAACTCAACATTTTCGCCCCAGACCCCTTACGTTCATGCGGGAGCAAGGAGAACTTATCGACAGGGAGGTTTTGGAGTTAGTCCTCTCTTCAACCCCGAGGTTTCCTCAGCAACATCTTCCTGGTGGAGAAGCAGGACGAAGGCTACCGCCGTAATAAAACTACGGGAGTTCAATGGCTGGCTCATTTACTGTCATTTCAAAATGGAGGGGATCCACCTCCTGCGTGATCTCTTACAGACACGGGATTGGATGGTCCGTCTGGACCTCAAGGGTGTCTACCTGATGATCCTGATTTTTGCCCTGCACAGACGTTTTCTACAGTTTTAGTGGGGTTCTCAGATCTTTGAGTTCACCTCGCTTCCTTTTGATCTGTCTTCCGTTCCATGGTGTTTCACCAAGGTGATGAAACCGGTGGTGGAATGTCCCTGATCCGAAGGCGTCCGTCTGATCATTTTCTGGACAACATACTTATTATGAGTCAAGGTCCCCAATGCCTGGTGGCTCAGTTGCAGCGAGCCGTGTCCCTTTCGGAATCCCTCGGCTTTGTTATCAACGGGACCAAGTCGGATCTGATCCCTGCTCAGAGGATGCAGTTTCTGGGTTTCTTGTTAGACTCGGTTGAAGGACCTTGTCCCTGCCCCCTCGGAAGCTAACCAAGATCAGGCACAAACTGAAGCGCACGCTATCACGAACCACGATATCCCTGCGCCATTTTGCCAGAGAGATAGGCCTACTATCATCATCAATTCAAGCCATCTTTCCAGGGTCCCTGCATTACAGGGCCCTTCAGCGCCTCAAAACATATCATCTATGCCGAGAGCTCACCTATTACCAAGTCATGCTCCTTTCCGAGGAAGCGAAGATGGATTTGTGATGGTGGAAAGACCATATGGACGTCTGGAATGGCCGGGGAATTTTCAGCTCACAACCAGACCTGGGGATAGAGTCCGATGCCAGCGGTTCCGGCTGGGGTGCACGTTGCGGAGAAGTGTCTACCGGAGGAAGATGTTCCTCTTCCGAGCTAACCCTTCACATCAATTGCCTAGAATTGATGGCGGGTTCCTTCACGGTGAAGTGTTGGACAAAGGACTGGATCCAAACATGTGTCCTGCTCAAGATGGACAATGTAGCAGCGGTACGCTACATAAATCATCTCGGGGGGGGGATGCAGTCCGAGGCACTGTTGAACCTGGCATGCGACCTTTGGGAATACTGCCTAGCCAACCACATTTCTCTATTGGCGAACACCTACCGGGTTCGTCGAACCAAGTGATGGACTGGTGCTCTCGTCACTGGAAGGACACCAGTCTCTAGCAACTTCATCCCAGTGTGTTCAAGGAGATCCAGTCTCGATGGGGTCCCTTCTCGGTGGACCTGTTTGCCTCCCGGCTGGACGCCCAACTGAGACTTTACTACAGTTGGCAACTGGATCCAGAGGCACTGGCGGTGGATGCCTTTCTTCAGGATTAGAGCAAGGAACTGGGTTATGCGTTCCCACCGTTTGCGATGATCATGCGATTGTCTACCCAGGTGGGGAGACAACAGGCGGACATGGTGGGGATTACTCCAATGTGGAGGTCGCAAGCCTGCTTTCCAGTTCTGATGGAACTTTCCCAGGATTTTCCAATCCCACTACCCCCCGGTCAATATCTCCTCAAGGATCCTCAGGGGAATCCCATCACCTCCTGATCACGGGCGGTCTACGGTTGATGGCCTGGCGGGTTACAGGCAACGCTGGGAAGTCCCAGGCCTTTCAGAGGATACTGCCGTTTTGCTCTCTAAGTCATAGGCCGAGAGCACCAATAAGACATACTAATTTGCATGGTCGCGATGGGGCAGTTGGGGTCTACAACAATAGGTGGATCCGATGGGGGGCAGATGTTGTGTACATCCTTAACTTCTTAGCCTCGCTCGCAAAGGAGGGTTTGGCCTATAGGTCAATCAACACCTTTCGTTCAGCAATCTCGGTGGGCCATGTACCGGTGAATAATCACCCAGTTGGTGAGCATCCGCTGATTTGCAAATTATTGTGAGGTATAAGGCTCTCTGTTCCTCCAGGGCCTCGTTACTCAGTGCTATGGGATGTGAACAAGGTTCTAAACCTGTTTCGAAGCTGGCCATCAAATAAATATTTGTCACGAAAACAAATGTCAGCTAAACTTGCGATGTTACTATGGTTGGTTTCATGTCTCAGGGTGTCGGATGTGAGGGTCCTCGATCTCACTGGTCAGTTTTACACTCCGGAAAGATTTACCTTTAAAATTTCTTGACGGACTAAGTGTGACTCCAGGTCAGTGTCTTATCCCGCTTTCCCTTTCATCCCAAAATTATGTGTGGTCAGAGCGCTGAAGGCCTACGAGGTGGCGACAGTAGATATACGTCCACAGGGCGTGAATCAGTTATTTATCGCTCTTACCAAATCACACAGGGCGGTTTCTTCCTCCACGATTGCCAGGTGGGTCCGCTGGTTGATGCATGCGGAAGGCATAGATACTTTCCATTTTGGGGCTCATTCAGTGAAGGGTGCAATAGCATCCACAGCTTTTTCTCTGGGAGCGCGACTTGAGGATATCTTGAATGCCACAGACTGGTCTTCGGACTCCACTTTCAAGGGATTCTATTTTAAACCAGTAGTATCCCAGGGTTCATTGGTGGTGGACAAGCTTTAAACTAGCCTAATCTGAAGCCTCCGGCCCTGCCATAGAATACAAAATTTCCTAGCTAACGTGCAGGAATGTTTCAATTCTATTGAGGATGCGGAGGCGAGGATTAGCCCACCCAGATTTCTTTTTCCGACCCACCCAGAATTTCTGCGTATGTGAGGTGAGTAGATGTTTACAAGGATATGTTCTTTGTGTTGGAAGGTTGATTTGTTGCCTAATTTTTGCTTGTCTGTTATAAACACCATGTTTACAGAGTGTTTTTTTCCCTAATACGTAGGTTTTCTGTAGCCATTGGTCTTACCTACGTGTTTCTCTTGTTTTAGGATGTGAGAATGGTAAACAGGAATAACCAAACGACTACCTGTATGGGGTCGCACAAAGAGATAGAGCCTCCGCGGCGGAAGTTATGGGACGTCTTCTCACAGTAGTGGCTGACCTCTGATGAACTTTGTTTGTTTCTATTTCCCCTATGTTCATGGGAAATATCGTTTTTCATGTATTTCTGTCTTTTGTAAATGGCTGCTGGAGCTATGAATTGTAGTAAACCGAAGAGAGAATAAGCTTAATCCTCGCCTCCGAATCCTTAATAGAATTGAAACTTTCCTGCACGTTAGCTAGGAAATTTTGCATTCTCTTTTGCTACTTCCTTTTCCTATGCATGATGCATTCCTCATCGTAGAAAGAGGACAATGCTGCCAAGGATTGTCTATGTGCAGGAAGGTGTTCTTTCCTGCACAAAAAAACATCCTATCCATAACGCAGGCACCTTTGCACTATAGTGCAAGGTTGCCTGTATTGGCAGAAGGCAGCGGAGAGTTACATAGGTGTTGCTGTGGGTGTTCCCACCCAACACCCATGTAATCTGAAGCATTCCCAGATTAACGAGGAATCATGAACCTGGGAATGTGTCAGATTCTATCACCACTTCAGGGGTGAAGTTAGAGAGGCACACCAAGCAGATATATGCTTATTTCTCCTTGTTTGTTCCATTGTGCAGCACACATAGAAAGAGTTAAATACCTCTTGTGAGTGTTTTTGTATTGGAAGGTGTCCCTTCCTGCACAAGAACAATCACCCCTACAATGCAGAAACCCTTTCACCATGGCACCAGGGTTGTCGCATGGCAGCCCATTGTGCGCCAGCGCAGGTGAAAAGGACAGGAATGCACAATATATCATTGATACTTCACATTCTTGCCCTTTTCTTTTGATGCAGGGCAGAATAGCAAGATTCTTTGCGGTGCTGCCCTTTGTCAAAACCTCATAAATGAGGCCCAATATGAGTAGATGAAATTGTACAGGGAATAAATACCCTGATCAGTATGGCATTGGATAGGGTAAATGCCAACATCCGAACACCAGAAGAATACTGAGATGTCAAGAGTGTGATTTAACTTGGATGGAAAGGCAGGTAAAATGGTATGTGCATACACACTACCTTGTTGCACATGGTCAGACGGAGGAATTGTGATGTGAACTTTCTTTGCGCTGCAAGAGTTTTGTTCATATGACCTGAATATACAATTGTATAGTTGAACAGCTCACAAATCATGTATCCAACCAAAGGTAGAATGTAAGTGAGTGTGTGCCATTACATATCCCTGTGTCAGAGAATGCAGTGTCTTTGGGCCAGAAAACCCACACAAAGGCCTGCCCTCAAAGTAGATGTAATGCTGCTAATATACACAGGAGTAAGACAGAGATCATGAGTGAATGGCAGCATCATGTTATTTTAAACACCACAAGTTAAGTTGACTATTTAACCATGTTTCTCTGCAGTGATGACTAATGGCTCACTCACATACACCAAAGGCATAATGCTGTGTGACACACTCACCCCAGACCTACATTATGTTTTCAAAATTTGTTGCGCATGATGACACCTTGTGTAAAACACGTGTGAATGTGCAAGACATACACAACATAAATTCAGCAATGTTTAACTGTGTGCACATGCTACAGTGTGTTCAGCTGCAGAACCTCTGCCACACTCCAAAGTGAGTGTAGTGCCATAAAAAGTGCGATGACTAAGTTTGTGTCTTGCACATCATGACGCTGGTTTCTGTCTTACATATGTGGGTGATAATATAATCTACACGATGTCCTGTGAGTGTCAACAGAGAGGCATATAATGGTCATGGCCACATAGTGTAGCCTAATAGGCTTCCTAAGCCACAGTTATGTTTGAAATCTCATTTAAAGAAATGTGAGGTATATAACATAACACCTTTGTATTTCACTTCTTGGCCTGTGCCAGAGCTGCATTGGCTACCTAGGCCCAAAACAGGCACCCTTGCACCATTGTGCAAGGGTGCCTTCATTGTTGTTAGGCATACGATGAATACAGGGGATTCCTGCCCTTCTACTTTGACGTGCAGCTAAGTGAATTTCTGTGATGCCCTAAGCCACTTGCCCATGAATTGGGACATATAACCAATGAAAATTTAAACATCAGAAAAGATTAGACCTGTGAAGCATAAAAAGATGAGCATGGAAAGTGAGACAAAGGTGTGTTTTCCTGCATTGCACTATTTCCTGCGGTTTGTCCCAGACAATATGCAACTTAAGCGAGTCACAACCCACGCATTGGCCAATTTGCATGTTGCTTTGCCACCGCTGCACGGATCATAAGCTGCTCTTCTGCTCCAATGCATTTAAAAAGTATTGTGACTAATCTGTTCAGCGTTAATCATGCATTGGCAATATCTGTACAGATGTATGAACTACACATTTACAAAAAATGCACGGGCTGCATCCGGGAATCGATGCATTGGGCATGGCAGGCTGTAAACTAGGATATGTGCAGGCACTTTCACTTTCACTCACTCTCTATTAGTCTGTGCATGGTGTAGGAGGTTGTTTTAGAGTGTCTGAGAGTACAGTATGTGTTTTGGTCTTATGAGTTGGTGTGGTGTTCATATTTTGTCTCTGTCCCAAATGTATGTTGTCCTGTGTCATTTTTTTATATTGTTATTTGTCCTTATATTTTTGGGTGTAGGTCTTGTTGGGTTTTGTCTGTTGGAGTAGTTAGAGTCTGCAGGCGGGTTAAATTTAGGATTGTTTTTTTTTTTTTTGGGGAGTGTTGGGAAGAAATCTGGGAAGGTATACAAATCTGGAAGGGCTCATATAGCTCATTGCCCAATACCTTCCTAGGATGCCTGTGCCTGATGCCAGGGTGAGCCAGGGCTAACCTGCAAAGGACAAGAAGGACAGATGGGAGTGTGCTCTGGCACCATGAACAAGCATTCAAGGTCAAGTCAAGTCAGTATTTATATAGCGCACTACATACCCAGAAGGTCTCAAGGCGCTTGATGAAGGGGGGAGAATTACTTATCGAATATCCAGGTTTTAAGCTGTTTTCTGAAGGCTAGGTGGTTTTGAGTAAGGCGGAGCTGGATGGGAAGGGAGTTCCAGGTTTTTGCCGCTAAGTAGGAGAAGGATCTTCCCCCCATGGTGGTTTTGTGGATGCGCGGAACAGCGGCGAGGGCTTGGTTGGACGAACGCAGCTGGCGGGTGGGGGTGTAGAAGGATAGGGGCGTGTTGAGGCATTCGGGTCCAAGTTCGTAGAGGGCTTTGTGTGCGTGGGTGAGGAGATGGAATGTTATCCTCTTATTGACGGGGAGCCAGTGTAGGTCTTTCAGGTGACCGGAAATGTGGTCTTTGCGAGGGATGACTAGTATGAGTCTGGCTGAGGCGTTTTGGATGCGTTGGAGTTTTTTCTGAAGTTTTGCGGTGGTACCGGCGTACAGGGTGTTTCCGTAATCCATTCGGCTTGTGATCAGTGCGTGGGTGACCGTTTTTCTAGTTTCGGTGGGGATCCAGCGAAATGTTTTTTTGAGCATGCGTAGGATGTTGAAGCATGATGATGAAACGGCGTTGACTTGTCTGGTCATCGAGAGTGAGGAGTCCAGGATGAGGTCCAGGTTCCGTGCGTGGTCCGTCGGTATGGGTGCTTTTCCTAGGGCCGCTGGCCACCAAAAGTCGTCCCAGGCGGAAGGGGAAGTACCTAAGATGAGGACTTCCGTTTTGTCCGAGTTCAGTTTAAGACGGCTGTGCTTCATCCATTCGGCTACTTCTTTCATCCCTTCATGTAGGTTGGTTTTTTTTGCGGTGTTTGGGTCTTTGGTGAGTGAGAGGATCAGTTGAGTGTCATCAGCGTAGGAGATGATGTTGAGGTTGTGTTGACGTGCGATGGTTGCGAGGGGGCTCATGTATACGTTGAAGAGGGTAGGGCTGAGAGAAGATCCTTGTGGAACGCCGCAGATGACTTCGGTGGCCTCTGACTTAAAAGGTGGGAGGCGGACTCTCTGAGTTCTTCCAGCGAGGAACGAGGTGATCCAGTCCAATGCTTTTCCTTGAATTCCGATGTTGTTGAGGCGTTGTATAAGGGTGCTATGACAGACTGTGTCGAAGGCTGCAGAGAGGTCAGGGGGATGAGGGCGACTGTGTCTCCGTTGTCCAGAAGTGTTCGAATGTCGTCTGTTGCTGCGATGAGGGCGGTTTCGGTGCTGTGTTTGGCTCGGAAGCCGGACTGTGAGGAGTCGAGGGATTTGTTGGTTTCGAGGAAGATGGCGAGCTGATTGTTGACGGCTTTCTCAATGACTTTGGCCGGGAATGGGAGGAGCAAGATGGGGCGGTAGTTTTTGAGTTTGGTGGGGTCTGCTGTGGGTTTTTTCAGAAGGGCGCTGAGTTCGGTGTGTTTCCAGCTTTCCGGGAAGGTAGCGGATTTGAGGGAGCAGTTGATGACGTCTCGGAGGTGGGGTGCGATGATGGAGTCTGCTTTGTTGAAGATGTCGTGGGGACATGGGTCTGTTGGGGATCCTGAGTGGATGGAGTTCATCAGGCGAATGGTGTCATCAGTGGTGATTGGGTTCCAGTCATGAAGGATGTTCGAGGGGGGTTTAGGTTCGGAGGTGGGTGGAGTGGGTTGGTCTTCGGGTTGGTTGTCGAAGCTGTTATGGATGTCGGCAATTTTGTCGTGGAAGAATGAAGCTAGGGAGTCACAAAGGACTTGAGAGGGAGTGATGTCGTTGGTGCTGGCGGTGGGGTTGGTAAATTCTTTGACGATGTTGAATAGTTCCTTGCTGTTGTGTGTGTTGTTATCTAGTCGGTCTTTGAATGCTGATTTCTTGGTAGTTCGGATTAGTTGGTGGTGTTTGCGGGTGGCGTTTTTGAAGGCATCTCTGGTGATAGTGTTTGGGTCTTTTTTCCAGGCTTTCTCAAGGGAACGACAGAGTTTCTTGGATTTCTTAAGGTCATCGTTGAACCAGGGGGCGTTTTTGCTGCCAAGCTTGATTTGATGTTTTTTCAAGGGTGCTAGGTTGTCAGCGCTGTGGGTTAGCCATTGTGTGAGGTTGATGGCTACTTGGTAAGGGATCGACGAATAGGCAGGGGGGTTTTGAAGAAGCGATGTGGAGATCTGGTCGATGGTGATTTTGTTCCAGTTTCTTCGCAGAGTTGGTTGAGGGTGGTTGTGGATCGTGGTCTTTTTGTAGTTGAAGTGGACGCAGCTGTGGTCCGTCCAATGGAGAGCTGTGGTGTGATTGAAGGAGATATGCTTGCTGGAGGTGAAGATAGGGTCGAGTGTGTGTCCTGCGTAGTGGGTGGGTGTGTTTACAAGTTGTTTGAGTCCGAGATTGGCGAGATTGTCCAGAAGGGTGGTGGTGTTAATGTTGTTGCTCTTTTCCAGGTGGAAATTGAGGTCTCCCAGTAGAATGTATTCCTCGGAGGGGAGGGTGTGTGGGGTGATGAAGTCAGTGATGTCTTCACTGAATTGTGTACGGGGTCCTGGTGGCCTGTAGAGGAGTGTGCCTCTGAGTGTGGTCTTGGGGTCGGTGTGGATCTGGAAGTGAAGGTGTTCGGCGATAGCGAGGTTGATGTCTGAGCTGGTTGAGATGCGGATGGAGTTTCTATGGACGATGGCGATGCCTCCTCCTGTTTGGTTGGTGCGGTCCTTTCGGATGATCTTGTAGCCTTCCGGGATGGCTATGGTGATGTCTGGAGCTGATGAGGCATTCATCCAGGTTTCTGTTAGGAAGGCGAAGTCCGGAGAAATGGTGTCGAGTAGATTCCAAAGGACGATGGAGTGTTTGTGAACTGAGCGGGTGTTGAGAAGGATGCATTTTAGGTGGTTAGTGTCGGGGCTCTGTTTGGGGTTTGTGGATTTGGTGTGGGTCTTGGTGCAGTCGAACTTGCAGGAGTGGCATGTGAAGGGTCCATGGGTGTGTCCTGGGGCGGCTTGGTGGCAGTTTGGTGGACGGCCGGGGTTAAGGGCAGTGAGGGTTGCAGCGTCGTATGTGATGCGGGAGGTGATGGGTTTGCGGGGGCCTGGGGGTATGGAGCTGGGCGCGGTCCAGGCGCAGACGGGCTTAGACGGTCTTACCTTTGGCGCACCTTCGGAGCGCAAGGGGCCCGTCCACAGCGCGTAACCGCTGCGCGTCGGTTGTGCTGGCATAAGAGGGAAGTGAGGGGGGCGGAGTGAGGGAGGGGCCGCTGGGAGGCGGGGTGGAGAGAGGGGCTGGGAGGTAGAATAACAAAATGGTGGGAGCAGTAAACAAAGCGAAACAAAGTGAAATCCCCCTCAAAGTATGCACAGTGGGCTATGCGATATAATGCTAGGCTAATACACAAGGCACTGCATAAATTCTAAAAATGGTTTCAAAAACGCTATACAATAGTGAAGCGCTACGATACCAATGCGGCCAGGAGCAGTGAAGCGCTACGATGTCAGAGCAGCCAGGATCAGTGAAGCGCTATGAAGTTTATGCAATTAGGAGCAGAGAAGCGCTATATTCAATGCCAGGGAGCGTGGGGAGCGACCGCTTCTGAGCCAGGCAGGACGGTAGCCCTAATAACTCCCAGGTTAACCTCCAATGGGTGGAAGGTATCTCACAGGAGGTTAAAGGGATTGTCTTTCCGGGATTTGAGATTGGTGGGCCTGCAGGTATCTATGTATGCTCTGCCTGCATTTTGGGGAGTTCCTTAATCTGTAATGCAAAACATTAACATGGACTGAATTGATTTGTGTTTATTGACAATATTGCAATGTGCAACAAGTATATTGTTATAAATATATGAGGAGATGATGTAAAGTAAGGGAACTTAGTGCCACATCATTGGGGATTTGGCATACGCCAGCACAGCAAGTAGTCATGCTGAATGGCCCGACGGCCAAGTGTAAAGGCAAGAATGCACCGTATTGATCCAAGGTGGTACATTTCTGTGCATTGGCACAGTTTTGGCAGACTAATGCCAATGCACGCAACCTTGCACCATAGTTCAAGGCTGCCTGTGTTGTGTTGTTGACAGGATTGTGATTGGGCTGGAAGGGCTAACTACCTGCCCAAAAACAATACTGTGAGCAATTTTCCTCTTTCAATGTGTGCTGAAGTACAATAGGGTTTGGGTGCATCCCAGGTACACATGGTTTTGTAAATATGGCGAAACATCAAAAGAAATGGATGTTGCAAGGGAACAACCACCACAAGGCCCATGGAATATTTCCCTGGAGTAGAGTAAGGCAGCACAACAGTTTGTGTTGCCTTGCCTTACTCCATATCTATGGAGTCATTGTACACTGGACTCTGCCACTATGCTGCTCAGCATTACTCAGTTGATCAGAACCTTCAGGCATGCTTCAGGTATGTCTTGATGGGTTAATCTGAAGTTCAGCATCCAACCTGCTCAGGCCTGCAAACGGCCTCGATGAGTCCAAAGAGCCATGGATACTGCCTTATTTGTGTTTCAGCTGCTGTGCACTTCTGAAAATACGGGACTAACTTAGTTAATTTTAAGAAACATTTTAACATGTGTGAAAGCAATAATACCAATGCTATGTCCTCTTTCATGACTCCTAGGTGGGCATCTGGCATTCTTAAGGGGAGATGTGGAATACTTCTAGGACCCACATGCTACCAGTAAGTGTAATTAGTACATGCATGTACTATTAAGATGTCTGTGTTTCACCTATGTGGAAGCATTCTATTGTAATGTGTCTTGGGAGGTAACACTCAGCTACCATCAATGAACTGTCAGTCTGTGGTTCAGTACATAACCTGCCATAGTTTGTTTAGGAATTCTCACAGTCTAAGAATGTTGATACTATAAGGTGTATATATTCAGGAAGTAAATATATTTAAATATGTTCTTAGAGTGGCACTTCTGTAGTCATCTTGCTTAGGGCAGAGTAAGTATCATCTGACACTCTTCATGTGTTCAACACAGACAGATTACTTGGTACAACTAATGGCACAAATCATAAAATCTGGAGTCATGGAGCCAAAGTATGCTGTCACACAATGAGTTCTGTGAGGCTAAGCAAGTCTGTTAGATATAATGGGGTGGCCCAGTGACCCTCAGAACCTTGGTTCCAAGCTTATATAAAGACAGTGGTTCTGTTGGGGATAGCAAGGTTTATAAAAGAAATTGCTATCCCCAACAGAACCGCTGTCTTTATATAAGCTAAGCAAGTCTGGGCATCAATTATTTTTAAATGTCGCAATTTGTGCAGGAAGCTGGGCCAGATGATGTGCATTATTTCTGCACAGGTAGTGTTACCAAGCATAGACTGGATTGGTGTCATGTCATCAGATTCACACACAGTGCAATTCTACAACATATCTTCTGTTGAAATGCTGTATCATGGGTTCAGGCAAGTTGCACGCTTTAGGGATCTCCAGATGAGATATATCACTTTCACTGATCAAATGTGTGGGCAGACATACTCACTGTGTTATGCATAATGATTGCAGAAAACAGAACTGTGTAGCAGTATGACACATTTATGGCTGAAATATGTCAACACATATGTCAGTGGCACCTGGGTTGCCATCACTATGTAAACACTTTTGAACATGCAAGTTGCAGTATATGATTTATGTGATGGATCTACATTTTCATAAGCAATGTCTTTAGGCCATTACTGGACATTTGGATGTTCAATGTGTTAGCTTTCATGAGGTATGTCTGGTGTGATCGAGCCTAAGTAGTGCTTGAGCCTCCCTCATAGTTACAGAGCAAGGGCCGATGTATCATATCAGATTCATTTGTTAGCTAAATGAGCAGCCCAACAAGCAGACGAACAACTGAGATGCTATGTTCATATTGGGGCTGATTCCGATCCTGGAAAAAAAAGTCTGTACGATTTCCATTCAGAGCCATCGCCGTATGATTAGTACCCGTCCGTCCGAGTCACGTAGTACGATCCGTATTACGTCAATCTGTCCGAATCGTCGCGATCCGTACGTATTGCAGGGCTGAAACAGTGAACCGTACAACTCGTACACATGCTGTACGACCCGACGAGTACGATCTGGACCAGGGAATCAGGACGAGAGTCGTACGGTCCTTGTCAGGTAAGGGCGATTCGTACGGAAAAGCGCACAATCACATACACGCCGTATGGCGTGTACCGCCCATGATCGCAGGGGTACAGCGCGTACCCCTGCGATCATGGGGGGTACGCGCCGTACCCCATGATCGCAGGGTGTACTCACCGTACACCCAGCAAACATGGGGTACGGTGCGTACACCTCAAGATCGCGGGGGTACGCGCCGTACCCCTGCGATCATGGGTGGTACGTGCCGTACCCCTGCAATCATGGGCGGTACGCGCCATACCCGGGTGGGGCGTTCCGTACCTGTTTCGCGGCAAACTTTGCTTTTCCGGCTGTTCTCAGCTCCCGTAGTAAAAGGGTCGTACGGTGCATACCCGAGACAAATCGTACTTGCTGGGTCGGAAAAAGCAGTCGCGAACCATACAGATGTCGCGTCCAGTGGGTTCGGAGGGAGATTCATGCGGAGATTCAAGTCGTACGGTCTTTGTACGATTCATACGGAGTCCTGCTCCTGGTACGAATAAATGTTAATAATGTCCCCCAAACATGTTTTACAGAAGGTACATGGCAACCCCCTATCCATTTATTGACTATCTGACACAGAGTGAGGCAGAAAAGTGTGCAGCCTTGTGATAGTCCAGATGGAGTATGCAAACCCTAGCCCTACTGCCTGTATTATATCACCCTATCCACTTATGCATATGTTGATGAACAATGGTCAGCGCATTTGCAGGACGTAACTCTAAATCCCAAATTAGGGTAACCAGGCCCATGTGTCGAATTGTAGATAAGCTAAAGTCTATGGTTTTGCACAGCCTCTGTGTTTATCCAAATGTTAATATCTTTACCGTGCTCCAAGGTATCGCTCCCCGCCTGGAGTCTAATCAATGATTGGTTGGTAGCAGTTACATAAACAAGTATAACTGTCCCCCTGGGCACTGGTATTTGGCTGACAGAAAAATTCATCCCTTTCTACAAATCATATGGTTTCATTCCGTTGATTGTTAACATTCAATTTTATTTCATTGAATTTGTGAGTCTTTACGTGTTCATATCAATGATATTCAAATTTCATCCAAAAAATGATATGTATCCAATGCATTTCGGTGGAAAAACCACCTTCATCAGGGATCCATCTGAAAATAACAAACAATAAATTCTGAGCATACAATATCCTAGCTAATACATTATTACCAGTCTTATTTTAAATGTTATCAGCACTTTATGCGGTAAAACTGCTATGCTCTCTATTAACATCTCACTATATCCCATTTAAAGTAATCAAAACATGACAGTACTAACTCTTTCCGTTATCTTGAAACTGTGTTTTCTATGGCGACTGATCTTTACAAAACGAGCTTACACATTTATACGATATGCTGTTAAAATGTCGTATTAGAACAATGTGCTTCTTACAACATGCCAAATGAGTCCTTCACGGTCACGTTGTACGTGCCTAAACAATCTTACAATATAGTTTACCGTGACCACCTTTATATTAAACGCTGTTGTTTCTATGCAACCCTCGACGGGTTTTAGCTCTTAAATAACAATGCTTTCCTGCGTTAACTCTCAGTTCTCACCTGCACTGGCCTCGCTCGCTTCTCATAGATGTTACCGTGGGTGAGCGCTGCTGGCATTTCCGGGATTTAATGAAATATCATGCGCATGCATGTCTTTACGTGTGACGTATGAAAGTTGCGCGCTGATCTTTTTTTAAAACTGCACTGGCTGCTAACTTTATAGACTGATCGGCTGGTTAACAAGGAAATTCAATACTTTAATCACTCAGGTTTAGCAAAAGTATGTCTTACTAATCCTTCACTTTCTGAACCTTCACACTTATTGAAATATATTTAACCATCTGACGCTACATGGAAAATCCATGTATATGATCGCCGATAGGGCTGTTATGAGTGTAATGTTGTGACATAAGCACATACGTATACTATAAATACACATTGATGTTCTGTTACGTGTAGCCTAATTACAAATAACACAAAAATTCTGTCCTTTCATTTAACCCATTAGGTCTCAAACTGTTATACTTGTGTATGTAACTGCTACCAACCAATCATTGATTACGCTCCAGGCGGGGAGCGATACCTTGGAGCACGGTAAAGATATTAACATTTGGATAAACACAGAGGCTGTGCACAACCATAGACTTTAGTTTCATAACCTATACCCTCCACGAGTGCGGAGCACGCCCTATTGAAAGCAACGAAGAATGCAGTATGAAGAGATATGACACACTCTACGGTAAGTAGAGCAGAAACCTTTGCTTACACAGCAGAAGCAAGCGAAAGGATATATTCCTTAATACAAACAGAAACTACTGAACAATCAACGGAATGAAACCATATGATTTGTAGAAAGGGCTGAATTTTTCTGTCAGCCAAATACCAGTGCCCAGGGGAATTGTAGATAAGGACATTTTCATGAGTGTGAAATTTTGTCCTGTATGATAAGTCATCCCATTGTGAGTAATTTGTGCACCCACACAGATGACGCTTGACTCACTTTTCCATGTTCCAGTACGGGATGTGTATGTAGTAACAACATATTCTCCATATGTCTATTTCTATTGCTGGCATTTGGCCTGGTCATAAACATAAGAATGTGTTACAATGTCATACTATTTCTCACGTAAGTCATGTACATGTACTCCTTGAGCAAAATAATTGTTTCTATTTTCAACCTAGACAACATGACAGCTAAACAAAGTAAAAAGGTCAGGGAGGAGGTCAAAACATTTGAAGCTTCTATTAAGGCTCTACAGGGTGTTTTACCACATGCCCCCAATCCTATAACTAAAATTCAAATAGAAAGTGATCTGATAAAGGCAAAATGTAATTTAGCTGACTATTTGGAGGCTAGGGTAAGACAAAAATGGGAAGCCAGCAGACTTTCCAATTATGAATATGAGGAACTTTGGGAAACTTTTGGCATGGAAGAAAAAAGCAAATCAAGCTAGAAACCACATTAAAGACCTAAAATGACAATTCACAGGCAATATAATCTCTGAGGATGTGAGATGGAAGATGCATTTGTCCACTTATTCCAAGGCTTGTATACAGAGGATACAGTCATTCATAAGGAACAGTTTGGGGCGTTCTTTCAGGATTTAGATCTTCCATCTATTAACGAGGCTCTAAAAAGTCAATTGAATGGCTCCATAACTATTGAGGAAGACCAAAATTTAATAAGTCGTTAAAAAAAAAGGAAGGCTGCAGGCCCAGACACCCTCCCAGATGAAATGTATATCCTATTAAAATAAGAACTAGCCCCAATTTTGCTTAAACTTTTTAAATTCAGCCTTCACTGTAAATCAAGAACTTCCATCTTCCTGGGATCTCGCCACCATAACAATTCTCCCTAAACCCAACAAAAATCTGAGGGTGTGTGAGTCGTATAGGCCTGTCTCAGTTCAGAGGGGCTGATTCCAATCTCGGTCGGTCAGCCCCCTAAGACGTGCAAGTAGCCTTACCTTACGGCCGAACCGTACCAGGAGAAGGACCTTCCTGGCGAGGAAGTACAATGTGGAAAAGTGCCTAGTTCCCGAGCGACGCACATGCTCTGACTCCATCCACAGTTTCCGTCCGAGCCTGATCCGGAAACACTCAATCCGCCCTGCACTGCACCATCAACACTGCTACTTCCAGCCGGTCAAGTACGATGCGCAGTTCCTAAACTCCGGACGGGTCGCCATGTACAGCACATCACAGCACCGGGAAGAGCTGCATATGAACTACGAATCGCGCCAGTGCCCCTATCCACGGATTCAAAACGGAGCAGCTAGCAACGGATCGAGACGGAGCATGAATCCAATCGCGCAGGTCATACCAGTTCTGTACATATATGACCGGATCAGGAACAGACGCGCACGGCGCAGGTGGTAAGTCGGACACCCACCATACACACAAACGACATGTACCCACCAAATGTCACACACACCCAGGGGGTCCAGACCCTGTCCATTAGTATGACGCCTCCTTAGGGAACCCATGGGCACCACTACTGCCACCCCACCCATAGGGGCATGTTTCCCACTCACCCTGCCATCCCACCCATATGTGTCATGTTGCCTATTACTGATGCCACCCCACCCATAGTGCCATGTTTCCCATCACTAAAGCCACGCCACCCATATGTGTCATGTTGCCTATCACTGATGCCATCCCACCCATATGTGTCATGTTGCCCACCCATACTGCACCCCACCCATAGGGTCATGTTGCCTATCACTGATGCCACCCCACCAATATGTGTCATGTTGCCCAGCCATACTGCCATCCCACCCACCCATAGGGTCATGTTGCCTATCACTGATGCCACTCCACCCATATGTGGCATGTTGCCTATCACTGATGCCACCCCACCCATATGGGTCATGTTGCCTATCACTGATACCACCCCATCCATAGGAGCATGTTGCCCAACCCATACTGCCATCCCACCCATAGGGTCATGTTGCCTATCACTGATACCACCCCACCCATATGTGTCATGTTGCCCACCCATACTGCCACCCCACACATAGGGCCATTTTGCATATCACTAATGCCACCCCACCCATATGTGTCATGTTGCCTATCACTGATGCCACCCCACCCATATGTGTCATTTTGCCCACCCATACTGCCACCCCACCCATAGGGCCATGTTGCCCACCCATACTGCCACCCCACCCATAGGGCCATGTTGCCCACCCATACTGCCACCCCACCCATATGTGTCATGTTGCCTATCAATGATGCCACGCCCACCCATAGGGGTCAGTGTGTATGACAATATTGACAACCCCACCCTTAGGATGGATGATGCACCACACATCCATCAAAAATCAACCACAGGTATGTCAGCCAAATACATTTCCCCACAACATCATGCCAACAGTTTGTAGTGTCTGACAAATATCCCCAACAGTGAATTTGATTTATGACACATAATGTAACTACCATCTCATGTGTGAACAACACCTGAGTGTGGGCTACACAAGTCATGCTTTGAAATAGCACTGGGCCAATGTGTTCAAAACCCCCATCAGTGTGCACATTGAAGTAAAATGTGTGGACAAAAACTGCAGCTAAAGTTGAGCATTGTGGCAAAGGGTGAAAAAGCCCCATCATCACAGTGACCTCAAGGTAAGTGTCATCATGGAAATAGCAAAAAACACAGTTGATGGACAGAATGCAGAACAATGTCTTACATTCACCCCAGTACAAAGATCTGGGCCTAAATCCATCTTTTTTTGTGCTCCACACCACCCTAGGTCAGACAATGGCTATATGCAAATCAGCCTTGACCCTGTGCCTCATGGGAACAGTCCAGCCCGAACTACCAAGACATGTCTTTCCTAGACCGGAATCAAGCATCCAAGGACCGCTTTCTGGCTATCAGCCTTCTTCAGCCTGGATAGCTTGACTCCAGTGATGTGGAGAGCCTGGGGCTCACGTCTGAGCATACCCAGGCAACTCGGGGTGAAAATTGCAAAAAACACAGTTGATGGACAGAATGCAGAACAATGTCTTACATTCACCCCAGTACAAAGATCTGGGCCTAAATCCATCGTTTTTTGCACTCCACACCACCCTAGGTCAGACAATGGCTATATGCAAATCAGCCTTGACCCTGTGCCTCATGGGTACAGTCCAGCCCGAATTACCAAGCCATGTCTTTCCTAGACCGGAATCAAGCATCCAAGGACCGGTTTCTGGCTATCAGCCTTCTTCAGCCTGGATAGCTTGACTCCAGTGATGTGGAGAGCCTGGGACTCATGTCTGAGCACACCCAGCCCACTCGGGGTGAAAATTGCAAAAACACAGTTGATGGACAGAATGCAGAACAATGTCTTACATTCACCCAGTACAAAGATCTGGGCCTAAATCTATCGTTTTTTTGCACTCCACACCACCCTAGGTCAGATAATGGCTATATGCAAATCAGCTTTGACCCTGTGCCTCATGGGAACAGTCACGCCCGAACTACCAAGCCATGTCTTTCCTAGACCGGAATCAAGCATCCAAGGACCGCTTTCTGGCTATCAGCCTTCTTCAGCCTGGATAGCTTGACTCCAGTGATGTGGAGAGCCTGGGACTCACGTCTGAGCATACCCAGCCCACTCGGGGTGAAAATTGCAAAAAACACAGTTGATGGACAGAATGCAGAACAATGTCTTACATTCACCCCAGTACAAAGATCTGGGCCTAAAACCATCGTTTTTTTGCACTCCACACCACCCTAGGTCAGACAATGGCTATATGCAAATCAGCCTTGACCCTGTGCCTCATGGGAACAGTCCAGCCCGAACTACAAAGCCATGTCTTTCCTAGACCGGAATCAAGCATCCAAGGACCGGCTTCTGGCTATCAGCCTTCTTCAGCCTGGATAGCTTGACTCCAGTGATTTGGAGAGCCTGGGACTCACGTCTGAGCATACCCAGCCCACTTGGGGTGAAAATTGCAAAAAACACAGTTGATGGACAGAATGGCTATCAGCCTTCTTCAGCCTGGATAGCTTGACGCGGCGTGAAGATAACCACCTACCGTGTCGGCCCATGCAACGCGATAAAAAAAATACCTCCTGTGAGTTCTGTGAGAAGTCTTTTTCCCTTTCCTTGTTTAAAAAAAAGCGTATTCGAGTGCACTACTGGCTCGACTCACTCAAGTGCAATTTTCTTTCTTTTCCTTAATTGTAAAAGAAATCATTGTGAGGACAAATCAATTAGACTGAACCACATTTCATTCACCATATAAATTATCTTTGGTGGACCCTGAATACCCTGCCTACCACATGTTAACAGGCACTCGAGACAGGCACTGTGATATGCTCCTTTAATAACATAGCAGAGTGTGTTTCACATATTTTCACACCTGTTCTTTATTGGTGATCACTGGGAACTGTGGAATTTGGTGAAGGGAGTGATATAATAAAGTACTCCACGAAAGATTTAAACATTATCAATGAAGTGTTTTTAATATGCCTAACATAATTTTGTTTTGCAGGTATTTGGCCCCAGCAATCAGCTGAGTGTGCCTCAAACAGCATTTGCCGTGAGTATACATAAGAAAAGTAAAAATGTTAACCCTTTTTTTTCACACTAATATCCTCACGGTCTGATGCACCTTAGAGCGTGTAGCCCGCCGGGGGATCACACTACTGGTCCTGAAGAATGCTGAGCGACTTGGGCTCCCTTAGCAGAAACTTGTTGACCATATTTGTTTAAAACCTATCGAGGACGAGGGGTCTCCATTTAATGAGACTTTACCTATGATTCCACTCATCACTTGTTTTTAACTAGTGCTGGTTGGACTATTAATAAAACAGTTGACAGTCACAACCTAGCATTTTTTATCCTTTTTTTCCCCCTTTTTTGCACTCACCTAGCACAATTGGGTTATACTTATCACTCCAACACTCACAAGAACCAGCTCCACTGTAATCAGGCATTGTAGCACACTTGGGGGACGCTAGGTCCTTCCAGTGGGAACCCAATGATGAAGCATGTCACCACTAGGTTGGTGAGTGAGGGTTCTTCCTAACTACCATTCTGTGTGTTTGCTTCACCACTCCCACTCTCTCTCTCTCCGCTTTTGTCTGTCCCTCACATGAGTTTTGCAAGGTTTCCTATTTTTCAGTTGTTTCACTCTTCTGTTGTTGATCAATATTAAGACTAGGGGTAAGAGAGTTAATACTTATACCCTTACTCTCTTGTTGTTTATTGTGATTAAGGCAGCGCACAGCTGCGAGAGAATTCTGTGAAATATTGCACTTTTTCATGAACTTTGTATCTTGATTTTTGAAACAATGGAAGAATTAGGCCTTTCCTTCTCTAAGGAGGAAGTTGATGCCCTACTAGGGGATAATTCCCTTTTTGCAGACACCCTACTAGCGCAAACTATTTCTCAGAACGCGGCGTGAAGATAACCCCCTACCGTGTCGGCCCACTCAACGCGATAAAAAAACGCCTCCTGTGAGTTCTTTGAGAAGCCTTTTTCCCTTTCCTTGTTTAAAAAAAAGCGTATTCGAGTGCACTACTGGCTCGACTCACACAAGTGCAATTTTCTTTATTTTCCTTCATCGTAAAAGAAATCATTGTGAGGACAAATCAATTAGACTGAACCTCATTTCATTCACAATATGAATTTTCTTTGGGGGACCCTGAATACACTGCCTGCCACATGTTAACAGGCACTCGAGACAGACACTGTGATATGCTGCTTTAATAACATAGCAGAGTGTGTTTCACATATTTTCACACCTGTTCTTTATTGGAGACCACTGGGAACTGTGGAATTTGGTGAAGGGAGTGATATAATAAAGTACTCCACGAAAGATTTAAACATTATCAATGAAGTGTTTTTAATATGCCTAACATAATTTTGTTTTGCAGGTATTTGGCCCCAGCAATCAGCTGAGTGTGCCTCAAACGGCATTTGCAGTGAGTATACATAAGAAAAGTAATAATTTTAACCTTTTTTTTCACACTAATATCCTCACGGTCGGATGCACCTTAGCGCGTGCAGACCGCCGGGGAATCACACTACTGGTCCTGAAGAATGCTGAGCGACTTGGGCACCCTTAGCAGAAACATGTTGACCAAATTTGTTTAAAAGCTATTGAGGACTAGCCGTCTCCATTTAATGAGACTTTACCTATGATTCCACTCATCACTTGTTTTTAACTAGTGCTGGTTGGACTATTAATAAAACAGTTGACAGTCACAACCTAGCATTTGTTATCCTTTTTTCCCCCTTTTTTGCACTCACCTAGCACAATTGGGTTATACTTATCACTCCAACACTCACAAGAACCAGCTCCACTGTAATCAGGCATTGTAGCACACTGGGGGGACGCTAGGTCCTTCCAGTGGGAACCCAATGATGAAGCATGTCACCACTTGGTTGGTGAGTGAGGGTTCTTCCTAACTACCATTCTGTGTGTTTGCTTCACCACTCCCACTCACTCTCTCTCCGCTTTTGTCCGTCCCGCACATGACTTTTGCGAGGTTTCCTATTTTTCTGTTGTTTCACTCTTCTGTTGTTGATCAATATTAAGACTAGGGGTAAGAGAGTGAACACTTATACCCTTACTCTCTTGTTGTTTGATTGTGACATGGATACCAACCTGAACAGAAAACATATCTCATGGTCCACATGGAGTACACCACATCAACACCTCAGTAACAGACATTTGTAAATCCTGCATCATCACAGCAAGGTCAGGATAAACAGCATCAACAGTATGTACAGCTAAATCAAATGCACAAGGATAACAAAGAATGCTTTTTTCAGCAAATTGACATCTGAAAGGGAAAATCCAAAATGAAATTTAGTCCAATGTCCTCTCAAAAAACTTAGTCCAATGAGGGTGTGAGTTACACCTGTCACCCGTTGCTTGCCTGTACTGCTTAGAACTGGGGAAATCCACTCTGAGGGGCATACATGGGGCAGGCCAGGCACCACAGGGACAGGATCAGGGCTCATCAGAAGGAGGCTGTGAAGGGGTGGTGGGTGCAGGAGAGTCAGTGGCAACTACAGTGGAGGTGTCTGATATGGTTTGTGCCTTCACAACTGTGGGACACAACTCTGATGGGGTGGGTGCTGGAACAACTGCAGTGGGCAGGTCAGGTGTAGTGGACATGGTCCCCACTGCACTGCCCATGTCAGACTGGGTGGTTGTGGACTCCACTGCAGTGCCTAACCCCATGGGAGTGGAAAGGGGTGCAGGGGAGGTTGGCAGGGCAGCTGGGGCGCCACTCTCCCCACAGTAGTTGCAGTAACAGACAGACTGGTGGTGGGGTCAGTGGAAGAGCAAGTGGGAGTTGGGGAGGGCCTGAGCATTTTAAGGATGATGTGTCTGTGGGTGGGGGAACCTGGGACAGGGAGTGGCGAGGGAAACTGTGGTGTATTGACCTGGGAGATGGAGGGAGGAGACTGTGAAGTGGAGCTGGGGGTGGGGTCTTGTTCTTCCGGGTACAGGGTGACTTGCGGGTAGGGGCTTCAGTCTGCCTGTTCCTGGGGGAGGGTGTCCGGGTGTGATGGGTGCTCTTCTATGTGTGTGAGGACTTCCTCTTCCCCCTGTAGTCTGGATCTACTGGATCTGAGGGGAAGAGGCCTAGGTCACACAGGAAGAGCTTCTTAGGAGATGGGGTTGCAGCCTTGCAGGTGAGGCAAGGGAAGGGCTCTGGAAAGAGAGGGATCTGAGGACTGCGGAGTGGTTGTGGATGCCTGTGTGTGTTTACGACTCATCCCCTGTGTGTGTGGTCTCAGTCCCCTGACTTTGCTTGCATGCACGTTTTGACTTTTTCTTTTGGGTGATTGTGTGCTGTCTGTGTCTGTGTGTTTCGGTGACCGTGCTGGTATGTGTGTGCTGGGGACAGGTAGGGTTCTAGGAGTTGTTGATTGGGTAGAGGCTGAAGGGGTGAGGGACTGTTGGAGTAGGGATACTGCTGCCATCAGGGAGTAGGCCATGGACTGATTGGTCCACTGTAGGGCAGACATGCCAGATGAGATGCCCTCCATGAACGACACCAGTTGTGTCAACAGACTGGTGTGTGCATGGAGGACACTCAGCATTGATGTCTGCCCTACACGGATCTGTGTAAGCAGGTCCATGGACACCCCACTCAGGGCATCAAGGGACACAAGGCAGGGGGTGCAGTGCCTGGCAGGAAGGAGACATGCTCCCGAACACGGGCGCTGCCACGGGGAGGTTGGTGGCGGGAACAGCCTCACTATCTGTGCTTTGCTGGCTGCTGACACCCGCCCCCACAAGGAAGTCATCCTCCGAGCTGCTGTGGTCCTCATCTGAGGTGGATGGTGCTGAGGACTCCTCAGTGTGGCTCCTCTCACCCTCCGTGCCACTTGGTCCCTCCGACTCCTCAGTCAGTGGCCCAGCCTGGATCTGCGGCTCCTCTAGTTCTGTGGTGCTGTCTCCTGTGCCCATGGATGTATCTGCATATAAGTAGGAAAAGAAGGACCACATTAGTCGCCTGCAGTGACTGCACACAACACTGTCAATACAGCACATTCCAGGGCATGTACTGGCATTCTTAGCTGATATTTGCTCAAAATGCCCACACAGCTGTACGCAGGGCAATAGCCAGTCTGAACATCAACCATGGCACCCATATCCCTCCTGGACCTGTATCCATATGTCTGTTACTTGCTGGCTGAAAATACCCCAAAGTGCACACATGCACCACATACACAGTTGTTGTACATGCAAATGACCTTGTATAAGTTCATTACTATTAACATTCATCACATCACATGCCAATCACTCAGTACAGATGTCTGGATGAATGTATGCCCAGACTCACATTTCACAATCTTGTGACGCCTAGCAGCACAACACACAATGATTTCCTTACGTCCTGAAAGTTAATGACACAATGGGGTGTATGGAGCACCTCTGACTCCAATGCAGGACCCCTCTTCTTAAGTCAATGCCATGGTACAGACATGCATGGTAAGTCAGTCTTCACTGTCACATGTCATGGGGCAATGCAACCGGACAACATCAGTCTGCACTGAGTCACAATCATAGGTCATGCCCATACCAAACTCTGCAACTGACAAGTGCACCAGTCTGTCCCCTGCCACACCCTGTTCTTGGACTATGATGAACCTACATCACTAAAATCTGACATATGAGTGACTGCAAACACAACTACCTGAACATGAGCACCTCACACTCTGCTACTAATGACACACAGCTGCGTGAAAGTCACTGTTGCATACAGCATTGGGCACATTCAACTGACCGCACCCCTGTATGTTGCACAGGTATCATCCCCATTGTCACAACTCAGATGTCCTGCTGACACTAAACTCCTCAACACACCAGTTGTCACAAAAAGGGAGCCACACCGCAATGATATTGTTTCAGACACCAGATGGCACATTTCAGGAAGCACAATCAGTAGGTACATACACGTGAGTGTGAGGACAGAGTCTCCCAATGCTGTGGAGTGGGCATGACTGACCAGGTAAACCTGAAACAGTGAAACAGTGTATTGGCCTGCACAGTAGGCAGGTGTCTGGGCTATTGTGACATACTTCCTATACATACTCCTGAGGGCACTACATGGACTCACCTGCTGCATGGGTATGTTTTAAGAACCCCACATACATGTTGTGAGCCAGACCAGCAATTTGAACACATATGAAAGGCACACACAGAACACATGTCAGAGACCAGGCATAGTGCAAAAACATATACCCACCCACGATGCACACATCAGAGTCCCAGTAACATATGCTGTGCAGGACTCTCAGCATAGCTGATTGAAGAGACACATTGCCCAAGTGAAAAAAGTCACAGACTGTAGGGGCCACAACTGTGTATCCGATGAGGAGTGTGACTTACTCAATTGAGGGACATGAGTCCTGGACTACAAGACCAACGTAATGGGGGAGTATGAACAGGCCAAAAGACTGCAAATAGCATGTCATACATGTTCACTGATCAGGCAAGGACTTACCCCTCCTTGCTGCTGGCTGGCCTTCAGTTATCCATCCATGTCCGGTAAGACCACAGCCAGAATCCCGAGCATGTGGGGGGTCAGAGTCCGGTGTTCACCCCTATGGCAAGGAGGCGACAGCTTCAGCTGGACCCTTGCAATCCTCCGAGGCCAGCCACGGAGGTCCTGCCACCTCTTCTGGCAGTTGCGGATCTGGCACTGTAGACCCCCACTGATCTCACTGCCAGGCAATGGTCAGCCAGATTTCTGGTGGGCATCAACCAGTGAGGATTAAAAAAGTGAAGAGGACATTACCACACATGCCACATAATTGGGCTGCATACAGTTGAAAATACATGTAGACATCACAAAGTTAAAAAAGAGCTACACAGGTAGTGCACCCATATAAATTTGCATCTGTGCTTCAGGTCTGTAATGGTAACATTGGCTAGTATTTTAAGGCTAGCACTACTGCATTACTGCAGCAAGACACCTGTATATCACATGTACACACATACATTGCTTGCTGAAAGTACTCAGTGCATATGCCTCCCACTGCTGTGCACACTTTTATTACTGCTAGTCAGACAACTTGCTGAAAATGATAGGCAGTGTACTGCACACTCACCTGCTCCCCTGGTTTACCATACAGCTTGCTGTACTGTGGGAGGACCCCACCCAGCAGGGCCTGGTTCTCCTACTCTGTGAATGCTGGGGCCCTCTCCAGTGTACGCGCCATTGCAGGATCCAGAGAAACATAGGCAGCAGCAGTGGAATCTGAAATGTGGTCCTTAAATCAGTGCTGCAGAGGCAGATTCTGTGACATTGCCCCTTACTGATAGGCCAGACACGGTAGCATTCTATGAATCTGTCCAATCCATGGGAATGTAAGACTCCTACACGTCTTCCGCATCTTTCAAAACTCTCCCCTTCAGGATACCCTAGGATTGCAACATTGTTGTAGGCATCCAACTGAGTTTCCAGTGCACGACTCGAACGATTTTTAAATACGCATCCGTCTCCATGACAGCCCATTGCGAGTGAGTGTGCATGGCTTGGTAAACTGACTATATGACGCGTATTTTTTAAACCAAACGCATCCGATTCTCAATGCAATTCTATGGGCTATGCGTGCACACGTCTCGGACCAGAACAGCACGATGCGTCATTGTAGGAGTCACCCGCATCGGGTCACATTGCATGCGCGTCGTACATGCATGAACCGAGCCATGCGCACGATTTGCCCATTGTCATCAATGTGATCTGATGCGGGTGACTGTAATGCATACGCATCGTGCAGTCAATGGACAAGGTGTGCGCACCACTCGGTCCATGCATGTATGGCGCGTCCACACACAAGTCACCCGCGTCGGATTAGTGTGACTTGCAGAATGTTTACACACAGATTTCATTGCCATGGCCACACCTTCAACACCACAGCATGTCCCACAATGCATCACATGGCATGTAAGGCTGCATCACCTAAGTGTGTAGGGGGGCAACATTTCTATTCTTGGGGGTCAATTTGGTGCAGCCACTCCCAGGCTGGGCAGGGGTTCATGGGGACAGATTAGTTTTTGTGTTGTGCACCTCACAAATGTAATGTCCAAGTGTTGGCTTATGGGCATGAGTCATGGACACAGTACCAGTTTGGAGATGTGAATGACCTGTCACATACACTAAGAGTACAGGGTTACATGTCATGTACATCACAGCAAGACCCATGGCCACAATGATGATGTACCCCCACAGTCTGTGTGCATGTTGTGTCTCTGATGTTTTTGGTTCCATGTGCCCTATGTGAGACAGGGTCCACCATGTGCCTTGTGCATCCCTGTTTATGATGTGTGTGTGTCTCAGGGACATCCATGTATGGCTTGCAGGGACCACAGGGGCCACTAACTGTGGGGCTCATGATTGGTTGTGGGATGTCCATGATACCACATGTGATTCCAGTGAACATGTGGCAATACAGGGACCACGGCTATCTCCCTGACATGGAGTTGTGATGCCTGTGAAACATCAGTCCTCATTTGTCACTGTGTTGTGTGTTTTGAACGTGACAGCAGTGCATAGGTACTGTGCCACAGCCCAATGATTTGCCATTGCACAACAAGGAACTCATGTACCCATGTGTCATTGATATGTGAGGTGATGGGCATGAAAGTGACATATGTGCCCATAACTAACAGCACACACCTCAGTTAATTGTGTATTGCTATGATGTATCATGTAATTATTTCTAAAGGTGAGTGCCACATGGGTAGCTGAATGAAATCTTACTTTAGCCTACTCTGTACTGCAGGGTACCGCTGTCCATAGACCGTTCCCTGACCTTGAGACCATAGTGGAACACAACAGCATCCGATGGTACCCCTTTACCAGGAGACTGATAGATGTTGGCGGAGCAGTTGCCACCACATCTGCTACCTGGCCGGACATACCCGACAGCACTGACACCAAAGGTGATGGTGATGGCATCCCTGCACTTCTTTGCCACTGGTACCTTTCCAACACACTGTGGCTAGTGCTGGTGGTATGTCACAAACTATTTTCAGCCGTGTGCTTCATGATGTCTTGCAGGGGAGATTGAATTACCTAGACTCCTACATCAAGTTTCCTAGTCTGGGTGAACTCGTTGACATTAAGGATGCCTTTTATAGACTGGGGAGGATGCCAAACGTGATTGGATCAATCAATGGCACACATGTGGCCCTGATACCACCACAGGCACATGAACAGACATTCCGCAACAGGAAATATTTCCACTCAATCAGTGCTCTGGTGGTATGTCTGGCGGGCATGGTGATGACACGTGTGTGCATGTTTCCCTGGTTCTGCGCACGATGCCTACATCTTGAGGAGGAGTCGCATTGCGTTGCTGATGTCACGAATGCCAAACCAGTGTGCCTGGCTTGTTGGTGTGTACTGTTTACCATTGTGTGTGTTTGGCAATGTTGTCTCCCACCCCCTTACAATACTCAACTAATGTGTAACTCTTTGTATGTAGGTGACTCTGGATACCCCAACATGCCGTGGTTGCTGACACCCCTCAGGAACCCTGTGACAGCAGCCGAGATGTGCTACAATGAGGCACATGGCAGAACCAGGCAAGTGATTGAGCATACCTTTGGTCTCCTGAAAAGCCGCTTTCGCTGCCTGGACAAGACCGGAGGGGCCCTCCCATATGATCCTGCACAGGTGTGCAAGATCATCATCATCTGCTGCATGCTCCACAGCATGGCAGTGCGGAAGAAGGTGCCTCTCATACAGGACGATGAAGACCAACATCCACCATCTGTGGAGGATCCTGCCCTGGGCCACGAGGCCAGTGATGATGATGAGGGTGACGTTCACACACAGCTCATCAACAACTTCTTCAGCTGATTGTGAGTTCACAGGGTTGTCATTTCAATGTACTGAGTTAGCCTGTGATGTGTTTGTGCAGCTCAGTTGCTGTTTAAGTTTGTCCATGTGGTACTTGACTGGATGCGTGCAGTGATGTGTCCTGTCAGATGGTCTGTAGTCCACAATGGTGTTGACATGCTAATTTGTTACTGTGTAGGTTTCTTGTGACATGTTTATTGCATTTCCATCCTGTTCTGGTGTGCTTCTGACTGTGTCTCATTTCTGTTCTTCCCAAGGTACTTTGCCAGTTACTTGGTCAAGTCTGACACCGACAACCAGAATCCAATGCCAGGTTGGGACTCCTAGTATGCCATCATGTGATTTACCAGACACCCCTAAAGCGCTATTTGACAACACTTAGTGACCGTGTGCCCACTGTCATGTGGATTCACCTTGCTACTGTTGTGTAATAAACTTGTTTCTGATTTGTAATGAACCTGTGCTTCACTTACTTATGTGTGTTGTCAGTCTTCACACATCTGACTGACATTTGGTTACCTCACCTGTGGGCTTGTTAGTATTGACTGTGGAAAGGTGTGGTGTCTGTGCATTCCACCGTATATCTGGCAAACATCTTTGTAAGTCAAAAAACAATCCGAAATATCAGATCAAAAAACCTAGCTATCAAGAAGAGTCACTCACAGCATTGGATGTGGCTCACACAAAGGGAAAAGAAAAAGAGGAGGAATATCCTTTTTCTTTAGTCCCCACACTCACCGGAGTTTCCTCACAGTGACATGCTTTATCATAGGGGCTTCCCAACCCGCTGCGGGTTGAGGCGAGCTACGACTTGCGCCACTACGTTGGAGCACTTTTTAATTGAGGACTATGTGTAGTGTCATGTGAAAAAGGAAGTGGGTGGAGTGGTGTGAATTTAAAATATCCTACTAGTGGGCGGGAAAGACTTTATTCCTGCTCCTAGTAGATATATTAAATGTGGGCTGGTTCTCTAGGTGAGCTGGTTCGATTATGATACCAGGACCCTAGTAGAAAGCCAACTAGTTTTGAGCTGTACCCCTCAGCTCTTCTTCAGGACGGACACAGGGTCCAGCCCTGTGAGTACCACTCCAATAAAGTGAATCATATGCCTACCAATGAGCATGTTCTAATATTTATACATACGACTCTTCTGCGATTCTGTGGTGTATCTGTAGGTAAAAGAACAGTGTTAACATGTAGACTCCAGAAAAACTTCCAGGTCTCGTCTTGCTTTACTGTAAACTGAAAATGAGCTGGTTAGAAGTGCCTATTGTCTCAATTGTGTGGCGCTCGTGAATATGAGTGAGATGTCCCTAGAAGGAAATAAATGTTAAAAACACAGTTTTTACATGCACCACTTAACCCTCGTGTTTTCCTGTAATTTAGGAGCTCGAGTGCGGGAAAGAAATATATACAAATATACACAATGACCACGAAATAGTGCAGTGCCTAAGGACAACACAAAAGACAGACGTACAACAGGGGTTAACATACTTTTTTTAAGGCTCTGATGGGCCTCTGGGACATACAAGGGAAATAGAGGAAGTCCGCGGAACCATCTGTAAGGTTTAATGGTCGAAAGTTAGTTTAGCGCGGATCTGTAAATAAGTATATCTGTGTCCCACTGTGTCTATGTTGTTTGTTTTCTGGGGTCTAGTGACTCTTATAGTCTAAAATACACAAGTATTTCCTCGCGAGTATTCAAAGATGGACGCTGGTTTGTCCCAAGGAGGGCGGCCATTTTGAAGATTTACCCGCGGTCTAGTCTCCCACTGGAAGCTGAGCGGCAACTCGAAAAGCTTCATATCGAGCAGCCGAGACTGAGACGTCATCCGCCGGTCTCGAGGGATGCTGATTAGGTGTAATAGCTAGGAAGAGCTCCGTAACAAGTAAGACCCTTCCTGTTTTGTAAAAAGCACGGATTCAATGGGGCATCCGCGTTTGAGACACACGGCACGCCTGGGCTGGACCGGTAAGATCCGCGCTAAACTAACTTTCGACCATTTAACCTTACAGATGGTTCCGCGGACTTCCTCTATTTCCCTTGTATGTCCCAGAGGCCCGCAGAGCCTTAAAAAACGTATGTTAACCCCTGTTGTACGTCTGTGTTTTGTGTTGTCCATAGGCACTGCACTATTTCGTGGCCATTGTGTATATTTGTATATATTTCTTTTCCGCACTCGAGCTCCTAAATTACAGGAAAACACGAGGGTTAAGCGGTGCATGTAAAAACTGTGTTTTTAACATTTATTTCCTTCTAGGGACATCACACTCATATTCACGAGCGCCACACAATTGAGCAAATAGGCACTTCTAACCCGTCATTTTCAGTTTACAGTAAAGCAAGACGAGACCTGGAAGTTTTTGCTGGGGTCTACACGTTAACACTGTTCTTTTTCCTACAGATACGCCACTGAATCGCAGAAGAGTTGTATGTATAAATATTAGTACATGCTCATTGGTAGGCATATGATTCACTTTTTTGGAGTGGTACTCACAGGGCTGGACCCTGTGACTTCCTGAAGAAGAGCTGAGGGGTACCGCTTGAAACTAGTTGGCTTTCTACTATGGTCCTGGTCTCATAATCGAACCAGCTCTCCTAGAGAACCACCCCACTTTTAATATATCTACTAGGAGCATGAATAAAGTCTTTCCCGCCCACTAGTAGGATATTTTTAATTCACACCACTCCACCCACTTCCTTTTTCACATGACACCACACATAGTCCTCAATTAAAAAGTGCTCCTATGTAGTGGCGCAAGTCGTAGCACGCCGCAACCCACAGCGGGTTGGGAAGCCCCTATGATGAAGCATGTCACCGTGAGGAAACTCCGGTGAGTCAGGGGACTAAAGAAAAAGGATATGCCTCCCCTTTTTCTTTTTCGTTTGTGTGAGCCACATCCAATGCTGAAAGTGACTCTTCTTGATAGCTAGGTTTTTTGATCTGATATTTCGGATTGTTTTTTGACTTATACTTTGCTGTGGAGGGCGAACCAAACTGTTTTTTCCTCTACCTCCCCCCTCACTTTTGAATTTTTTAAACATCTTTGTAGGCAATGTGTCACATGTCCATGATGAGTATGTGTTGTGGTGCCCTATTGGTGTGTCTCCCTCATGTGTGTCACACCAACATGAGTCACATAACAGTAATGACCTTGCGGTAATAGTCAGCATGCACTATGTACTTTGGCATTTCATCATCTCCATGACACATACCAAGTTTCAATCACAACATAGGCAAGTATAGTGTAATAGTGAGTTTATTTACATACATGTGTGGAGATAGTGCTGTCCATGAGATTTAGAATCCAAAGTTCACAGATGGGTTTGAAGTACTGGTAGATGAAATGGCCAGAGTGAAGTCCATATTCATCTTCTACATTAGTACAACATGGACCCTCCATGTCATGTTGGGTAGTTGTGTCATGTGCAACAAGGTGAACGCTTTACACACAAAGACCAATATCCAAAACAGGTTCTGGATTCCTGGGGGATGTGCATGGACAACTGTGGCTCACTTGTCCTTCTTCGGACGACCCCTCTTCTCTTCTGGGGGGATCCTCAGGTGCAGGCATCGATGTTGCATTGGACTCTCTGCCAGATTCATCCTCCCTCCCAGTGGCATTTGCAGATGTTGTTGCAAGAGATGTTGTGTGCACACAGGGAGGTGTGGACATATTTCTGCTGATCTGGCGGAGACAGGTCAATATGTTGCTATGCACCGCAGTAAGTTTGTCCCACTTGCCTCCATGCATGCATGATGGCCAGCCTGCTGCTGTTGCATGTCCTTGAGGATCCCCACTACCTGGCTTAATCCTCCGGTGCTATCATGGTACGCATCTATGATGCGTATCAGTTGGGAGTCATCAGGCAGTCCAAGCCCCTCTGCAGGCCGTGACCTCTGCCTAACACCACTCCAACTACCCCTAGACACACTGGATGGACCTGTGCAGGCATGCACAGTTGACCCTGGGACCCCTTGGGTGTTGCTACTGGTGTCATTGTCCGTAGCTTCCTGGGTGTCCGGTGTCCCTGTGCTGTTTGAATTTGGTGTCTGTCCGTGTTGGCAGGGGTGTTAGGTCGGTGGCCAGATGTTGATGGTGGTGCTGCAGGGGGTGCAGGTGTTTCTGATGGTGGGGCTGCATGATGACTCACACCGGAGGTGCCAGGTTGATCTTCGTCATCCGAAGAGGACAGAGCCTGGCTCACACCAGAGAGCTCATCCTCCACCAGAGTCTGGGACTGGGACTCCTCTTCACTTGCTGCTGTCTCCCCAGTAGTACTTGTGTTTGGAAGAAACAGACATTGTCAGTTGTGTTACTCCAGACATCAATGGTTAACCTATGTATATTGCAACAGGGAGGGGTACTGATACATTCCTCTTGCAATAGGTAGTACTAACAATGTAGGAGGAGGCAAGGGATCACTCATCCTGTGCAGCCATGGTATTTACATGATTTTTTCCTTAGTTAATTCCTTCATGTACATATACAGGAATGGGGCGGTGCTTCTTGAATTGCCGCCTCAGTGTACTGTAGCAGCATTTACTTTGGGTCACCTTTGTTGCACATATGATGTGCCTCCACCTGGAGGTAGACTGGCTGCTTTCCCAGTAGTGCCCAGAGGAGAAATTAGCTGTAGGATCACATGGGGCTGCAAAATGTTGACCAGCGGTGGATCAGTAGCTGGATCCACACACGCAACACCTTTGTTTGTAATTTCATACATCACAATGTACACCATTTTTCCTTCGCCTTTGGGTGTTGAGAGTGATTTAGACTCACAGCACTTGAGCACAGACACACACTCTCAGTTTTAATCTCTGGGCACTACTGGGGAACTAGCCACTTTACCTCCACGGGGAGGTACAGCATATTTGCAACAATGGTGAGGCAATGATGAAGCTGCTACAGTACACTGATGCGGAAAAGCATGATATCACGCACTACGCATGTGTACATATGTGAGGCTGTCAATGGAGGCAACACAATAAATAATGAACCAGGTTGCACAGGAAGAGTGAACCATTCACCCCTCCTTGATTTTTGTACAATGTTTGATATACATGACATTTGCAACGGTTTGTCAGGATGCATGCCTGAACACTGCATTGTCTACAGATTGATATTGTGGTAGCACATTATTCTGCTAACATGAAACCTTTCAATGTGCATGTTGATGTGTGCACATACCCAGCTCATGTATGGATTTCGATGTACATGGTCATTGGTACTCAAGGGACATCCAGTGGCTGACACAGGAGTGTAATCCCTGTTAACATTTGACTCTGCTTCTCTGTGAGGGAGTGCGCCTGTGCTGACAAGATGGCGGACAGTGGAGTTTTGGTGTTTGGTGGTGGCCAATTCCCAGCAGGGCCTTGTGCTCCCCACAACAGAGCAGAGTCCCAGGGTTCTTGCCAGTCCATTTCCACCCCCTCTGAGGTGAGCATGGTTCAGAGAGGTGTTGATGGTCCACTTGGGAGGGGGGCATTATCTGTGACAACAGCCCCATCATGCTTTTGTATACACTCACTTCACCAGCAGACCCACTCTTACTTCCTGTCAGTCAGCTTCACTGTGAGATCGTTGTTGTGGTGGCAAGAATATCTGACAGTGTTTACTTAGATTAGTGCCACTGCCTTGCCCTATTTTTTGGTATGTTTGTACATGTCATGACACACTTACAAATCATTATGATGTGATCATTATTGTGTTTGTCTGACTAGCATGCACTTCTTGGGCTGAATGACTTTTGTTTACTATGCCTTTGCTATCAGTGCATGGTTTCACTGTCCCCTTAACGGTGATGTGTGTGTATTGTGACACAATATTGGGTATATTGGTTGTGTACTCACCAGGCTCTGGTATGTCTGGTAGGCCATGGAAGCCCTCTGGTAGTAGGAGGTCCTGCATCTTCTCCTCCCAGGACCTGAAGTAGACTGGTTTGGCAAGAGGGCCACTGCCAGTGCGCTGGCTCAATGCGTGTTCCTTCTGGAGGAGCTTCTTGACCCTCCTGCATACGTCATACCACCTGTTCTGGATGTCGGTCTTTGTGCGATACGCTGGTGCTTGTGCGTTCACCTTGTCCATGATCCTCTCCCACATCTTGGTTTTCTGTGACATGGGGGTCCTTTGTACCAATGTGCCAAACAAATGTGGCTCCACTCCAAGGATCTCATCTAACAATATTTTTAACTCAGTATCACTGAACTGTGGATTCTTCTTAGGAGGCATGGTGATGGGTGGTGGTGAGGAGTGATGTGGTTGGGTGAGTAGGTGTGTGGGTGCAAGTGAGTGTGTTTGGGTGGGTGTCTGTTTTGGTAGGTGTATGTGTGAGAGATTTTGGAGGAGTACTGATGGTGTGTAAGTTGTGTGATGGGTGAGTTGTGTGTGTGTCTGTGGTTCGTGTCTCAAGTTGTTCTGTGCTGGTTGTTCTGTTGTATTTGCAAAGGGTCATGGTAGTGTATTTTTGCCTTTTAATGGGTGGAATTGTGGGTGTGTCTGTGTGTTTGTTTTATTTTTATTTATTGACTTTGTCATTGCTTGACTGGTCCTTTTTTTGTGTTTTCACATTGTTTTTTGTGGGCAAGTAGGAGATGTACTTCTGACCAAGTCCGATACTCATGTTGGCTTGTGCGGGCGGCTCCGTGTCTTTCACGCTGATTGTGTTCTATGTTGCATGCGAGTCGATCGCCGTTGTCTCTTTCGCTTCAGGTACGTTTTCGGGCTGCGTCGGTCGTGTGGCTTGGGCTCCGTGCAAATAGGTCGGGTTTCATGTGTTTTGCATTGTACTGTGCGTGTCGGACATCACGGGTATGTATCGGTGGTGTTAATTCCGGTTTGGTGTCGGTAGGTGTGGCTCGTGTCCATTTTCCATCCGGATAGCTGATTTTTGTACGGCTCGGTCGTACGGCTTGTTTTCCGTACGGCTCGGTTGTAGGTCACCGGCTTTACATTGTACTACACGGGTCGTACAGTGCCTGTAGGTGTTGCTCGGACTCCGTTCCCGGTATGAGTCGGTCAGGCCGATTTCCGATCGGAATCGGCCCCTTAATAGCGACTATAAGGTTTATACTCAGATTCTTACTAGACGTTTAGATCTTTGGGTCTTTGATACATACCGACCAAAAAGGCTTTATAAAGGAGAGGCAGTTACAAGACCAGACGCATAAGTTACTTGGTGCTATCGACCTTGCCACAGAGTTGGGTAATCCAAAAGCCTTTGATAGGGTTAGTTGGCCCTTTCTTTATGAGGTGATCCAAAGGATTGATTTAGGAGAAACTTTTCTATTGGCTATCAAAGCTCTCTACAAAAACCCTTTAGCTAGAGTATTGGTCAATGAGAATCTGTCTGAACAATTAAAGATCGGTAGGGGAACCAGACAGAGATGCCCTTTATCTCCCCTTCTTTTTAACCGTTGTAAGCATGTAGGGAAATTTTCCCTTTTTTGTGTAACGGTTGGAAGAAAAAGATTGGGTTTTATGCTGATGATCTGACAGTCATCCTTGTTAGAAATTTGGGAAATGTTAGAGAGCTTTGGTAAAATATCTGGTTATGCTGTAAACCAACAGAAGACTGAAATTATGCAATGGAATACCAACTACCCCTGTAACTTAACCAGACAAAGCATAAGATATTTAGGAATACAAGATGTCCAAGACTAGGAGAATTTAGCAAAAGTGAACTTTGATTTGGTAACATCTAAAGTAAGAAAACAACTCCAGGTTCGTGAATCCCTTCTCTTATCATTCTTTGGAAGATCAAACCTTTTAAAAATGTCCATCTTCCCTAAATATACCTTTTTATTTACCACAATCGCCTTAGAGTTTAAGAAGGAGTGGATTAAGAAGGTACAAAGGTATTTCTCCAGCTTTATACGGGGTAATAAAAAGCCAAGAATTGCCTGGAAAAACTCAAAGAGAAAAAGGAAAATAGAGGTATAGCCGCCCAGATCTCCTGATCTCCTCTATTATCAAAGGGCTTTTCAATTAAAAAATATTAGGCAATTGCTAAGAAATACTCCTGATTTATCACAACTCTTCTGGGCACTTACATTCAGTCCACCAGATATATCAGCTTCTTTCAGTTAAAATTTGGGACCCCCAAGTACTTCAAGAAAGTGAGACTCAAAATTGTTCAGGGTCCATGTAAGATCTGGTACGAAATAAGAACACTGATACTATATTTCAGTCACCACGCACCCATTTGGAATTCCTCATGTACGCCAGCCTGCTTGCAAGACTCCCTCGCTACCACTAAATGAAAGCGGAATTCTTAGCTGGGGTCAACTCTTACAAGGCACAACATTTTTTGATACGTTCCGCTCCCTCCTAATTATGCTGGGATGGGAAGGTATGAAACCTCGACTTAAATGGGAAACACTTACACTTCCTTACGATCAAGGGGTGTTTACAGCACCTAATTTCATCTATACTACCTTTGCTCACAGGTGCACTACGCCTATTACTGGCAGCGGGGCCCAGCTTACATTCTCCATGTAGCGGTAGAGGCAGGTGCTGTACAGCTACAGCCAAAGCCTGGCAAGAGCTAGGGAAACGTGCACAGAAACTGCCGCTGTATGCGCCTAGCATGCCGCTACTCCACCATGCAGAACTCTCAGTTACTGGAGAAACCGGAACACTAAAAACCCTTAAAGACATTGCTATGACTACAATGGAGGTTGTGTTTCCTGGGGGTCAATTTATAACATCAGCAAATATAGTCGCTGGAGAAACTGCCACAGCCATGTGGATGTTTGTTTACACTAGGCTGCGTTCCACCATACATGCGCTCTATCCGCAATTTCCTATAGAACCGCCAACACTAAGGGCCAGATGTAGGACACCAAATAGGTGTTTGACATGTAGGGGGCCTAAATTTTACAGAATCAGTAAATTTACCGATTCGGTAAATTTACTGAATCGGTAAAATACTGAATCGGTAAATTTACCGATTCTGTAAATCAAGATGTAGGTGGCACTTAAAACAGTGCCACAGGCCCTTAAGAATTCATTATTTACCACCAAATACTATTTGATGGTAAATAACGAATTCCTGTGTACATGCACATCTGTGCATGTACACCTGAGCCATGTGGCACACATACATGCCCTAAGGGCATGTATATGTGTCACATGGCAAACAAGCCTGAATCAGGGGTGCAACAGGGTGTGTCCCCCTTGTCAATTTGGTAATTTTACCGAATCAGTATTTACCGATTCGGTAATTGCCATTGGTTCCTATCAATGGCAATTACCGAATCTGTAAATACCGATTCGGTTATTACCGAATTTTAAAGATTCGGTAAATAATTTGGTAAAAATACCGACATTGCATTTACCTATTTGTAAATACCGAATCGGTAAAATTCGGTATTTACGAATCGGTAAATGCCATTTACCTACATCTGGCCCTAGAAGCGCTGCAACTTTTGTTTACTGCCACGTCATGAGCCAAGAGGGTCACAAGACTGTATAATGCATCACAGAGGGATGAGGCCGCAGTAGGCATGACTGCACTAGCTAAGCGGAATGCCATTCTTCCAAATCCAATCTCAGAAGAAGATTGGTCTGACTGTTGCCACTTGACTGTGCAATTGACAGCAAACGTTAAACTAAGATTGATACACTTTAATTATTTACATCAATTATATTGCACTCCGGCTCAGCCATATAAATATGGGTTGGGAGACGCCGCCAATTGTAAGTGCTGTGGTGCATCTGGTGCCGATTGTTATCATTTAACTTGGTCATGCCCAAAGGGGCATTAAAGGTGCATTTATATTGGAGGTCCGTCACACACATTTTACACTTGATGGTAAAGATGCCCATAGCCTGTACTCCCCAACTATGCCTACTGGGCGCGGTCGCTAACATTAAGGCTTCTCACACAAAGTTTGTGGCCATAGCATTGCTGATGGCTAAACACAGAGTCTCTATGGGTTGGGGGGCAGACCTGCACCTACAACTAAATTATGGTTGCAGGACATGACTTACTGTCGGGATCAGTTCACATGCTATGGGGAGGAATTACCTACATCATCGAAACCTCGTGATATTTGGGATCCGCTTATTGTGTTTCTGTTGACTGTAACTACTGTCTGATGTCCCATGGTCCCACAATAATACTTTGCTCTATACTGTCATGTAATGCACTTTCAGTTACTGTCATATTTATGCATGCCTATAAAGCCAAGTTGTGTAACTATTGTGTCATGCCAAATGAGTTGTACATCTTGTCTTTGCCCTACCAATGTTATGATTTGCATAAATGTATTTTGTTTTTCACTCTTGAAAATGCACAAATAAAAATAAAAATAAAATAAAAAAACTGAAAAAAAACTATTAGAAGGCACAGATTTAAATTCTTCACAAAGTATTTAGGAGATATCTGAGAGATTGGTCTCAAAATTCAAATATTATCAACTTTTGAGTTGGGCTAAAATGCCAAGAAAAGGTGGAATGGGTAATTTGTTTTGGGAATCAAATATTTACTCACGCCCCCCTCTGTGGAGAGAGGTAACGGAATGGTACTGGATGCTGATACAGGCCATGGAATACATGCAAGCGGTGCTGTCAGCGACCTGGAGGAGGGAACTGCTGGCGTATTACCTTGATTCGTTATGGCAAGTATCTCTATCTTTCCTTTGGTATTTTGCTAAATCTGCACCATTAAGAAAAATCACCTTTTTAACATTCATAAGGCTTATTGGACGCCCAGAAGACTGGCTAAAATAGGGACCCAGGCTGTGAAGAATTGCCCAAAGTGCGGTGAGCCCAACGCAGACGAAGCTCACATGTTGTGGCAGTGTCTCTCCATCCAGACTTTCTGGCAGAAAGTGGGTATGACGCTCTCTGGAATTTTGGGTCAAGAAATTAAGGTAAGCCTGGCACTGGTTATTTTTGGGGTGGTACTGGCTGAGGAGGGTAACAGGTCTTTTTCTAAAATACATGAAACACTCACTTTTATTTTATTTCTTTTGGCACAGAGAGTACTCTGCATCAAATGGATTATACCAAACGCCCCTTTAGAAGGAGAATGGGTAAGCTCAGTACAAAGCATAGCAAACTTAGACTGAGTTACACTGAGCCCTAAGAGAACAAAATTCTGGAGTCTTTGGGATAATTGGTATAAAACAACATACTCTTGATTTTGGATATATCCTTTTTTCTTTGCTTACTTTTCTCCTTTTCTCACTTTTCATGCTAAAATATGTATTCCTTTTTCCTTCTACCTTGTTTTTTTGTTTTGCTATGTCTGACAACTGGTCCAATGATCATTAATTGGAAATACAGGTTTTTGTGTTAAAAGGGATTCCTACACTATGATTAGCATCTGGACCTGTGATTCAGCCCACAAGTACCTGTATATTCGGAGTAATAATTTCGTGATATTGTGATGCAAACCCGGGATGTCATCCATCCCCTCCTTTGTGGAGTGACCAGGATCCTTCCATTTCTAAGCCAAGGCAACCAGAATTCTTGTTTATCTCCACCTATAAATTGACGAATAAGGACTAATATAGAAAAAACACAACAGCTGATGATACAAGCACTTTTGAAATGCACCGGGACGTTACCATCATTTGAGGAATATTACTAAGGCATGCAAATTCAGAAACTGGATGTGAGTGCAATGGGCGGCGGGGTCCTGGAAGATTACTTGCCCAACCACACGTACAATACCAATATTGGCCACTGGACAGTGCAGAGCAGGCCCAAGGAATGACAGAGCAGGTCTAAGGCAGGACAGAGCAGGTCCAAGCAGGCCAGAGAAGGCCCAAGCCAGTCAAGAGTAGGCCCAAGCCAGAACCAGCCAGCCCAAAGTATACCAATGCAGGCTAACCCTGCAGCCACACAACATCTGCCCGCACAGGGCCAGGAGGTAACCTCCAAGGGAATCAGGGTTTCACTACACCGTAATAAGCAAGCGGCAGAAACTAAACCACACACTAGATGGCATTAAGGAGAAGCAAGCCAAACAGCACATTCACATGTCAAACTTAGAGAAGAAAATGGAGCAATTCTCCAATCTGCTGTGATTTTTTTGATTGTATATTCACATACATTGTAGTATTTTTATTAGTTAGTAGATAGTTTAGGTCTATCTGTGGTAGGTTTTAGATATTTAAGATATTCTATAGGTTCTAGGTTTTATATATTAATAAGGTTTTAGTGGGTGGGGGATCATGTTTAGGTTTTATAATAGAAGAAAATACAAAAAATAAATACCCACAAAATATATAGTTGTTCAGATTTTAATGTGTGGTTAGTTTGTGTGCAGGTGTAGTTTATGTTTCTATTGTGGCACTATGTGTGTTAAAGGGGCTGGGGGGTTGATATTTAGTATGCAATTTGTGTTAAATGGATAGCATAGATGAAGCTATTTCATGTAGTAGTGTTAAGATAATTTAGTGCGGGAAAGGTAGGATAAGTTAGTTTAGGCATAGTTCAGAGAGTGTAAGCTGTGTAGGATAGGTAGGTTAAGTTAGTTTAGGCATAATTAGGTAGAGCTAGTTAATGTAGTTTAGGTAGTTTTTGTTAGTGAGTTTTACATTTTCATATATAAAGTTATATCACATTTCACAACTGTGTAATAATTCCCTTGCGTAAGAGTTGTTACGATTGCTAAGGTTGAGTTGAGCACATGATGTAGGAATTCCCTTCAGCGTTTGTAGATCTTTGTAACTTTGTGAGATGTCTATGGACAAGTCATGGCCAATCAACACTGGAATGGAGACCGCACCATTGTTTTTGAACTCAGGAGGGAGCCAGGGCTGGTAGTTCAAGCCCCAATGGTCAACGCGCCTCACACACCAGTAACACCTGCACCTTCATGCCAGGAGGCACATAAAGCTGGCTCAAGTCCCCCGCAGTGCGGGAGACTCCTGACATTGTTTTTGCACTCAAGAGAGGGCCAAGGCCGGGACTTCAAGTCCCAGTGTTCAACGCGGCTCGCGTGGTGCCAACGCTTGCACCTTTGTGCCAGGAGGTGCATAAAGCCGGTTCAGGTCTTGGGAGACTGCTGATATTCTTTTCACCCTCAGGAGGGGGCCAGGGCCGGGACTTGAAGCCCCAGTGCTCATCATGGCTCGCATGCCACCAACGCCTGCACCTTCGTGCCAGGAGGTGCATAAATTCTGACTCAGGTCTCCAGTAGTGTGAGACGTGTGCAGGTATGCCTGGGCAATGCCTGGTCAAAGCCCGGGAAAGGTGTGGGCCCATCCGCACCCGTCAGCGACAGGAAGAGGCAGGGCAGGGACACCCCCCTTGTCTTTGATCCCTCAGTGCTTCTCTTCTGGTAAGACTTTGCTGTTTAATCTTTTTCCCTCAACCCCTTCTATGAGACCTGGAATCTGCATTTACCAAGGCACTTTTCCCAATTATAAGTAGCCATCTGTTGTTATCTGGCCAAATTGCAATTTGGGATCAAAGTGGATTGTAGGCGGGAGCCCTCTTCTTAAAAACAGAATAACTTTCTATTTCTGACTTAATGGGACATTTCTGACCACTTTTCTCCATTGCTAGGGGACTCAAGAGTATCTGGGACTTTGGTGCTAATGTCCTTTTTAGCATGTTGTTTTTTTCCCTCTCCATTTCTGTTTTGGTCAAAGCCTGTTGGAGAGCTATCCTATAATATCATTTGGCTTCAATAATAGAACCACTATGGCCTGAGGCAGTGGGGCAGGTGGTAATTGATTATAGGCCAGAAACACATGTCTATAGGCCAACAAACCTACTTTTTCTCATCCACAATTTGTATTTTTTCATTTGTATTTAGTTATCTGTCTTGTTTTGCTCATCTTACTTCCTAATTAAGCTGGGTTGTTAGTGGGCTGACTTGTGTCAGGGGGCGGTTGCAGTATATTTTTGTGTAAGGTACAGCAATGAGGAAGTGGACCTGTCCTGGTAAACAACAAACCCTGCACCAAAGTAACCTCTTCCTCTATATTGACACAAACCTCAATTGACAGGATGCTACAGAGAGCCATAGGTGTGGTAGCTACAGAAATAGAGCTCACTGAGAGACGTTTGTCACTAACTCCAGATCTACATCGATCTGTGTCTGATTCTTCTTTCTCCCAAACTGCCACCCCTGTTACCACAGCTAGGGTAACCGTGCCTTTGTCATCTCCACAGAGCCGTACCTAAAGTAATACCATGGAAGGGGAGTGTAGCTACATATACATAGACCCAAGAACAGAAAGCGTAAACGGGGTTGGATCTAAAAGAAAGAAAATGAACAAGGAGTCATCATAAAGTTTGGAGTGCCTGGATAATCCTGACCCAAACTTAGGCTTCATCTCTAATACTCAAACAGACATGGAATACCCAACTTGGGTGTTGAACCTGATGACAGACTTACAGAGCCAATTTGGTGCTATTGTGAGGAAGAACTTGCCTCTCTAGTTGATCGCATTTAGAAATTGGCGACACTGCGGGATAATAGACAAGGAAATATTATTGTAAGCTGGACACAAGCTCTAACAAGGGGAAACAACTTAAGCTGCCAGGCAGATAGATCAAGTTTGACACCCCTAGAAAGGCCTGGTGTACTGCAGGCTCAAGATCCCACCACCCTCTCGGGTCCCAGGAGGAGGAACAACTTCAGTCGCCAGGCAGACAGATTTAGTTTGGCACCCATAGAAAGGCCAGGTGTACTACAGGCTCAAGATATCACCATCTTCTTGGAACACCGGAGCTCCAATTGTGAGGCTAGGAACAATAACTCAGAAAAATCCAAGAGGGGTATAAATAAAAATAGCTTGCCTCCACACGAGTCTATGGTGAGCAGAGAAGGGTTGGGGAGTGAGGAGGGCATTCTTTGTAAGGTTGAAACAGTGAGCTTACCCACTATATATTTACCCCTGCTTGATCTCAGTATGTAATCATACTGACAGGTATACCTGTAATCGAAAGCGGCCACAGGGAAACACAAATTCACCTTAGGAATAAATGTTTGTTCTGGTTGAGAGGCATGGACAGCTCATGTATGATAGAGCAGGGGAAATCCTAATGGTCCGCAGAGTTGGCTGGGTGGGTAACAGACAGAAAGATATGCAAGGGGGCTGTGTAGTTATCAACTTTAAAAATCCCCTGACTCTCTGTATCCTATTAAGTCAGAACCCTTGCTCACAGGAGCTAGCCATACGGATCAAGCCCTTTGTACTGGACTATTTTTAAACCCCTTGTCAAATGCCATTTAGGGCCCATACTAGCCTAGGGTTGGGCAGGTGGCCTTTAAAGCAACAACTAGAGGCCAATGGTATTCACTTCCTAGACCCTTGCTATTTAATATACCGGTAGCCAATAAATGTGGGGTTCTGGAAAAGGTAGATTGACGAGTAATGATAGAGAGACCAGCCCAGGGGATTCCAAGCCCAAGTATTTCCAGGGAGTTAGAGAGCATAGTGGTGGTCAGTATAGCCGGACTATCCACCATGGGTTAGGGGAAGAAACAAAGGAGCAACAAACAGAAGTATATCAGATGACCAAGGTTATAGAAGGGGTATGGGAAGAGTCGTTGGTGAGGTGTCGAACTCAAGCTGGTATTATGCTGACCCATTCTACTTGCTCCCCTGCATCACAAGCTCTTATTAACGGACCAGGAACATTAACTGCCCCAATCCCCGTTCCCAGTCACAGCAGTATATTGTGGCAAGGTGTACCAGTGAGATCTACAGAGAAATTGCTTTGTGCCCAAATGAGGGATACTCAACCTCTCAAAACCTACACTCTTGTAAGGAAGGAAATAAGCTGAGTGTTTTATCCTGGAATGTTGCTGGCCTAAACAAAAAAGTGTCCTGTCCTTTTTGGGGGCTCTTTTTTGGACCAATATGATTAGGGCTCCCGGTTTTCCGTTTTAACTGATTTTTACATATAAATACAGAGGAAAAACAAGTTTTCCTTTATCTGTATCTATATATAAAAATGGGAAAATACTACTTCATTTTGCTGTGCTGCAATCTGGTTTCTCCCCCTCCTTAGATGGTTAAGAGGTGACAGCATTCCGGGCACACACAGGGCTGCCAGCCGCACCCGAGTGCTTTACAGGTCTTTGGAAGACCATTTACTTGTTAATGCGGCTTTGTTGTTATTTCACCCCTTTTAGAGCCTGTGAAAGAGTCAGATTGGAGCTTGTATTCACACCATTGTTGTGTGAGTTGTGGCTCTTGCACCATGTTGTGAGCACGATTACAGCAAGGGGACGTCACATGCCTTGCAAACGTTTGTGTGATGAGCTCGTGGAGGACGCAGAAGAGCCACGGCAAGGTTTTTTGTTATTGTAGGATTTCTACATTTTTGTAGAGCTTGGAGATCGGGACTTCTCGCCCAAGAGCTTCTGCAGGGAAAAGACATCCCCAGCGAGCAGGTCGGATCGAACTGTAACATCCCACTCACTCTCTCATGTGCTACTCATGCACGGCAGCGATAAACAACACAGATGGCATGAGAATCCAGAACTGATTGCTGGGAAATAATTTCACTGAATCATGCTATGTTAGCCTTGTTTACTACTGAGCTGAATTAAATAACTGTTTTTTTAGGGCCTGTCATGAGAAACCCTGGTCTACTGCTTAAGTGAAATGTATAGAAGCAGAAATGCAATACTTTCTCTGCTTCTCCAATTTCCAATTGACCCTGGGCAAGTCACTCTCCAATAACCCCCGGAGGTCATTTAGAGATTGTGCAAGAATTACTGAGTGCAATTAACATTTTGTTTCCAGGTTTTCCCAGTTTCTAGTCTGATATACACATGGGCACAAAAATTAGAAATGAGTCTTAAAAACGGCATCCACTTTTGGCATGTTTCATCTGTATATTCCCTAACTGAGCTTGCTATTACCTCCAGCTTGGTGAAAGTGCAATTCAAGCAATTCTTTAAACTGGTATTAATGCCAACAAAAGCAAAATATTCTTATACCACCATTTTAGTAACGCCAACAGGGCCTAAACATGGTACCCTAGAAGTGGCTTAATTGCACAAACTACGCATGATCCTGCAGTCTCTGTATGTCCATAAAGGTTCATAGTTTTAATGTGAAAAATTACATTGGATAATTGAACTGTAGTCAATTGCTGCATTCTTGACTCCCTTGTTTGTGTAGTTGCAAAGACTATTTCAATGCACTATTATATATGTGCACCCACTAGATATTTTTCATTATAGTAGAGCATTACAAATTAAATTATTATACATGCTTTAATAGAGCTCATGATTTCATTTATCCTATTTACATCTGGACGTCATTCAAATCAATAAAGATTTTTTTCTGCCCCCCCAAAAAACGATTACAGCAAGGGAGCATTGGGAGACAGGGTGGTACTCCGCTCCTTGATGGAATTATCAGGTCTGGGAGGCAGCAGCTGCTTCTGGGGATGCAGAACCGATGCTTGACAAGTGGCTATAAAAAGTGCTATAAATGTTCTTCCTGTCTCGTGGTCCCTCTACAGTTGATCGCTTTCCCACTCATGTGGGTACATCAGCTACCTTGTTCTGTGATATAATGTCTGTGAGAGCAGCAGTCACTGGTGTGTGTGTAATATGACTGATGGTGGTTGTATGCAGGGGCAACGACTGGGTGTTATTTGATATGTCTCTGTTCAGTGTGATCTGGAGCAATGGGCTGCACTGCTGCTGGCTGTACGCTGCTGGGCATCTTGAGAGGGGAGGGGGGCTTGGGAATTCAAGCAGCAGACCGGGCTGTGAGCCGGGAGGGAACTCGAAACATGAGCGCTGTGGGTAAATACATGTTCACTTCTGACTTATAGAAGCAGGCGTCTTGTGCAGTGCGGCCCTCTCAAACTCAGGTTGGACATCCTGTGCTATGGAGACAGCACTTCTAATAGCACCATTTAGGTGTTTCTAGTCACACCCTACATCATTCAGCCTTCCATTCAAACCATGGCTTCTCCTTGCTCAACACTACAAACACTCCCCCACCCCATACATTCCTCCAAATCTTACAGAGGGTGGCCCCCACCCTGCACTTGCCCCAATTCAATGGCACTGCCTCCCATTCAATCCATCCCCACTTTCCACCCCAGGTCTTCACCTTGTTCCTTGTTGTGTCTATTTTTCTGTCCTCCTACTTCAAGCACTCACTTAAAAAAACAAGCATTTTCAATGCACCAGGTCTTGCATTTACTTGAGTTTGAGCTATTGGCATTGTAAATGACAATGCCTTTTATTTATGTTTTGGTTTTTAAAACAGTTAAATAAAAGGCATTGTCAGTTACAATGCCAATAGCTTAAACTAGTGTAAATGCGAGACCGATTGCATTGTAAATGCTTGTTCTCTTCTGCACACACAAAACATCAATCCTCATAGTGATGGCCAGGGACAGCTTTAGCGCTGGTGGGGTACAATTGGGTTGAAGCTAAAGGCAGTTTGAGTTTTCCTCTGTGGGGCAGTATGGTGTTCAGTGGGGGAGAGGATGTGGCACTCTGCAGATGACAGAAACTGCAAGGCTCTGAGACAAATGGCTTGTGATAGCACGTTTAAGCATATTTAGGACATTTTGCAAATAGCAAAGTTTTCAGATGAATGTATAGTGTTGACCAATAACAACTGAGCGCATGTGTGCATTGTCAATTTAAATAAACGTGGAAAAATACTAGCTGTAGCATCGTTTTTTGCTTGTGTCAAAAATAAATATGGATAAATACAGACGGAAATGGCAAAAAAAATACCATGAAACCGGGAGCCCTAAATATGACGTATGCATGTTTCAGGAAACCTAGGCATGGGAAGACTCATTGAGGGTGGGGTTTGCATCATTCAATGTTCCTGCCACCTTGGGGGGAAGGGGAAGACCATCTAGGGGTCTTTGCATCTGAGTCGGTTCACAACTGGGTTGTACGGTTGAACAGCTGAAATCTCCTTCTAGCGATATTTAGTGTGTAGCATTCATTTTTTCAACTAACTTAAAAATTTCTTTTACTAATGTTTATTCCAGGTCCGTAAGTATTATCCAAGAGTCCCAGACCTTCGACCAACTGGGTTGTTTCATCCCTACATTCTCTATAAACATTTGGTTGATTGTAGGGGGGGATTTAAACTGTCAATTTGAACTCCTTGTTGACCCTAGTGATACAACTCCCTGCAAGGAAGACTTCCGTTGGATGATTCCAGATCCACAAAGTTCCACAAGCAGGGTGTGGTCCCTGTTGGCACTCCAGATTAACACATTCACATGGATCCCTCCCTAAGATAATAAAATGACCGTACAAAATCGGACATACCGGGAAGGTTAACGTTTAACAGAGTCAGTCAATCCTCCCTGTTAGATTACATCTAAGAGGAGACTAGGCTATGGCAAAGTGTTGTTGACATTGCTGTCTTGTCACGGCATGCCAACGATTAAAACGCTCTGACCATGGAACTGGAGATGCCGGACTCAGGGAACTCTGTGACTCGCTGTCCCCCTCCAATTCATAGATTAATACTTTCTAATAATAGAAGAATATGATGGCGAGTAATTCACCAGTCACCCGATAAGCTGGCCATATTGTACTCATCAATCATTCCGACCTTATTAGAAATGGGGAAAGTCACAACTATAGAGGGCACTCCATTAACCATTGACAGAGTTGCAGAACGTCATGTAGAACTGACATCCAAATTGGTAGATATATTCTCTCCAAAGGTATTTTCCAGGGGGAAAAAGGGGCTAAACTATGATGGTTTAATGATAACTGCCTCTGTTAGATGCCATCAAAGAAAAGTACAGGTAACAAATTAAGCAGAAATGGGCACTATATAAAGACAGCATTCATCAAGCTAAAAAGTCCTGTGAATTGGACAGATGGGATACTGTAAAAACTGCCCTATCAAACAAAGACGTGAAGACATTTTGGACTATAGTTAGTACAGGCTGTAGTAAAGGGAAGCCAGCTATGTAGCCAAACATAGCAGCAGATGTGTGGAAGACACATTTTCAGGCTTTATACACTACAATGGAAGTAGATGGCCCAATCTGCGAAACACCCATAACCTCCCAAGAGACTATTTATGATGAGGCTCCTGGTATCACCCTGATTGAAGTAGTAAATGGAATAAGTTGCCCTCCGGCAAAGCACCGGGACTGCATAAGTTACATGGGGTCCTTTTTTGGACGGAAAAAAAAATATGGGGACCCTATCTACCGGTATTGTTTAATGCTATCATGCAGGGAATGGCAATCCCTGCAACCTGGGTCAGGGCAGGAATTGTCCCAGTTTTTAAAAAAGGGTTCACACCTTTCGCCACAAACTACAGATCCATCAGTTTGATCAATGTTACCCAGAAATTGGTTGTACGAGTACTCTTGAATCATCTACAGGTATGGGTGGATGACCATAAAATATTGAGTCCATACCAAGCTGGATTTAGGAGAAACATTTCCACCCTCAACCAAATACATAGACTCCAACTTTTTTATTGGAAAACAGTGACAATAGAAAATGGCAGTCTATATTTAATATTTCTGTACCTAAAAATGGCTTTCAACCTGGTGCCCAGGGACAAAATATGGGGTGTACTTTGTGATCTGGGGGGGTCCTCATCTACCTTTTACGCATGTTTATGAGATTGCATGAAGTTAACTATGTGCAAATTAGGTTTGGAAAATGTGGTAAACTCACCTCCAGACTCCCATTTAGTAGATGAGTAAGGCAGGGATGTATGCTCGCATCTACCCTGTTTTGTATATTTATTAACTCACTGGTTGACCAACTTATTGAGGTAAAGGACAACAATGCCCCAAAGATAGCACACAGAAATGTACCAGCAATTATGTTTGCTGATGACACCCTTCTGCTTTTGAAGTTGCCCATGGGTATCCAGAAGATCCTAAATAGCTTTGATGCCTTCTGTAAAAACAGGGGGCTGGAGTTTAACTCGCAGTTTGTGGTTTTCAACCCAGCAAACATGTCATGTTCTAAGCCTTTTTTGAATGTCATCATGCTTGAAAGAGTGTCAGTATTTGATTACCTAGGTGTCACCCTGACAGAAAATCTGAAGTGGGGATGCAAATGGCCAAAGCAAGTCTCAAGTTAGCCCAGACCATGAGGGGACTTGCAAAGCTGTACAGGAACTCCTTCAACAAACCAGCTGGGCCAACAGCAGAGATCTATAAAGTGCAAGCAAGGGGTGCTACAATGTATCAGGCTGAACTATGAGGCCATTGTTCTTCTAGCATCTTGAGTAAGATAGAGAACATTTTTATGAGGCAGGTGTTAGGTCTTCTCCTCAGCACTCCCCTCACTCCCTAATGCTTGGACGTAGGATTCAGACCAATTGGGGATGAGATTGGTCCTAGACCCCTAACTTTCTGGCACAGGCTGTGGGTGACCCCAGAATGTGCTGTCCATCGGTCAGAGTTAAAGGAGGTACTGAGCCTCCTAGGTACAGGTAAAATAGCATGGTTTGTACATGTTAAGGATGTATGTTGTAGGCTGGGTAAATCGAGTCTTCGGAGAAATCCTAAAGAAAAGTTCCCTGCAATTTCACTATCTGAACTGCTAGGATGTTATAGGGTGTGTAACCTCGCTGATATCCAGGAGAGCTCAGCTACAGTACCCTTAACAGCCAACTTCATGAGAATTAACGATGAGTATATAATAGACTCTTTCCTGGATGACTTCCAACCAGTTCTAGCTCGGAAATTATGTGTCCAGTTTAGATTTGGGACCCTACAGCTGCGTGGATTTTCTAACAAATGGTCTAAAACTACACTGCTGGGGTTTCCTGCCTGCAATTGCGAGGAAGAGTCAGAACTAAATGTTTTTTTTCTTCCCTGGTTACAAAACAGCTAGACAGCATTGGCTTATTCAATTCTGTAGAAACGTAGGGTCTGTACATTGTGTGGATGTATTTAGGGTTTTGAAGTACGATATCCATATGCCCATCATATTTGCAGTATCTTGAGTTTTTTACTTCTATGTGGTGTGCGCACAGGATGTTTTTGAAGTTTTCACTGCAGCCATAGGAGTCTGTATTGTTGTTACTTTCTTACTCCATATTTCAAATTGTTATTTCTTTTAATGTTTTTAAAGCTGACTTTTTCAGCAAAATAAGTATTAACTATTAAGCATGGGCGAATTTTGCGAATCTGGCGTTCGCGAATTTGCGTATTTGTGAACTCGCAATCCGCAAAATCCGCTAATTCTTTTCTTTTTTGTGATCGCAAGGGTTTCTGCCAGTTCGCGAGGGTTTTGTACCAGTTCGGAATTGCGAACTTACTTGTCGGCTCGCAACGGTCGCGACTATGTTGTTTCTACGTCTGGTTCATCATCACAGGTTCCCAGCACCCTCTGTTTCACCACTGCCACCCTCTGTTTCACCAATGCCACCCTCTTGTACATCAATGCCACCCTCTGGTTCATCATCACTGTAGATTATGGGGGGGAAAAGCAAGCACACCTGCCCTGCTTCAACTGACATGAATTAATTTGGGGTTGATTTATTAATGTGTCACTGTTTTAAAATTCCAGTCTGGCACCTGCTTCCTTATCTGTAATTTGCTTTCTGTTGCAGTGTAATTTTTTTTTCCAGGACCTTTGTGGCCTACTTGTAGCTATTCTATGAGCCTGCTGTGAGGGTAAGAGCAGGGTCATAGAATTGTTGCAACTAGCAACTGAACTCTGGAGGGGCCCCAGTCAGGAAGCACTACAGGGAATGGTTACTATTACTAATGATGAGTTTGAATTTTTGCACCTGCTGAGTGCTTTCAGTTTTGCAAAATTTGTTTTTCTGCGGAACAGCAACTGTAATGCCCCAAACAAACATAGGCAACTGAACTCTGGAGGGGCCCCTCAGGAAGTACTACAGGGAATGGTTACTAATGATGAGTGAACATTTGCACCTGCTGAGTGCTTTCAGTTTTGCAAAACTCGTTTTTCTGCAGAACAGCAACTGTAATGCCCCAAACAAACTTACTTGTGAAAGTTGATTTCTAATCCAAAAGTGATCCAAAGAAAGTCAAAAGGCCTCAAATCCAAAAAAGTGCAGGCAAATGTCAACCTGAGGAGTTATTCTGATAAAAATCATCATTTTCAGAAGGTCTATGCTGCTTGCTATTGGATTTCTTGTGCAGAATTGCAAATTTAGTAATTTCGCGAGTGCGAGATTGTTGCTGCCCGCCGCACCTACATGTTCGCAATTGCGAACTCTCGCGATGCGTTGCCAAACTCCCGCGGGATCCCGCAGCAAGATCCAAAATGGTGCAGCATTCGCAAAATATCGAGAAAAACAACTCGGCAAACGCTGAATGACGGTAAGTGAACGCCGCACGCCGCAATATTGTATCACCAAGAAAAAAAATCCGCTGCGTGCGAATTTGCGGATTTTCGGTAAATTCGCGAGAGTTTGCGGATTGCGAATTTACCGAAAATCTGCAAAATCCGCGAGCGGAATGGATTTTCTGCCCATGCTTATTAACTATTGATAATATTATATTTATTGTGGTTTTTGTATTATGTGGTTTTTATCAAGGGAGGAAACACATGTTAGTTGGTTTATGGCGGGATACAGAGGGTTGGTGATGTCCCAGGTGGGGGGATAGTAAACCAAAAAGTTATGAAACACCTGGGGCTACCACCTTGTGAACCCTGTGATACATTTTAACACTGTATATTTATTAATTGGCATGTCTACTTATGGGGATTTAATGTCTGTAATGTATTGCATGTGCACTTTTATGGTTTATTATGACCAAAATAAAGTAAATAAATGGAATGGAGTCACTTGAGTGGTCCTTTTTGTGTGACTAAGTGCACAGCCCAAAACAGATAGTTACCTACTGTAGCACTGTGTGTGTAGGTTATGCTACATGTATTGTAGGGATTGATCTGTCACCTCCTTGCACCCATTCATAGCTGTGCTGAGACACACACTTGTGCCTGCCACTTACGACCAAGCCCTTGCACCATTATGCTAGTAAGTCATTGTTGTTTGCTAATTAGTAGCGATAAAAGTAGCTACCACCTGCCCAGTAATGTCATCCATTCTTGGTATTAAGTATTTGCCAAGTGTGGCACTTCCTGCTTGTGAATTTGTGCAACTACTTGCTAAGTTGGAAAAACATTATTCTCACTTTTCCTAGGGATCTGTGGTTTGTTTCCAGTGTCTGTGCTCTGGCTCCTATATATTGTTATGTGTGTATATGGTACAATTTATGTCATGTGTGGTTACACTCACAATCAATACATGTGAGGGCTCTCAGGGGCAAAAGTACATAGGGGCCAGATGTACAACCTTTTTTTGCGCCTGCAAACGGGAGATCCTCCCATTAGCGACTGCAAAAAAAGGGTATTGGCATGTACAAATGCTATTGAATTGTTGTTTGAGAGTTTTATATTGCGTGAACTAGACCCAAAGATATCAGGTATCAGAGCGCTTTCCATGAGCACCAGTTGCCTTACAGACAGACACATTCATTTTTGTTGTGCACAGGGAGATTAAGTAATTTGCCCAGACTCACAAGATGTTGAGCGTCCTTGCCGAGATTCGAACCCGGCTCCTCAGCTTCGAAGTCAACCATTGTAGCCTAGCCGTAAGGCTACATTCTCTCCCCAGTCACTGACTCGCAAAATAGCATTTGTGAGTCCCACTATTAAGAAGGTGCGTTCCTTCCTAATAGTGAGTAATCATGCCATGTACAATTTTTTTGCGATTTCTTTTCAGAAAAAATCACAGTTTACCACCTACATCGAGTAGGTGGTAAACCACTCTCAAACAGGAAAGGGGTCCCCAGGGGACCCCTACACATTTGTGAGTATCTGTGAAAATATTTTTAAGAGCGGGGAGGGGTACCAGGGACCACTGTCTGCCCTTCAAAAAATGAAACTAAAAAGTTTATTTTTCTTTTTTCTTTTTTAAGTGCAACCTATTTTCTTTTAAGGAAAATGGGATACATTTTAAAAAAAGACTGCTTTATTTAAAAGCAGTCTCAGACATGGTGGTCTGCTGATCCCAGTAGGTCACCATCCCTGGGAGTGCTAGCCATTCCTAATGGGGCCTAAAATTGTGACAGCCTCATTAATATTCATGAGGCATGCAATTTGCGACCCAATTAGGAATCGTTTAGTCACTGTTATACATCCCAATTTGAGAGTTGCAAATTGGTTAGTCGTACATATAGCCCATAGTCCCTACATATTCCAGTGTGCCTTACTGCACTATTTATCATTTGACAAACAACCCCAAATACTTAATAGTTGCAATTATGCTTAATGATATCAAAGGTGTAGCACTGAGATCGTACATCTTTGAGCGGCATAGGTATGATGCTCTACAGAAGGAGTCTGGCTATTAGTATCAGCATATTGTCAGTGCTTGCATTGTGATGGTACTTATAGGCTATCTTCAATTGAAGCATTGAGGCTGAGATATGTGCATGATAACTTAGCAAGATATCTCTGGATGTGTGATAATGTGTTTGTGGCTCACATGCCTCACATGGGGATGCAATTTGTGCAGTTATGCAATTGTTTGATTAGTTGGCCTTGTTCTCTTTGTGGCACTCAAATTACATATGTTTATTGTCACACAATGATGTCCAATAGTTCATTGAGATTTTTTGCATATTGCCATGGCAGTTTAGGAACATGATGCGTGCCCATGCCCAACAAGAGCACGTGATAACATATGTAGCACAATTTACTTGTGAGGCCAGGAAGTGGCTTTTGGACATGCACATCCACCAGTGTCTAGTTAGTCCTATATGCAACAGACATACAACACACTGGTTGAAGGTAGTGCTTTTAATTACATGTGTGTACATACGCTATTTCAAAGTAGCAGTTCTTGCAGCAACAACCCCGACATTGTTTGAGAGCCAAAGGATGTCCATACAGAGTCCATTGGAGATGCATATAATGTGACATGTTGAGGAGAAAAGTATTCCAGTGAGGAGGAGGTCCAAATTGCAATTAGGGAAGGTAGACCTCACTGACAGTCCACAAATTGATCAGATTATCAGGTGGCCATGTAAAAAGGGGATGGTACCAGGTGACAAAGGTGATGACCTGATAAGTAACACACATCCAATGGAAAACTGGCCAAGAGGCACAGATAAATGTTACTGGGTAGGTTGATGAGATGAAGTGGTGAAGTTCACATATTCCTCCTCTGATGTAAGTTGTGCCCTCCCTGAGGGTGGTGGTATTTGTGCAGTAGGCATCTGAGGCACACAAACATCAGGGACTGAAGATGTGCCTCTTCTGTCCCCGGCCACATTTGTCTGTGTCAACAAGGAGGGCTGCACAGTACTGACAATGGCCTGATGGTTTGTCAGAAAGGCAACAACGTCGCAGTAGAAGGCACCCATAGGAGTAATGTAAGAGTCCTGCTTCTGCTAGATAGATTGAAGAATGGTGTAGATGATCCCCAGCTGGGTGGCAATCTCACTGGTGTCACATTGGCAGAACTGTTGTTGTTGCCTCTGCCTCATTACATCAGCAACTTCAGCCAGGGACTGTTCCATTCTATGGAGTGTAGGTTAGGAGTCTTTGATAGCCTTGGAGGTGTCCTTATTGGAACTGAGGCACCTACAAACTCCCTCTAGGAGGTCTGCAATGGTCTCCATCCCCACCAGAACCTCATCTAGCAGCTACTGCTGGCCCCCTCCCACTTGCCGTTGGAAGACAACTTGGGGGTCTCAAAGCCCAGGCTTGGACTTTGGCTGGCAGATGGGACATATTCTGTGGTAAGAGTTTCCTCTGGAGATCCAGCAATGCTGTCACCTCTTGCTGTGACTGGAGAAGGTGCTCCAATGGATTCCAGGAGTTCTAGAAAGGTGTCATCGCCCATGAGGGGCATCAATGTCATCTTCAACAGATAGGTCATCCAGGACAGGTTGCTGGTCAGAAGGTGTTGTTTCTCCCTCTAAAATGCAATTGGAATCTGTTAATTGTGATCTATGTTAATTGTTGACATAAGTAACTTTGGTAGACATACAGATGTTATTTTCATTTACTTTCTGTTCAACATTGATGTGTATGACATATGTTACTCATAGGAATTATGGCAGAGATTCACTGTAGTTGCCTTTCAAATGGCATTATCTCTACATTGCTCACAGGACCCCTCTGTGACTAGGATAACATTTTGGGTCATATCACACATTGCAACACAGTTATACAGCTTGCTGGCCTTCCTTGCCAGGGAGTGTAAATTGAGGTAAGGTCCACATCTGCCTTAGTGATTGCCATTCTTCTTTATTATGGCTATACTGAATGGAACTTCAGTCTGCCTGCATTTACTCAGGCCGCTATTCAGCCCACAGCCCCTGGAAAAGTGATAGGGCTTTGGTGATTTTGTATTTTTGTTCCTGTAGTCTGCCTTTCTAAACATTACTAAGACCTGCTCATCGTCGTGGAAACCTATTTAGTCACTTCGCGATTTCCTGGTTGACATCCTCCTGCTTTGACACGTGTGAAGGTGTCAGACATTTCCCTTGCAAAATACCTCCTGCCTGATGCTACATCTTCACCAAGGTTCACATCACATGTAGGATGTAGGACACAATTGCTGTCTTCTATACTATCCCTTCTCAGCTGCATCGTGTGTGATACTATCGCGCACAGCAGTGCGTGAGAATAGCTCTTCCTAGCTTTCAGTACATGCATAACTTCTCATCTCCTTGCAACGCAATGGCTCCCCACTGAAACACAGTGCCAGTTCAACATACTCAGTCACACCTACATTACACTACACTACCAGGGGCCCACGAGGCTCACACACCATCTATTCTTTTACATACACTCATATTCCTGTGGTGTGCATAAATTGAATGCACCCCAATCATAGTACAAATTTACACATGACAGGAGGTAGGATGGTCTCTGCCATGGCAGCCAACACTTGTGTGTTCTCACCCCACACATCGGGACAGCTGTGTACAATGTTGTTTTATGCTAGTGACTGTACATGTAGCTTTTTATATTTTCCTATGCGGTGATACTTCACATATACTCTACCTGAACGGGAGACAACCTTTAATACGCGGGAGTTTCACCGCGGTAGAATTACAACACAGCTTTCACAACTCAAGTTGTTTCAACGACTTGCGCAATAGGCCACTGCAAGCTAAGGAAAAGTATGATTTACTATCAAACACCTTCCCTACTGTACGTAGACTGGTGCTGGAATAGTAAATTGTACTGTCCCTACAAATTACAAATGTGGATTATTAAGTCCAGCACCCTCCAGGGCAAGTCTTTGAAATGACTTGCGTTGTAAAACCTGCGTTGTAAGATACCGTGATGAACATGATCGAGTTGTATCATCATACATTCACCTGAATCCCCTCTTAGGTGAGGAGTAAATCCTCTTGCAGCCCCAATTATTTTCTATTGCTTTTTAGTCCAGATTTGGCTGCATGGCCCCAAGGCAGACACACTAGCCTCACATTACAAGGAGACTTGCATTGTCAAAGTTAGGGTGGGCAGGGTGCTTTTGTCCATGTATATGTTGTGTTCCAGGTGAGGCCTGGTTCTTTGTATTGTGGGACTTGCAGTCCTGGTCACTCATTTTATACATTCCAATATAAGTCCCAGTATACAAAGGTGAACTTGCACTAGCGCTGCACATTTTTCATAGACTGGACAAACTTGACTGAGCTGGACATGTAAGTGGGCAGTATGACTTACAGCTATGTGTACGAATTAACAAGTGAGAGATTCCTGCCCTTTCCCTTGCACACAGCACAGTGTAGCGCAGGCACGTATGTTGCTCACAGCATGACATTTCTAACCATATTGTCCCTTGTTGCCACTTACCCCGTAGACCTTCCTGGTCCTCCAACACAGTACTTTCCTGTCCTTTCCTGGCACTCTTGCACCAACTCTCCTGGGATGACAAATAGCACCTCCTTCTTTAAGGTGTCCAGTTCCTCCTGTTCCTCAAGTCCATCTCCTCTGGTCTGAATGGCTGCCCTCAGGTTGTTGGCCAGTTTCTACTTGGTCCTACGCTTATAATCAAGCCGACACTACTTGCAATATGGCACTGTCCTTTTAGCTTGCCCTAAACTGTTAATCTTTTTCCACTATAGACTGCCAAATGGCCTTGTCTTTCCCTAATGTCGATTTGGAGGTGACAAAGAGTTGATGTTCATGAAAGATCACCTCTGTTATTAGAATGTAATTCTCCCTCTCACTGATATTCCTCTTCCTCTTACCCTGGGGTTATGTATGGACATTGTGGCTGGTGTTGGGGTTGTTGCCCTGACTGCTGTTGCCTGCTACCTGCTCACTCTCTCCCTATTGAGGTATCGGTAAAACTGTTATTTTGAAATGCATAACGTTTGAAAGGTATTTTTGATGCATGACAACTTCAGATGAGGCGTATTAATGTTGCTTTACGCCCCGCAAAGCAGTCTATCATCACTTTGCGTGCACATGCATCACTTTTCTCTGTGGCAGCTATCCCATGGAGGTGTTTGCTTTGATACATCTTGGGACTTTACACTTTGGTCTGCTGTACCGTAAATACTGCATATTCATAGCATTTAGAACTGTCACTCCGCAGCACAACCTTTTCCGACAGATCTCTGCCTCACTGCAGCGATGCATCCATTCTCATAAATGAAGGACCTAGTCTCGACTCAACCTAAACTTAATGCCCAACAGTATTCAGACTTCAGTGTGACAACCAGAAGGAATCAAGAGGTAAAAAGACCAGTAATCTCAATGCAAACAAAGGTGATATTATTGGCACCATTCATTATAAACAGTCACTGGAAAAATCACAACTGCAAAAAATGATGCAAGAGCACAGAAATATATAAATTAGTGAATAAGGCTGACACAGTCTATAAGCTAGCTAACTGGGAAAAATAAAGAAAAACAGAAAATACAAAGGTAACTGTAACCAGGCTGGTTCACACGTGACAATTTCAAGAGATCAGATGTTGTATTGAAGTGCAGATTCATTACCTCTGGAAACTCCTGCAGTCAAGAAGATAAAATCATATAACCAATCTTTCTCAGGGGATTTGCCCTAGACTCTTTACTTAGATACTTCCTCCATCAGAATTACACATAATATAGCACTTTCAAGAGATAAATGACATTCTCTTCCAGTGCCATTTCAATATGGGAATCTCTGCATGCTGACTAGGGGTGGGTGAGTTTTACTCCATAGAATTCCAAAGAGTTACATAGAAACTCTGTGGGATTCCATGGAGATCAACCCACCCCTATTCTGCACCACAGACAGTTTTTTGTTTATCTGCAGACATTTCTTTCTGATCAGCCTTAGTACAGTCCTTGTCTGCAGATGTAGCACTGAACATAGTGCTCCCCTCAACAACGCTAGTTTCTCATCTCTAAGAGAAATGAGGAGACTCCACAGACCCAGCACTGCCTCATTGACTGCACTTCTCCCACAACTCACCTAGCTGCTAACAGGATCTGACACTAAAAGGACTCCTCCACAGGACACTGAGGCCAGCCCCAAGGCCTGTTTCATATTAATCTTTAACAATCTGCACCATTAGTAATGGTAGAGAAAAAAGTTTGTGACAAGTTGGACAAAGTGTGGTGGATTGAAGTTCAAAAGTAATCAATCCATTGTTCGCAGCTCTTGAAGAGGGGCGAGGAGCACTTGCATGAATTATTTCGCTCTTGTTTAAAGTTAAACAGTAAGAAGCACTATTAAAAACTTGACATTTGCACCTCACCATCCAATAAAATAAATAAAACACACCTACCTACCGTCTAACAACTGTTACATTTCCACATACCTTCCGTCCAGCGACGATCACTCTGAAGTACGGTGTTGTAAACAAAAGGGCCGCCCTATCACAGCAGCTTGTACCAATCAATAGACAATCAATAGACAGTGTCGCGAGGGTGCTTCAGTTACCAACACAACTCCTCCCGTTCAGAGCTGAGGCAACACATTTCACAGCACTAGAGATGTTACAGCTGCTTGTCTAAACTGTGCATCAGTCATCAGTGCTGTAGCTTGGGGGTCGGGTTTCTGGGGTGAGTCCACAAGCACCGATCTATGCTTAACCCACTCAGCCAAGTACTGACAATTACAATTCGGGTCAGGTTGTTTTGACATCTTAAAGAAATGACTGAGAGTCGGGGACTGTTGGACTTGATGTAATTTCTTTGCACAAGATCACACCATATCGTCATGAAGGGGTTAGTGGAGCAAGAGAGAGTTCGAAACTCAAGGTAAGCCCTCTCCAATGTAATAAGGCTCCTCAATTCAGGGTCCCTAAACACCTTCCCAGTACCCACAGCCTGTAAGATCTCCACAGATGATGAGCAAGCACTTATATTATATTGCCAGTGCGATGCCCAATGGGTGTTTTCCACTACCTGCTTGAGCTGCGCAACCTGCGCTCATGCCTGAGACTGATCCTTTTCGGAGCACTTTTAATATGGTGCTTTTGTGCTCCTGGATCATTGGGCATTACTAATAGACGTCTGAATCAACGTGAGCTGCTGTGTGTTCCCTGTAGCCGGGCTCAGTTGAAAAGTGTGGCAGGTGGGGCAAAACTCCATTGTTTCACCCTAGGCACTCACAGATCACACAACACAACAAGCACTTTCTCTCCTGATTACATGCCAGACACCCACTTCTATACTACTCATTGTATTCATTTGAGAAGGAGGAAGGACCAGGCTAGTCCCGATGGGATTGCTCGGATGGGCAGTAAATTTTGCCAATGCACAGTTGGTGGACATTTTGCCGAACTCTGCCCTACAAGTGGAGAGAGGAGTGGACAAAACTCTGTAAACTCTGCCAGCTGAGCGGACTTTACTGCCCACCCTAATGCTGACATCACACCACTGAGCACTTTTATTTTGATTTGACAGTCCTCGACTATTTTCAACATAGCTTTTCTAAATATCTTTTGAGGAAATGTCCTGATTTTAAGGCTAAATTGTAATGTCAGTGGGTCCTACACCGATGTCACATTGGTGTCAGACCCACCAACACCTCAAACAGTGGTTTGCACAATGCATTATGATGCAACAGGCGTAGTCATCGGGTGGAGGGACCGTCCGCGGTGCTTGAGACTGTTGGTGCATCGGAAGCCATCCATGATCCAAAATATGATCAGGAGTATGACGGCGGAAAGCGTATTTGAGGGCCTTGAGCAGAACCCCCATCCATCTGCGCCCTCTGCACTGGGAGGTACTTATGGTGTCCCCTCAACATCCTTGCACCGTGTAGTATGCTCCAAATGGTACCTGCCCCACGGTGCAGGATGTTTCAAAGCCTCCATTTGTCAATGGAAGCTTGTGCTGCAGGCCTTTTCCGCCCACTGCACAAGCTTCCATTGACAGATGGAGGCTTGTGACTGTCCTATGGGCAGTTGCATTGTAACAGTGCAGTCAGATCCGCCTACCTACGGTCAGGCAATTCTGTCACAGTAGTATTAGGTGGACGTACGTCCACCCTTACATCGTAATAGCCCCTTAATTTGTAGAACCAGGTAAACCTTACTTACTCCAGGCAACTTCATAAAAAAATCTTCGCGTTATCGGCTAGTTACATTTTATCTTGCTACCAATTATATATATATTTTTATTGTATATTACATATTGTATAATAATACCTGTTGTATATGTTTGCATTAAATGTAAAATACATCTGTGAGTCTGGTTCACACTAAACAAAACAAAAAATAAATAAGAACAAGTAAAACAAAATGAAATTGGTTCCAAGGATGAATATATTTGTAAGAACATGGAGCTGAGCAAAGGTGTAAACAGTGTGGTAAATCTAGACGGTTCCCCAGCACTCAAAATTCCAGAAGGCTGAGCTTTGCTTGCACCTCTGGCAACATTTCTTCATTATCAATTTTTCTTTATAGTCCCCTATGATCACTAAAAAGCTTTGCAGCTCCTTAATCTCCATGAACCTTTATGAAGATTTGTTTCTGTAATTAAACATGAGAAACAGGTCTCAAGGGGTTCAGAAAGCAATCAGTTGTGTTGATGATAATTAAGAGATTGAATACACACACATTCTGTCTCACAATTTGGTGTTGGAATAGAAATGATCAAAATAGTGTTCATAAAGTCATCTTGTTTTTAGAAAATCTGCCAGAAAGAAGAGTCTAAAAAGAATATATTAGAGGTCTCACAAAATCAATTTAGTATGTTGCACAACCAGTGAGACAAGATTGTGATCAGGCTTGCCAAAGTTGACGATTAACTCAGTGGCAAGCATTTCTGAGCTACAACTCTGAAGTTGCACTTCTTTTAACTTATTACTCCTTGAGACCCCTGGCTGCTAATTCTAGGGGCTTATTTATGAGTGACCAGTGTCATGTTTGCACCATGTAAAGTGGTTCATTCGTGATGCAGGGCCTTTTTGATTTATGGATGTTGGACTTGGCCCTTATGGCAGGTTCACCCCTAAACTTTTTGCTTGTAATGGTGACCTGGTGATGGTGATTTTTGGGTTCTGCGCACTTTCACTGTGTCCCAGTGGAAAGTGCGTGCGCACTCTGAGTGCATGTGATGAGATAGGCCTGCCCTCCCATAGGAATGCATGGGGAATGTATGTGTCCCTGGTAGTTCCTGATGCGTGGGGTGTACAGGTTCGAATCTGATATGTGCGAACTCGTGAGAGTGAATGCTTCGCAATGGTGTGTGTTGCATGAGTGTGTCATATGTAGAAGTGCCACTTCTAGGACTTGGCATATTAGTATAAAATATGCCTGGCGTGTGATTGGCTGGAGCTGGCTGGTGAGCCTGGCTCCAGGAAGGCTGGATGGGTCTGCCCGGTGGTGAGTGGGAGATTAGCATGAGTGATGTGTGGGAGGAGTGTACCTGTGTCCTGGATGGGCTGGGTTTTCCCCACAAAATGCTGGCTCCGCCCCCCTGTGGTGTGACTGATGACCCTAGCCCTGCCAGTGAAAGAAAGGGGTGGTTGGGCCATCAAGGGTACTCCCAAACCAGCTGCGACTGGTTTCTCCCCCACCCTGCACCTCCAAACAAAGGATTTAGGTGTATAAAAATGGGGATGTGTCCCCACTGAGGTTGTTCTTGTTCCAGGATCCTGAGGGGGCTGCTGTTGCTGCTCCTGGGCCAGAGGACCGCCACTTGGGGTGTCTCCCTGCCTGGAGACCCAGTGTGCTGGCTCTGGGCCCAGCCTTGCCCCCTGCCCCTTGAAAGGACTTTTGCTGGGCTTGTTGGCCCCTAGCGCCTGGGAGCGCTTTTGATTGCCTTTTAGCGCTTAAGAGCGCTTTATTTTGCTTGCAGCGCTTGGGAGCGCTGTGGTCACCCCTCTAGCGCTGGGAGCGCTTTGTCTGCAGAGGCCGGTGCCCACCCGGCATTGTCCGCCCCAAGCGAGTGCCACCTTGCTTATTTTTGAGTATTTTGTCCCCTGGCAGGTGCCCACCCTGCCAGGGACCTTGCCGACAATTTTAAGTTTACCTCGAGGGAGCCCACTCCTCGGTAAACTCACCCCCGCCTAGAAGTGCCGGAGACGGGCCGCCGCGCTGCCCGCGACGACCCGGAATTGTTCCTGCCGGCTGGCCAATCACAGCGCGGCCCCAGGAGAAGCAACCGGAAGTCCCGCCTCGCCGCCGGGAGAGAAGAGCCCAGCAGCGAGGAGAGGCGGCGGAAAGGTGCAGGCAGGGCTCCGGTGGCAGAGAGGAGCCCCGCCGCCCAGGAAGAGCCCCGGACCTTCACTACAGGACCCGGTGAGTGTGGCAGTACCAGAGGGAGGGGCGCCGGGACACATTGTCGGTGTCCGCCCCCCCCCCAAGCATTGCGACCTCGCGCTCGTGGGTTTGCAAAGCCACGAGGGCTTCAGGCGGCATCTTTGTTTGTTGGAGCTACGAGAGGCTCCGGGGGCATCAGTTGACTTAGAGCCTGCGAGGCTCTTGGCAGCCAGTTGTTGTGCAAAGCCCTAAAGAGGGCAAAGGGGGCATTTCCTTGTGCCTCGAGTCCCCAGGAGGGGGACTCCAATACGCCCGCATTTGTGCGCCAGCCTAAGAGAGGCTTGAGGCACTCCCAGTGTTCCGGGTCCCCCGTGAGGGACCCCCACAGCCCAGTGAGGCTGCATCTGCGTATGCAGAGCCCAGAGGGGCTGCATTGATTCGTTTTGTGAGCCCAGAGAGGCTCGAGTGCCCATTTCGTGTTGAAGAGCCTGGGAGAGGCTCAGGGCGCCATTTGTTGTCCAGGAGCCCAGAGAGGCTCCGCAGTGCCACAGTGGTGGTTCTTGAGCCAACGAGGCTACAACGTTGCTCTAGCTTTCCCTGCACCAGTTGCCCAGCACTTTGTGGGCAACTGCCACGTTTAGGCCCTGACATTGGGACACAGGGACTGTCACAGGTGGTGACTTATCTGAGTTTTGCGCAACTGTGTGTTTTTGCTTACACCTCTGAATGTATTGCGATGCATCATGTGTTTTCCCTCCTTACACCTCTGAATGAATGTTATGCATTGCATCATGTGTTATGTTCTTACAACCCTACAGGTAGTGTGATATGTAGGTGGTTGTTCTCTCCCTAGTGCAGGTGGTGCTAGTGAGGTCCTGGTTACCAGTAATTACTGGTTGTGTGCTCTATTTTTATATTTTGTGCTACAGTAATTTACATTCTAAGTGCTATTTCTGAAAGTGTTACTTCTGATTCCTGACAGTGGTCCAGGTGGCCCTGTCTTGTAAATATCCCCTGTAAATTCTGCCTGTGCCTCTGGCACATTGTAAAGTGTGTGTTTTATCTAATGTGTTTTGGTGTAATACAAAGGCTATTTTTTTATATAACCTTGTGTGGAGTTTCCTTTGTGGTGGGTCCTGGGTGTTGTTGCTGGGGTGCGTGCGCAAATACTTAACTCACATCGCCTCCAAGTTTAGCCTTGCTGCTCGCGCCACGTTACCTAGAGGGTGAGTAGGGGTTATCTTGGCGTGTAACTCCCTTGCCCTGACTTAGGAGTGGTGGTCTCTGACTGACTTTGGCGCAAGCCCTGGGCAGCCAGGGATCCCATTTCTAACAATGGAGAAATGCAAAACCACCCAAGCGTGGATTAGAGTGGTCTCATAAATCACGAGTAAAGTGACACAGTGCACATCATTGTGTTGGCTTACTCTGAGCCCAGGGCTTTGCAATCCATGGCATTGCAGTGGGGTTTCCCATGCAACAGTCATGAAATTTGATGCTGCCCCAGTTTTACAATGTCATGTGAACATGGGGAAGAACCAAATCCATACACCTCCTGTGTTGAGGCGTAATGAGGAGAAACATGTCATGTTGCTGAACAAAAACAATTCTGCCTGCAATGGAGGCAACCTTGCACCATAGTCCAACGGTTCCTGTGTTGACACTAGGATGCCAAAACAGCAATAGTGCAGGCAGAAAGGACATGAATGCACTGTTTTGTTCAAAGTACACTTGCACAACGAAACTAGTGTCTAAAGTAATACTGCATTTACATACGAAACCAGAAAGAGATATAGAATAGCTCCATCAAAGAATTCCTGAAGTAGATGAAAATATATCAAACATTAAACATTACATCCTTTTAATTCTGGTGGGTGATAATAATGCAAAAATGTCTTAATGGCACAGGAAAAATCTTAAAAAGGATATAGAGGCTAGAGTATTAAGTTAGACATATTGTATCCCAGAAGCTGTATATGTTACAGACACCCCATATAGAAGAATTGCAGTTATGTTGCAATGGCTCGAAGAGAGGCCTATGTGTACATAATCATCGCTTTCAAAATTGCACATGGGCAAGACACACATTTCTTAGAGGTTTCTCTCCTTGCCCCATATATTTGTTTTATTGAATGATAACTAGCCTTTCCGACGATCTTTAAAGATTTAGGAATTCACCATGAAAGAACAATTTACCTGCCCTTAATGCACACAAATAATGTACCCATTTATCATCAGCTTGAAGACTTTTGAGCCTATGATAACAAATTATATTCTTGTAATGGAATAAAAAAGTAAATGGTTGAGTCAGCCGCAAACTCTAAAACAACCTACAATGGCACTTGATGCTAATATTGTTACCTAAATAAACTTACCATTCATAATGAATTTCCACCTTTTGCATCCTCTGCTTGGTTTGGAGTGCCGAGGGAGGCTATTTTTCAATGGTAGAACCACTGCTTTTTCACCTCAGCCATTGGAGACAACCACTGAGCAGAGATGCTACCATCAAGGGTGCTGGGTAAGAACAACATTATTTAAATCAGCTCGTCTGATAGCATATCCATCTGCAGTTTTCCTGTCTGGGTGGCCATGTGATGCAACTGACACTGTGTCCTTCACTGTAATTTCTCTTACTATGGAGTTGAGAGTGGTTTTTAAGAAAACTAGCTGCTGAAATGGCTTCACCCTGGACGAATGAACATATTGCCAAAGAGACAAATATTGTGAATCCATTTCTACCATAAAGAGAATTCAAAATGGCTGCTCAGGCTCTCATGCTCTCACATCTAGGTGGTGGTAATACCCTACTGCATCGCCTCCCACACTTCATACTAGCACCTATTAACGGCATCCTACATGCCACAGCATATCTTATCCAGGGGATGCCTATGGATGAGCACATACCCCATATACTGAGGAAATTCCATTGGCTCCGTTAGGTGGACTGAAAGATCTTCAAAACCAACTGCATCATTTACAAAGCCATTACAACTAGCTCCCCCTAATAATCTAACAAAGAGGCACAGCCTCTCTAGTTGTTCTTGGCACATTCACAGCCAGGAAACCACCAGACTTCAGCCTAACAACTGTAAAAAAATACAAGGCGGCAGGCTTTTTCCATCAATTCTGCCAGGAACTAGAATAACATCCCTGTATCCATCAGGGGCACTCCAACACTGTTCCAATTTAGAAAAAAGTGGAAGATGCCTCTCATTGAAGAACAACAGATCGCACTGCATTACCAGTCTACAGACCAGCTAACACTCATATCACTCATTGACATTATGCGTGTCTGTTAGCTGTACAGCTCTCTGCTGCCTTTTGTTTAGGCTTGCGCTATAGTAATGCCAAATAGCTACATACGGAGGGGGGCGCTAGATACGACCAGTTTGCTGTTGTCTAAAGGAGGTCTTAGGTCTGTCTGGCACAACTCCAGAATTTTGTAAAAGTAGGGAACTCTACAGTGTTAAGGTGCATCACTGCATAGTTGACATGTGGTTTTAAATCAGGTTCTAGAGTAATTTTATTTCACTTTGCATCCTCTCACATCATTTTGCATTCCGTGAATGTTGTCCATCGCTTGAGGGACTAACCATATAACTAACAGTACTAGATTGCAAAATGTCATGAGTTTAAAGCCACGACTGACTGCACATCTCAAATTTCACTTGAAAGTACTTGAGACGTCTGTCACTGTGCTCTGCAAGAAATCAAATGCACTGCAAAATAGAGAACTGTCTGACAGAAAGTTAAGTTACATTGCATAGATGCCTTGAACTTGTAACGTAGACCATTGAAGCGAATAGGTGCCCTTAAAGAGAATCAAAGGACATCTTAAATCATGCCAGCCTGCTGTGCACCATAGGGAACAGAAATGTATTTCTTTATCAAAAGACTTCAATGCACTTGTTTCAAAAATGGACTTGGTAAATGATTATCAGTCTAAATTTAATGCAGAAATCGCACCCACCACATCTACAACAAGCTTGATTCATAATATTTTCTGAGGGAGAGAATGGACAGATGTATGTGACACTACCAGCTTTGTGCTGGCAAGTGTGGAGCGAGGGCTCGACGAATGTCCTTTGCAACTCAGTTGAATGGTACAGAAAATCTGAGTCACAGGAAGTCATAATGAGTTTTGCGTTCACTTTGCCAGAACAATATAACATCAATGAATTGCTTCAAATTTCGTTTCCAGTAATTGAGAACAGTATCTGCAGACTGCCTGTGTATGGCTGTGATATATTCGGTCCTCTTTTACAGCAGAGACCTAGGGGCTGATTTACAGTAGGTGGATGGATTGCTCTGTCACAAACATGACAAAACTCCCGTCCGCCTAATCAGAACTGCATTACATGCTAGGGCACTTGAAAAAAGGCAAACAGGATGTCTGCCTCGTTTGTGATGGAGTACCCATGTGCCAAACTTTAAGGCAGAGTGACAGACCCTTACTGTTAAAGCACAAAATACTCTGGTGTTAATTACATTTTCACCTGATGTGTCCCAAGCTTTAACAAGCAGTTTATATACCTGTACAAAATGGGGAATAATGAAAAGAGGAGTTGTTCCAACGTTGCTTATGGCATCACAGAAGTTTGTAACTGTTATTCTTTAACATTGTCAACAGTCTGTAGCTGCTATTATCAGAGAGTACAGAAAGAAGACAAAGAGATCGCACTCCAGCAGCAGATAACAGCATACAGGGCACAATCCTGAGCTTTTCTGGCATTACGCAGAGCCGGCACCTTTTTTTATGCCCATATGTTTAGGATGTTTCTTTGAGGTAGTGTTTTGTTTGCAGATGGGACAGCTTAAAAACAGTGGGGACGGTTTTCTGCTTTCTGTTTCTGAGCTTTACTAACTGAAAATAAAGGTTCCTAACTCAATATGTAGCAGGTTAAAGAGCCAGCGCCTTTTTATGTGACTACAGGGCATAAAGTAAATATGTTTATGATGTTTCTTTGAGTTAGTGCTTTATTTTCAGAAAGGACTCCTTGGAAACAGCCGGAAAGGTTTGTATCTTTTAGTTTCTGAGCTTTGCGATCTGAAAATACAGGACTAACTCAAGAAATATCACTTTAAATGAATTCTCTTTACACATTGTAGACAACACCACTCAATCATGGAACACCTTAATTTCAAACTCCGAACTGATGGCAAAACCACCATCAGAAGCATCCTAGCCTACAGACCTCCAGGGACATGCCACAGTTTCTGTGACCCCGTCCCCGCTCGCCATTGACTCCAAACACCATATCTTGCTTGGAGACCTCAATTTTCAACTTTACCTCAACGACGCTAACACTACCATCGTCCTCGAAAACATGAAAAACATTGGCCTCACCCAACTAGCCACAGACCAAAACACTATGCAAGTTACATGTTTCACCCCTTCTTTGTGACCACCGACATAGTCAAATACAGCCATATCCCTGAGGTCACTTGGACAGACCACACCATCCTCCACTTTACCATTACAGGATCTCCTAGTACCATCCATAAGCCCCCTAGCAGCATATACTGCAGCTGGAACAAACTAGCAGAGAACCAGTGGACTGAGGTCATCAGCACCTCCCGCCCTAAAACTGCACCCAACCTAGAATAGGCTGACTAGAACTTCTCTGTCTGGATCACTACCTGAGCCGACAGAGTCACCCCCAACAAGCACACCAATCTCAAGAGACTCATCATACAAGCCAGTTGGTACACCATTGAACTGTGAATCATGGAACACACCAGCAAGTGACTAGAAATAAACTGTAAGACTAGCAAGGTGCCCATGGACCGAGACACCTTTAAGTCATCCCTCATCCAATACCACCAACTACTGAAAAAGATGAAAAAGAGCATCCAGCCTACTGCATCGAAAATAGCTCTAGCCATAGCAAGTAAACCTTTGACAGTTTCAGAGAGTTCTCCAACCCCTTAACCACAAAAAGTACTCCTTTGGTAAGCAAAATCATATGCTTTATTTGCTACAGGTAAACCTACTAGTGAGATGCTGGGAAGTCCCCAAGTGAAGCCGCTGGTGGTAACCCACCAGGACAGTGGTTCCCAAACTTTATTGACCCGTGGCTCCCTTGACCTAATTGGCAGTTGGCCGTGGCTCCCCCCCATATTTTTACCGGTGGACGGGTGGGTGGGGATGTAAGCCTGACCTTGGGAGTACTTCCTGTTGTCTTCCTTAAATTTATTGGGATGCAATGAAGGTATTTAATCATATTTGTAACAAAATAAGATAACCGTTGTAAAAGGGGAAAAACAAACTTTTGTTTTATGTGCTGATACGTTTTCTCTCATCGAGAATGTAAATGCGTCGTGAACTCAGGCGTGGGAGTCTGTATTGAAGCCAGTGACCATACTGATGTTTCAGTAATATTTGAATGCCTTCCCTTTTCAGGGACCATCCGAGAGTTCTACTGGGTTTGGTCTAGAATAGATTAGAAAAATTACGATGGACTGGTCTGTAAACGTACATTTGAAGATGTTTTTTAAACAAAAAACACTTTCTTTTTATTTAATTGTAAATGCATATTCCCTATTGAATATATGGAATATGCATTTACAATGAAATTTTAAAAAAAGTGTCTTTTTAAAAAAAACATCTTCAGATGTGCATTTACAGATAGGGCCATCGTCATTTTTCTAATCTATTCTAGACCAAGCCCAGTAGAACTCTCGGTTAATCTGGAGTTAAATTCCACCAAGTTAAGATAGAGCCACTAGGTGTTATCATTATATACTGGAGGAAAAATGCACCCAACAGGCAAACACGCATGCCGAAATTCATTTAATTCACCCCTGTCAACCCTTTTCCCCTGTCTGCCAGAACCCTGACAACACTCTCCCCCCTGCCACCCTCTCCCCCTGCCTGCCAGAACCCTGCCAACCCTCTCCCCTGCCCCCGGATGTCTCCCAGTCTCTTCTTTTATGCCTTGTGGCTGGCCCTGCGCTAGGAGTGCTCGTTCTGCCCATGCTTGCTCCCTTCGTGACCTCTCCTGCCCCCTCTACCCATGTCTGTTCCCTTCGTGTCTTGAGACTGTCACTTCTTTCCATGCCTGCTCCCTTCGTGTCCTCGGACTGTGTTTTCTATCCATGCTGCTCCCTTTGTGTCCTCAGACTACCCTTCTCTCCATGCTTGCTCCATTCGCGCACTTAGTCTGCTCCTAGTATCCATGCCTGCTTCTGTCGGATCCTCAGACTACCCTTTTGTCTGTGCCTGCCCCATACCCCTGACTACCCCTTCCGTCCATACCTGCCCCCATGCACTCTGACTGCCCCCTCTGTCCATGCCTGCCCCGCGCCCTCAGACTGCCCCTTCTGTGCATGCCTCCTTTTTTCGTGACCTCCGACTACCCCTTCTGTCCATGCCATCTTCATACGTGCCTTCTGACTCTCCCTTCTATCCATGCCTGCTCCCTTCATGCCCTAAGTCTGCCCCTTTCCTCCATGCCTGATCCCTTCATGCTCTAAGTCTGCCCCTTTCCTCCATGTCTGCTCCCTTCGTACCCTCTATCCATTATCGCCATGCCTGTTCTCTTTGTGCCCTCAGACTCAGGCGCGCAACATCCATTGGACTCAAAGAGCTTCAGCACCCCCCCAGTCCTCCCTCCACCCCCCCATCGTGTGTGGCAGCCCAGGGACAAGACCTCAAAAGTGTGCTGCTAATCACCATTCTTACTGTAACTGTGAGCCACCATTGACGTGCACAACGTCTTTGGCATGTTCTGCATGTGCACATTCATACTGTATTACAATTATAATGGACCGCGTTCGTTGGTACTTAGGTCTCCCTTTAGTTAGTTTCACACATCATCTAATCGGATTCCTCCTCTGAGCTGGGTAACTCATCCCCACTCCCAGTGACATGGGTCTTTATAATATCACTTCCGTGTCTTCTCGCACTGAGCAGGCAGTCTGTTCAACATTGCTTGGCAATGGTGATGTTCTGATTCAGGGCGTCCATGGAGCCCGCTTGGCAACATGCACACGCTATGAGCTCCTTTTAACACGGAGGCTCAATGCGTGTCAGTTGCCTGCCGCATTCATGACGGACGGTGGCTCGAGATTTTTCTCGGCTCCCAGACATTAAGGTAAATTCTATTACTGAAGTTTGACAATCAAATGGGTACATTATCCTATTCGGGGTTACTAATATCTACCTCCCCCGTTTTTCCACAGATTATTTATGTGATTAACTCGAAATTTTGGATTTGGTTTAACCCTTTTTGAACCGACCCTCAGGGTCTCTTGGCCTCCCTTACCGCAACTGTGATGCATGGAAGTTTTAGTTTATATGGCAGTTTGAATTAATACTTTTTTAGTTTAGTGTCAATTAACCTTGGGCTCACTAACCTGCACCTTCGCTTTACACCCTTTCTTTAAATTCCTGTTTCCATAAAGCGGCAGGTGGCATTTCTAAATTTTGGGCGCTGCCACTGCAATTTCCCACATTGTGCCGCGGCGCCCCTGGCAACTCATAACGGTGCACCAAGGTGCCGCGGCGCACAGTTTGGGAACCACAGCACTAGGAGGTGGTGAAGGAAGTCATTCCTTTTCTTTTATTTACCCTCACACACCCTAGTGGTGTCGTGCTGTATCATCGGGTCACCCTGATGCCTAAAAGTCAGGGTGTGCTCGACCGTATTTCAGGGAGCTCTTAGTGATAGATTGGCCAAGGGGAATTAAAGATTAAAAGATCGCAGACAGATCCCAGTTTCCCTTTATTCTTGGGTCTGTCAGGGATATTGAAATAAGTGCTAGTGTCAATCAGGGTATTATGGTCCTAAGACCCTAGTGCCAACATGTTTCAGTCCACTTGTGCCCCTAAAGGGTGCAGGACTTTCTTCAGGGCTAGAAGTGGCAGCCTCCCTGGAATTTATAACATGCACTGGGAATTTCCCTATACTGTTATTATAACAAAGGTCAGGTAGCTGCTCCTTTTCTGGACACGACTAACTAGACATGTCAGTTACTCCATCTGAAAGAGAAAACAAACAAGACCATACATAGTGTATTATTAATGACACTTGTAGCTTCTGCTTCCCATGTGAAGTGTATTTATGGGTAACCTGTGCGTTTTTAAGAAGTACACCAAGGGCACACCTCTTTCAACAAACCAATGTGGTGTGGGAAAAATACTTTGATATATAAAAAAAATTACCACATTCAACTAGGTGGTTCCAACTAGTGAAGTGGCAACATATGTCACATACTGTTTATATCCTTCATGTGAACATACAATCATTGTGCAGCACATAATGTAATTCCCTCAAACTAACAAAACGTCATAACATTTGCGTTAATCTTATATCTACATATATACACATTCCCATTCTCTTTTTAACAGCATCCTTCTGTGTTTCTTACCTCAGTTTAAGAAGAGTGTGTCTCACATGAGAGCTCACATAAATGGGGTAGCCTTATGGTAAAACACTGTGATATACGTTGATCAAGTGTGACCCGTTGATATGGGGGGTTGATCTGTCTTTGGTTAATTGATATGGGGGTTCACATATGAGGGAGACAAAACATGAGCACAAAGGAGATAGGAAAAAGGAAAAAGGAAAAGGGGAGACAAAGCCAGAGACATGATTAATGTCACATATCCGTTACCTCGGTTGCAAGCATTTCTCACACGTACCTGCAGTCCAGTGTGATAGATAAATATACTTACACCGCCAAAGGTCCTGCCAAGCCTGATGACCTGATCGGTGTGAGTCCCATGACTTCCTCGCAACTACCAGAGTAACATGTCTCATTACAGCCGGGCATGATGGGAAATGCAGTTGGAGCAGGGAAATGTAGTTCCCATTATTGCGTGTATGTTGTACCAGATCCTCATCAAGATCAAGATCTATTGCTGAGTTACCATTTGTGACTTTGACACACATCTTATTTGGGTAATAACATTAAAACTCCAGATGTATTTTGGAGATTGTATTGGAAGGAGCTAGTAACACGGAATGATACAAAATGTATGTGTGCACTGAACTATGGACCACGTAGTCTCATTTTTTTAAAGAATTGTGTTAACCCATGATTATGTCTCCTATTTGGATATATAGACTCAGAAATAAGAATTCAGGGTAGTGTTAATATTCCATCATTATGGGTGTAAGCAAAACTCTAACAACCTGGGAACTAGTGATCGGATTATGTTCTAGTTAAAGGAGCCTGATGATGAGTTTTGTTGGTATCCTATACTCATTATCTGAACCTATTTGTTATGCTCTTTCTCTGAACCCATATGTACACGTTGGGTAGTGTACCCCAAAATGCGTAGTCAGGGCCACGTATAATGTGAACTCCTATGCTTTTTCTCTGAACTCATATGTTATCCCCTCTCTCCATGACAAGATCCCCACCATCCACAAAAACTTTGAACGCTAACCCACCACCTCCAACGCCCTCAGCCTCCTTGCTCCAATGGATGCCAACCCCAATGCGGTCTCTGAACACCTTATCACAGTTTGGGATGAACTCACCACACATAACATCATAAACACTATCCACTCAGGAGCATCCAAGGACCCCTGTCCCCACTACATTTTCAACCTCCGGAGCAAGGTAATTAGCTGTTAGCTCACTTCCATTATCAACTCATCTATAACCAAAGCCTCCTTCCCTGAAGTATGGGAACATACAGAATTCACACCCCTATTCAAAAAACCTTCTGCTGACCCCAACAATCTTAAGAGCTATTACCTCATCTCTTTGCTCCCCCTTCTCGCAAAAGTCTTCGAAATGGCCATCAACTGTCAACTCATGAAAAACCTGGAAATCAACAACCCTCTCGACCCCTCTGTATTCCGCACCAACAACAGCAACTAAACTGTCCTGATCGCTGCCACTGATGACATCAGAACCATTCTCAACTGGGGAGAAATGGCAAACCTGATCCTCTTTGACTTCTCAGAAGCATACAACACCGAATCCCACCTTACCCTTATGAAGAGGCTACATCAGATCTGAATCCAAGGAAATGCCCTCAAGGGTATGACCTCTTTCCTTACCGGAATAACCAAGAGAATCTGCCTTCCTCTTTTCACCTGGGGACCCAATGACATCATCTGTGGTGTCCTTCAAATCTCATCCCTCTGCCCCACACTGTTCAACGTATACATGACTCCCTTGGCCAACACATCAGATCCCATGGAATGGACATCACTCATCCTATGCAGATGACACCCAGTTGGTCCTCTCACTATCTGACCCCTCCACCACAAATGCCAGCTTCCACAGGTGTATGATGGGTATCGCTGACTGGATGAAAAACAACTGCCTAAAACTCAATACAGACAAAAAAGAAGTACTGATCTTAGGAACAACACCTCCAAGTGGAATGGCTCCTGGTGGCCTACCAAACTTGGACCTGCACCCATCCCGACAGAACACACATGCAACCACACCATTATTATGGACAGGAAGCTCCCCGTGAAACACCAGATCAACCCAGTTTTGTCACCCGTCAGCAAGACTATGGCAATGCACTCTAAGTAGGAATCTCCACACTCCTCCTGAAAAGGCTGCATACCATATATAACTCCATGGCCAGATTCATCCTCAACCTCCCCAAACAGATTCACATCACCCCCCAACTCAAGAAGCTCCACTTGCTCCTCATTCAGAAGATATGTCAATGCAAAATGCAGATCCCACCTACATATCCCATCACAGGCATGGATCAGCATGCATCAACCACCGCCTGAACTTCCACCACCCCTCCAGACACCTGTGCTCCACCTTCTTCTCCCTTGTGCATAGCCCTATGCAACTGCCAGAACAACAGTGGAGGGCTCTCTTTCTTCTACCTTGAGGCGTAATCCTTGAAAACCCTCGTCCTTCACATGTGGACCTCACTCTCTCTTTTGGAATTCAGGAAGGGACTCAATACCTGATTGTTTGGCTGAACTGCGCAGCTTGCGATCAGCACTTGGATACCTTTACGGCAATTAGCCATGGTCTATTAAATCTGATATGATTTGATTTGAATGCATGTGCATAAATAAGACACTGGGCTCTGTAGCTGATTATTCTTTAGCTCCATATGTCATGTTTAGTGAATGAGCTTAATCAATGTAATCAATTTACGCCCATCACATTAATATATGCAAACATATTCACTAACATAAATTATATTTCCTAAATACCATTTGCAAAAATATCATTCCACTGGGTGTAGGTTTTTAATTATTACCTTCAATGGGGTGATATTTGTGTATAGGATATTTAGAGCACACTCTTTATGCCAGATGATATTCTCCCAATAGTATGGCACGAAAACCACAGGTGCACCTACTTTCAGTCAATGTGCAATAGAATAGAACAGAGGGCAGTAGGTGAACAAACAGTTGACGTTGGTTTGGCAAGGATATTATCACTAGAACTGAAATAGCTTACTAAAATCTGCTTAATTTGAAGTCCTTCAAGGAACTCATTTTGCATTTGTTAGCCGTTCTTAGCCGTGCAGCATCACAAATATATGAAAATATTTTAACTAATTTTCAATCTTATATAAGCTCATTTTTGTTTCCCCAAGTACCCTTTATGTTTTTTATTCAGTTCAAAAAAGTGGATTAACTGTTGATTCATGCAAGGGCCCAGATTTAAAAGATATTGCATTAAAGTTGTGTCACTTTTCTGAGGCAGCCACACCTCAAATTCTTTGTTGATATTTACAAAGCCATGTGTGGCTTTGTAAGACACAGTAATACAACACAGTGCATTGCACTGCTTTGTGTTACTTTTTGTTAGGGAGACATTCCATGGGTGGTGCATGGGTTTCTCCCTACATCCACCTATGGATTTGATGCAAACCCATTTTTACAAAGAAAGGCAGCCACAGGTTTGCTTCTGGCTGAGACTGATGTAACGAGGAAAAATATGTCTATTTCTCTTCTTTATTTCCTCTTTGGTATTGTGATGCATTCAGCAACATACATGCAAAGAGAAAGAAGCCTCCATGGATAGTTTTTGTGCAGGACTGATCCCCTTCCTGCATCTAAACTATCCTGACCATAATGCAGACACCCTTGCACCATGGCAAAACAGAGTCTGCATTGGTGCTAAGCAGCACAAAGTCTGATAGAGCAAAAAAATAGCAGACCTTCACCATTTTTTTAAAATATGGTGTGGGTCTAGTCTCTTCTTTCATGCAATGCAGCACAGCAACTTTATGAGAATTCTTTGGTATATGCCCCTAGGGGCTTGATGTACAAAGCCATCTTGCGGTCGCAAAGACTTGATTCACAAATTCATACGGTTTACAATTGCAAAATGGCTTTTTAAATTCAGTTACATGTTACTAAATTGCAAAATGCGTTTAGAAACATTATGGGGCTGATTACGATGCAGTCAGAGAAGACTCCGGCTCTTGGTTGAGGTCTTTTCGACCGCATTGTAATATGCCGGTTGGATTCCTTTACGACCGCCTCATTACGATGGCGGTGGTCGGAAAGGAATACGACTGGTCATTCTGACTGGCTTCTAACAGGCACAGGATTACGATGTTGGGTTTCAGCAGCCTTTCCTTGCCTGCCTTTCCACCACAGAAAGACTGTCGGAACTTTCATTTGGGGCCCCTTTTGGTACACGGCCTCTGGTAGTGCCGAGGGGGCACTTGTGGTGCCCCCTGTGGATCAATGCACCCTGTGGCAGGCACCTTGAGCTGCCTGTCACAGGGTTCAGGGATGAACAGCACCTTCCAATTTACAATGGGAGCATGCATTCCAGTCAGTTTCTAGCCAGAATGCATTCTCCCATTGTATAATAGAGGAATGCGACCAACCAAACCTTTTTTACTTCAAAACGTTGACATGTTCACCTAACTATAATTTAGTTTAAAATTTGTTTTGTTCAGTGAATTTCTAATGGTTTTTTTTTCTATCACACCTAATTATACCATTACTTTGTTCATGATGAAGGTGCACCACAAGATAGTCCAAATCTTCCTTGCCATCCCCTCAAACACAACCCGGGTCGCCCTCCTCGCCACACTTCCTCCAGTTCTCTGATGCAGCAGATCACCTGATGAATCGTGAGTGCCTCCTGGCTTTGACCTCCTGCCATACTGTCAGAAGAAACTGAAGTATCACAAAGTCCTGAACTGGGATCCCCTAATCACTTTCTGCTCGGCGACACTGAGACGTCTGCTGCTGTAATCTATTAACTGTCTTCTCCTGATGGTCATCATTTATCCTGTATTAAGAAGGGGTCCACCCATCCATTTCCATTTTCAAGCTGTTTTGTGGTTATGTTTTTGTTTTCAGGGCAACAGATGCTTCTGGGGTAGAAGTATGGGGTGAGGGGGTTTTTGGGGGGTGGAGTTTCAGTTATGTGTTATTTTCATAAGGTCTAATTTGTTTGTTTCCTTGCTGGTTTTTTGTTGGACTCCAACACACACATATTCCGCCTTTCACAAAGCACAACTCAATACTGAAACACATTACCTCACACAGCAGAATACAACACCCTCATGCATCCCATCGACATGCAAGTCCTCAGATCTGGCATCTCTCTGAGTTTTATTCTGCAATGTTACTGGGCTCCTCAATCGCATGAAACGCACCACAGTCCTGGGTTTCGCACAGCTTCCCGAGGTTCTGATGCTTCAAAAGACCCATATCGCAGGTAATTGCTGACGCTTCCTGGAGTGCACAGTTCATGACAGGGATTTTCATTCTGACTTTACTTGGGGTTCCTAGGGGTTAGTTATCTTACTGCACTGCAAATTCCGTATGACCATCACCAATGACATTAGTGACCTCCATAGCCATTTCATTGTGATCACTGGTGTGGTCCAGGGTCAAACTATAAACCTAGTGTGCATCCATGCACCCCGGCGACCCTAGCTATATTCCTCCATGACCTTTCAAAGATACTTCTTGATCTCCCACAGGAACTGACCTCAACATGTGGTGACTTTAATGAGGTTCTGGTCCTGGAGGTCAAGACCACGGGCCATCTCTCCATCCCAACATGTTGGTTCTGGTACTTCTCTGATTTGGCGACCACTCTGGTCTCTGTGACGTGTGGAGGTTATGGCATCCCCGGCAGCGTCAATGTGGTATATCAGACCATGCTCACTTTTCTTTCACCTCAGTTCCTCCAGGGATGGCTGATGTCCTATTTGGTGCCTTAATGCGTGGTATCCTCAAGATACACTTGATGTTCAGGCCCTTAGAGTGAGCTGCTAACTTATTTCCACTTTAGTGAAGGCCCCCTTAGCTCAGTTGGCACCCTTTAGGCCGCCAGTGATGTGACAATTAGGGGATTTGCCAAGGGACTAATCCGCAAGCAAGAACAAACTCATTCCCTCCACATCACACAACTAGAGGCTCGCACCCTTGGGTAGGAGGAAAACCTTGCGGCAGACCTCCACAGCGTGGTACCCCAGGAACCATCTACGTGCCTCTGGCAAACCACAACGACCAGGGTATATGGATGGGGGGACAAGAAAGGTAAACTCCTTTACTGGTTGGCCTCCTATCTGCAGAGTCATACCTGAAATCACTGATGACCTTGGTAGTACTTATAATGCCCTCCTGGAGATTGCACAAACATTTGCCCACTACTACAACCGCCTATATAAAGGGGGTTTGACAGGCAAAATGGCCACGCACTAGCCCTAGAGGAGAACTCTGGCCTCGAATATGAAATCCTTCATCATCCTGCACTCCCCGAAACCAAACGGTGCTCAGCAGCATACCGCTACCAAGATAGTGACAGAATTCCGGTGATATCCGCTGGACGGCTTCAAGATGGTGACCGTTGAGAGGGAGCCCCAATGTTCTCGTCCAGGAGGAAAAGAAGATGTAAGTGCCATTCGAGGTACACTGCTAGAGTATTTGTACAAACCGATGGCACGTTGGTTTTTGAAATGCAGAGACAGGAACATGATTCAATGAGAGAAGAGTTCCCCTGCAACAAGCTAGATTGCCCCAGGCAAGGATAATATCCATGAATTTCACAGAGCAATCTCAATCAAGTGATTATAAAGTAGGGTAACGGGGACAATAAAGGACAGACAGCAAAACAATCGTATTTGCACAAAAGTAGAAAAATCATTTTAATCTTATAAATGACAATGTCACTGTGTCTTTAAGGATAATTTTAAATAGAAAACATATATACACTGTATATATATTATGCATAACAATCAACAGTCATACTAATACTCATAAATACCCATGCATTCATCCACTTCTCACTTGTTTCATTGTCAATATGTACCAGAAGTACAATGTAGTTGTGCACTAAATATTTTCATATCTCAAGATTAACCAAGGTGTTTTAGTTACCACTACGGAATCGCAAAAAAGCGATTCCTTAAATGGTATGTAAGAAAGAAGAAAGTTTTGCGATTTCACTCTAAGAAATCGCAAATTACTACCAACTTGTAGTTGGTGGTAATTTGCGAATTCTTTTAAAAATGAACTTTTTGACATTTTTAAAGGTGCCATGTGATATTCATACATGCCCTTAGGGCATGTATGTGCGCCATATGTGCACATATGTAAATTTCAGGGGTGCAGCAGGGTGTCCTTAAGACACCCTTCCATCCTTCAAATTATTCTCAATTTGCGATTAGCAAATTGCGAATCGCAAATTGAGAATAACTTTCAATTCATTCCTATGGGCCTCCTGGCCCATAGAAAGGAATGGGAAATTATTCCTTAATTGCGATTAGCAATTTGCTAATCGCAATTAGGGAATTTTAAGAAATCGCTAAAAAATAGCGAATTTCTAGATACATACCATTTAGCAATTCTCAAATAGCGATTCGCAAAAAATCGCTATTTGAGAACCGCTAAAGGGTATCTTGATACATCTGGCCCTAGTTCTTTTAACAGATTTTAATACTTTGAAATAAGGCCCTATTTTGACCATTGCATACACACCTCCAGTTGTGCCTGATGAAGATATTGATGCTATGAAAAGAGCTGCTGCCACTGAGACTACCTTAACAGCACTGAAGGATTTCCAACCAAAGATCACCTTTAAAGTGCCTGCCTCGATAATGCTGTTATTCAGAAGAAACAAACTTCAAAAAATGAGTAAATTTTCTTTGAGCAACAGGTAAATGGCACGACGAGCTGGGAGTTTGTTCTGAATTTATGGAGGCCATTTAAAATTGTCCCTGTGCATTTGTGCATGTACTAGGATTCAGGCTAGGATAATGAGTCTCAGTAATCTCACTCTCAATAGGGTCACACAGCAATCAATGTGACCCAGATGTCATGTGGTGGGCGAAACACTTGATCAGGTCTTACAATCGAAAAAGCATTAGGAGGCCCTACCAATGATAACCCAGTGCTCCAAACAGTTTTTGGGGTTGGCTACAGTGTTAAATCCCATGCAATAAACACCGAGGGTCATAATCTAATGCAATAAAGTGAAACATTAAATCAAAGAAGCAGCGTATTTATAATTTTAGGGATTCTTAAGAAATGTGGTTACTGGTTGACTGGAGGTTGGGCCCTGGCCAAGCAGCAAACGCAATTCTTGACAGGGTAAGGCCCAACCAAACCACAAATTAACCTGTGCTCATCCCCCTAGTAGCTTTGCACAGAGCAGACAGGCTTAACTTAGTGGCTATATGTAAAGTATTTGTGCGACACTTCAAACATTAAACAGCGAAAACACCACAGAAAAGATCCCACACCATGTTAAAAAAATTGAAAAAAAGTTAAAAGCGAAAACAAGACCAAATGACAAAATCCAGTCACTAGAACTAGAGTTATGAATTTGTTAAGAATTAATGGCCTGATTTAGATCTTGGTGGTACTACCAACATCTTGCAGCAGTCCCAAGTACTCCATCAAGCTAATGGCTGTGCACACGCCCTATTTAGATTCTATACTGTCTGACTCCACATCCGCACCCAAGGAGTGTTTACCGCAGTGTACACGGCAAACCATGCCCAATGCTGCAGACTCCAATGCTGGTGAATAGTACTCTGTCACTGTCAGGGCGGTGGGATTGTGCTGACCCAATTTAGATTTCACAGTTGTGCTGGTGGTGGTGTCCTAGCGGTAGGGTGCCGATAGAGAGAAACAGTCTTGGGTGCAGTCAACAATGAAATATTCCTGTTGCTGTAGGCTGAATACTAGCATCTCACACCTGATCTGTTTGTCTGCACTGGCATACCACACTGTAAAGCACACTCCATTTCATACCATGATCCTTTGCCATTCCTCAGCACCAAAACATTTGAAAGTCAAATTTTGGACACTGAACTCAGTTTATTTTGTTAAGTTTCCCTGTTTCATGTGCCTTTTTCGTATTTCAGTTATTTCCTTGTGTTAAGTTAATCTAATGTCATCATATATATGTGGATAATGCCAGGGCACCAAAATCCACGTTTCACTGAGTGTGAATTGTCAGTCATGGTAGATGAAAACAAGAGAGTAGAGCCACAACTCTTTGGGGCCCTACCTCAGAAAAGGCAAAAATGGTCCAGAATAGTTGACAGAGTGAATGCTGTAGCAAACAACCTCCTGCACGTAGAAGGAAATAAGAAAAGGTCGAATGACCTGCAGGGACAGTGTGTTCCCTTGGAGGCACACACAACTGGTGATGGGTCTCCTAGGGTCCCTTATAACTCATGCCCTGGGAAGAGAAGATCTTGCAGATCCCACATCCTGAAGGCTTGATGGAAATAACTGGTTGAGTGCCACTAAATGTAAATGCCCTGTTTGATTTAAAGTTAGCTGTTGCTAATGTGTTCAGGGCACTTTAGTTTTCATAGAAACCTAAATATATCATTACCAACTTATTTTGCTTGTTTGTTTGAATGTATTGAGTTGTATTTAAGATAATAGATTTTAAATGGCATCCCCTTTCAGGTGATGTTATGTTGCTTGTAGGTGCTGCTTGTACTCCAAATAACAAATAACATATGTGTTCCACATAGTAAATGTCTGTTCTCTTACTGTTGCAGATTTACACAAGATGTGTTCAATTTTGCAACTGTTTTGAAAGTTTAATTGGAAAAACTACAACTACCATAATGATGCCTTGTTTCAGTTTTCTGTTGATAATGGTGCCATTTAATTTTGCTAATTTTCCCTTTTCTATCATATTTTCACTAACGGCAAAGTTTCATTGTAGAAAAGTGGGTTATTAGTCATGGCAAAAAATATCTGCCACTGGCAATAAGGCCACCAGCACAATATAGGGCTCAGTACAGGTCTTAGTAAACTAGTTCAATACTTAACCCTTGGTAGGTTGAATGCAAAGAATGTAAAGCATTTGAAAACACAAATTGAGTAAATAATTAAGACACAACATGCAATAAAAATTGAGCACCAATTTATAATAATAGGAAATATTTTTATCTTTAAAATTACACCAAAACTAAAAGAATCCACTGTAGGAAACCGGAGATATGAATTGACCACTATACAGCACATCAAAAACTATTGGGTCTATTGGGGTCTATTGGGGCATCTGGTCATGTTTGACCGGGTCAAACTTTCAGGCGGACCGTGATGGAGCTCTGTGTGTCTACCCCTTGCTGTAGTTCTTGGTCAAAGTTTTTACCTTTAGACTTAGAAACTTTTCTTGAGCCTTACTTTCCGGGGTCCCTTGAAGCTTTCAGACAGTCTGGATTCAGTGAGGGTTTGCAGGCTTGCCTTGTGATGAGCTCCCGGCAAAGCTTGTCGGAGTATGACCTCCTGAGCTTTCCAGCCGGATGAACCAGGGGTTCAGGCTTAACTCTTGCGGTTGGACCTGGTCGCCACTCCTACGTTCGGACTTAGAAACATTTATGGAACTTTTTCTTGCGGGTCCCTCAATGCTCTTCACTAGGCTGGATTCAGTGAGGGTTCGCCAGCTTGGCCTCAGCCTACTCCTGGTCAAACTCTGGAAGTAGGACCTCCGGAGCTTTTCAGCAGGATGAACGTGGATGGTAGGCCGGCTCGCTGTTGAGGGTCACCGACTTGGCTGGCCAGATCTTGTCTGTCCACTTTTGGAGCTTTTTTCCAAAGTTGATCCAACCTTCTAGAACCTCTTCCTGAAGTTCCTCAAAGGATCCCAAAGTGTCCAAAATTTACTCCAAGGGTCTGTACGCTCAAAGATGGTCTTTGAAAGTTTGGGACTTCAGTTTCAACAATCCACCTGGACAAAACTCTTACAAATACACTGGTAGTACTCCAAGCAGAGGATTCTTTGTGGTGATGTTCCAGGTGAGCTCTGTTAACCTGTAGCTTGCAGGGAGTCCACTCTTTAGTAGTTTTAAAGCAAGGTAGTCAACAGGGCTGTAGTTCTGGATTGTGCAACAGGCGCAGACTTTAGAGTGCAGGGCCTGGTTGGTGCAAATCAAACTTCTGACCATGGACCCTTCTTCCTTCTTAAGTTTCAAGCAGCAGATCAGAGAGGCTTTTCTTCTCTCAGAATCTTATTACAAGTTTTCTGGGTCAAGCAGGAGGTCACTCCTGAGGGTATGACCACATTCTCCAAAGTGTGACACTATTTCCTCCAAGAGAGCACAATTTCTCAAACATTCATCATGGCTGATTGACCAGCAGGGAGAAAAGAGCTGGTTAAACATACATGATGGCTAATATACACAGTCTCTCCCACTTGCCTCTGCTCATTCCGTCCTAAATCCTTCCATCTGGCTGGGTTCAACGAGGAGAGGTGTAAATGAAACTGGTTTCATCTGCCTGTCACCACCTTCCATTCAATAATATTGTTTATGACCCCTTCCCCTGCCCTGGCATTCATATGTAGCGGAACCCTGCCCTCCCAGGAGAGCTGGCAAATCACAGGGGCTACTTATCACCTTATTAAAGGAGCCTGTCAAATCCACTTAACTCTGACCAAAAGGACAGACCACTGGAAGACTGAATGTTGGCTTACAGACAAGAAAGTCTTATAACTTCTTTTCTATACACTATAGGAGAAATTCAAAAATACCACATTGTTGGATTTATCAATACCATCCTAGGAAGACTTTGAATTGCATTTTAATGATTCTCCTAGCGGGAATTATTAGTTAATACAATTTTGCAATGGTAATCTATGTGGCAGGGGATTTGCAATGGAAATAACGACTTGGGCCATTTTTCCAACACCGGGCTTATAAAGACAGCTTTTATAAGGACCCTGCCGATATTTACAGGACCTGCCACCCCTGTAACATCTAGGGAAGACTTTAGGGGTTCTGAAAATGTAACAATATTGCAGATCCTCAATCCACGGTGGTACTAGCACAAAGGCCGATTTTGTGAAGCACTTAATCACAATGTGGGAAGTAAAATGTGATTTTCACTTAATCCAGGACATATAAAATGTGTTTTATAAGCTTCTTCCTTATAAATACCTAAAACCCCACCCTTGGGACACCAAGAGAAAACTGAGGGGGTACATATTCAAAGTCTGTTTTGGGCACAATTAGCATTTTAAAAGAAGTCCTGCACCCAAGGGCTGTTTTTAAACTGATCTCAGGCTTCAGTAGTTCACACATGCAAGTGCAGGAAGGACTGCTGGTTTCTAAATTGCATTTCCCTATTATATACTGGGGGCTTAAAGGTAGTGTAATCCACCTGCCCTATTGTGTACTAGCGCGTTATAGGGGAGGTCATGCCAATAAAAGGGGTACCCTAACCCACAGTGTACCCTAGTGTATGTAAGTGTTTTCACTGTTATCTAAGTGTTTCCATCAGAATAGCACTGGCCGTGGGCCTGGTTAGGCAGAGCCCGGGGTCAGTCATTGTCAGTTAATACCAGTACCAGTCAGCAAAGAAGTTGGGGGTCTGCAGGGTACAGGATGACTTTACAATAGCCATTTATTGATCAATCTCTATTTAATGCTCTCTTCTGAAAATTGTTTGTGTTCAATTTTGTATGTTGCCCTTTTCTTGTCCTGAAATCTAATTGATGTAATTAGTTTCACAAATCAACTTTTGTTGACCTGAAATTTAAGGCATGTAAAATTGTATGATGGATACAAGTGGCATATGTGATAACTGAACTCTGCACTGTTTATATGATGACTAATGCTAAACTTCTCTCTAAGTTGTGTAAATGTCTAGTGTTTAGCCTGCTAGGCCTTGGAATGGTTATCTTCTCATTTCTCCTCTCTACTGTGTTGTGTTGAATGGTTGGTACATTTCATGTATACTTACTAAGGTATCTATCTTTTTTCCTTTCAGGACAATTTCTTACCTGTTTATTTGAAGCAGTTCAGTATGAAACATAAACTGTTTGTGTAATTAATTACATTTCCACTGAAAGGTCTAATCATCATAATCAGATCCTTTTGTCTTTTGGGTTGCTACATTATATCTGTATGAAACTCATTGGATGCGTAATCCACACATTTGCAAAATATTATTTTTGTTACATTTCTTATAGCTCCAACAGACAAAACACGTGGTCAAATTTCCTTGTCTCAGGATGCAGCCATTCCTTCCCAGGATTAACCCTCCCGGGAGGACTTCACTTCTGAAAGTCCAGATGAAAAGGAGCGGCCTGATCCATCTGGTTGGCTGGGCAGACAGCTTCATTGAGTTCCCTCAGCCCAAACATACACCTCCCATCCCAGCTGCTACAATGCCTCAGCAGACATACACCTCCACTTCTTGAGTCCAAAGTACCATAACACTAATCTTTTGGCACCCAGCCCTGGCTAGGGGTGAGACAACACCACCACCCCCTGCAGTTCAGCCCAGACTCAGTGGGACGGGGCAGACTGGCTCAAGGCCACACTGTTATTGGTAAAGGGGTCATGGGAGGAAATATGTAGGCCTGCATAGTGAGGCCACTAGGGTCACTGTCACCCAGACCACCATCATCCAAGTCTTGGTAGCCCTCCATAAATTCCAAGACATTTTAGGCCAGGTCCTTACAGAGCTCTTGGACTAGAAGCAGTTGCAGAGGGAGCAAAGTGTTCAGATGGAGATTCGGAACTCCAGTTTGGGTTCCCTAACTGAGGTGCTGCAGGTCATTTTACACCTATATGTACAGAGCTTTTCTTGCACCATCTTCCTATTTCTGCGACCCAACTACACCTGGCACAACTACACCTGCCTCAGCCTAAGAAAGGGAAGCCCTACCATACAAGGCAACCTCTGCACCCACCTCAGTCCCTACAACTGTGGTTCCATCAGTCCCCTGAAGGAGCACATGTTCATCTGTACCTCCAGGAGAGGCTCAAGACCCAAACCATCACCAAATGATGCCAAACCTTATTTTCTCCAGTCTGTGACTACCATTTACTCTGTGGACTATTTACTGGTCACATTTGCCTTTCTGATGCCACTTGTATTTGGTTTAGCAATTATGGTTTCATTCAATGTGACTGAGTTTTTTATTTTGGTGTTTTAGTTCATACCCACTTTTACTTTATTTGCTTTTGCTTAGTAAAAAATAAAAATAAAAGACTGGTGTTGTAGGTATTTTCAGTATTCATTTACCTTATTTCCTTCTATCATATATTTCAAAATGTAAACAACCAAAGAATTGTTTATTCATACATAAATTGCAAATAGGTAATGTTTCTCACTCATTTATACCATGACAGCATAATACAAATACCACATGTCATCAACTAGTTTCATTATATTTGAAATAGAGGGCCCTTTCCCAAAGGTAAACTAAGATGGTTGGTTTAAACTTTAACCAAACATCTGAGTTTATGACTTTCGGAATTTACCTTGGGTTTTTACGAGTAGTATGTTTATGTCCACAGTCAGGGCAGAGATCTGGCCCGAGTGTGGAAATACAGTTAGTACTCATGAATGCCCTTTGTGAATGCCCAGTCAAAAACTTAGATGTTTGGTCTAAGTTTAGACCAAACGGCTAAGTTTACCTTTGTGAATTGGGCCAAGAATGGTCTGTCAAATTTATATTCAACATAACAAACCATATATAACACAAGTACTGAGTGCCATTTTTACATTTCCAGTTCGACACATCGCCTCAAAGGAAGAAGGGAATATGATCAAAAGAATATGATTCAATAGGAAAAATATTATAGATTATTTCATTAGCTGGAGCCAGGTCTTCTACCTCACGATAGGAATTACAAAACAATAACATTAATAGTCATAAATCCTGGCAGTACTCAATTTTATGGCCACGGGATCAGTCCAATACACTGTTGTAGTATCTGGGGAATTTGACAACCAACTTTAGGTGGTGTGCTACAACAAGTTCTGTCTACAATGATAAGACATATCAAAATTTTCATACACTTAACAATAAATGGACATTTGGCCAATGTGAAGGGGGATGACAATGCTTTTGGTTGACTACCATATGTGGTTAGAGCAAATCACGTAGCACATAATGGCTTGGTGCCACCATTCAACAGAAAACGAGTCAAAATATATCTTAAACACTTCTACACAATCAATGAGCAAATTGTTTCAGTACAACAGATCTACACACAAAGGGCCTTATTTATGAAGGACTTGTGCCGCCGGTGGGTCACTTTTAACATGGGAAAAAGTGACGCATCGGCGGCGCAAGTCCTTCATAAATAAGGCCCAAAGTCTTTGTGTGTCTTCCACAGGAACAATCCATGGTCCCTTTGTACTTTGAAACAACACAATTTAACTGCAAATGTTACAACTTTGAAATGTCCAAATGAAGATGACTTTATGAAGATATCTAAAACAGATTAACCCCTTGCATGCGGCCGCGATTCTGCGCCTGTGCGGCAAAATCGCAAGTTGGCGGGTTTATGACGGCCCCCAGCCGTCATCAGCACATGAGCGCCGTAGTGCAAGACGGCTGGGGCCGTCATCAGCATGCAAGGGGTTAAAATAAAATTATTAGTAATCAAACATAATAAAATAGACATATTAGAAAGTCATATTTTTGAAGATACATTTTCCAAAACACAATCAAAGACAAACAATCAAAGTGAATACAAACGTCAATGTGTCAAAACACTGATCAGCAAAGACCTGTGGCCTGGATTTCCGTGTACTTACCCTTCCTCAAAAAAAAAAGCCCAGCTCATACTTTTTTCCTCATTACATCAATAGTTGATGTAGTTGTTAATGTGAAATTATGTAAAGAGATACTTCCACTCAAGTGAAGAAGTTGTCAATGACATTCTGACATAAGTCAACTCTTTCCTCCTCACCACTATCATCATCATGGCATTTCAAGATCCTCACTTGGTGGCTCTTTACGGTCTCCATCCTCTGCGATGTAAGGGATGTTCTGTTGCAAGCCTATGTTGAGCAGCAGGCAGCAGTTTATGGTGATTTGGCACACCTTATCGGGTGAATAGAGGAGGGCTCCACCAGTCTTGTGTAAACAGCGAAATCTGGCCTTTAAAAGGAATCTAGAAGCCAGTTTCACTGCCCTTCGTGTTCTTCTGAGGACCTCATAGAAGTGTATTTCCCCTGGCATTGTTATATTCCTCATTGGACCCAACAACCATGGTCGGTTAGGATAAGCTAAATCTCCCAGGTGGAACTAAAAGAGAAAAGCCACGATAGGTAGCACCATTTCAGATGAATCATCTTGAAATTACCCTAATAATAATATGTCAAATTATAATTACCAACAAGCCAGGCCTCCACACGTCCAAGCTGTGACATTTTCAGGGGGTTGCTGCTGTTCCGTAGTACAAATCAGCTAAGCAGATATTTTGATTGAATGAAAGTGCTTCTGATCCCAGTAGATGTGCTCCCTTGCACGTGGTGGCACTAAGGCGATATTTGTGCCATCAATTGCTCCAACCATATGTAGTAGCTGACTCAAACCATATAAATCGCCCTTCGCATTCGCAAAATCCTCAGGACGTGGAAACTGGATGAAGCTGTTTATGTGTCTCATCATTGAAAAAAGAACTTCTTGTAGCACAGCACTGAAAGTTTGTTGTGACATGCCACCAGATACAGCCACAGTGTACTGGGTGCTCCTGTGACCACAAAATGCAGGACTGCCGTTAGTTTGACAATTGTTGCAATAGATGTGAGATTTATGTTGTGATGCAGAAGATTGACTCCAGCTGATGACATAAATTCACTAGAGTGCCTATTCGATCTGATATTAACCCATTTTTCCATGGTAGCAAGATATGGAAAAGGGCGGTAAACTTAAGGCTGTTGTCTCCTCACTATCCCAGTGCTCAGATGTCTGCATTGGAAGAACTGTGAACATTTTTAAACAATTTCCACAAAAATTAGTTTTGATTATTAATACAAATGTAATGTTGTGCTAAAAATATATATGGTTTCACAACAAGATTTGTTCTAACATTTGTGTGGGTCATTTTTAATTCAGGAAATGCCATTTGCAGCTGGCAATATTTTAAAAGAAAGAATGTCTAAATCATACATTTTGAATGTAGTATTTACACAATCTTTAAAAAACAAATTCAAACAATATACTGCAATGGAGGTGTGACCAACACCGCAAAAATATCACATTTAGCAACAGTAACGCACTACACATATATACTTTTTTTTTAATAAGAGTGCCCTTTGAAGTTTGAATATGTAAGCAAACTAGCCATGATTCTAACTGGTGGTGACTTAACAGTCACAAACGTACTATTTGAGCTTCTAAAGTGGTGGCCTCCTGACCTCGTTGTCAGGACATTTGTCAACAGACAGAAGTTGAACGCATATTGGGTGTTCAACTCCACGACGGACACAGCCATAGGTTAATATGTGAAAGTAACATACAAAGGCCAATGGCTGTGTCCTTGTCTGCTGACGATTGCGTACGTCCCATAAATGTATGCAACAGTTTGAAAAAAGATCACTTTCATCCTATCACTGCAGACATCAAGACCTCCTTCACTTTTGCTGCTATTTTTCACCTCTGGGAGCAATAATGACAGATCAAGAAAGTGAGAGGGCCACTACCTTCTTGCCAGAGGAGCTAGAGTTGCTGGCTAAGGAGGTCCTCTCCCTGTATGGCCAGCTCTTTGGCTCACAAGATGAAGAAATACATGTTTGAAATATATTGTGCATCTGTCTAACTCTTTTTTTCCATTAACAAAGGCAAAAATGTCCCTTTGAGTTCCTGAGTGAAGTTTAGTACTTGATGTGAAGTGTCATATATTCAGGGCCAATGGAAGTATGTGGCAGGAGAGGGACAAATTATATGGCAGGGTTGAGTAAATTATGCGTCCAGGAAAGGCAAATTATGCTGCATAATGCAACACATTTTGTAATAGTATTACTTAATTATTTTATCATTTGTAAACTTGTTAACACTGCCTGGGCGTTGTTTTCACTTCATTAGTACTGGTTTATCACATAAATACAGCAATCAGTAACAGAAAGCTGACCAGTCAAGATTTGGAAAGGGCCTTCCACCACGCTGAAAAATATGTCTGCATTTTTGGAAACTTGTAAACCGTTTGAGCTGGAAGAAAAAAGTATTTTTGTTAAAAAATGCAGATTATGCAGCAGATGATGGATTATGGGACAAATCTGCAACTATGCGAAAATTGCAGTGGTTGCACAATCGCATAATTACAGTGGTCCTGCACATATTTGCTCTTTACATAGGACAATAATGTTGGGGATTTGTAAGCACTTTAAAAGCTGTTAAAAAACAACAATGTTATTTTGAGTTGTGTGTTTAAAGTCATAAATCATATTGGATGTGAATGTGGAGATATATCTATGTACATGTTTGCATTACATGTAAAATGTAGAAATCTCACATGATGCAAATTAGAAATAACATCATATTGACTTTTCAACTGTACATATATAACATATATATGTTTTCTGTATAAACCAAATGAAAATTATGTTTGCCATGTGTACCACCCCACAAGTCACTCAGCCTAAATCAGGGGTCTCCAAGCAGTTGCTTGAGAGCTCTCAGTAGCTCCCAGACCACTTCAGAGTGGCACACAACCTTTAGGTCAGTTATCAGATGGGCACAGGGTCATTTTTTATATAGCAGTTATGGGAAGACTGTGTTTGTTTCACATGTTTTAATATATTTGTTTTATCCTGCTTATGAAAATACTAATTTTGTATGGTAACTTATGAGTTATGCTTTTGATGAATGAAGTGAAATTGTGTTACATCAATACATAGGAATATAGGAATGCTTGAGTCCTCACAGAGATGGTAGGTTATTATAGTGATGTTCAAGTCCCCACAGAGATTGTATGTTATTATAGTGGTGTTCAAGTCCCTACAGAGATAGGGTGTTATTATAGAGATGTTCAAGTCCCCACAGAGATAGTGTGTTATTATAGTGAGGAAATAGAAATTTTACGTGGCCAATGTGTCCCCTGCTTGTACCCCACGTTTAGTGTATGTGCATGTCACCCATGCATTTTCCCTCTCATGCCTGTAATAATAATGCCTCTGTATTTCCGTCCCACATTAGAATGTCAGTTACCAAGCCTTCCATGAAAGAAACGTTAATTCTGCACTGAGGCCTATGTTGCTATGTTGCCAATGTATTTGCATTGTGCACATTTAATAAAAGTCGAGATGAACCCGTTTTGTGGCTCAGCCTGAGCCAGTCTCCGGATTCAGGTTTCTTGCCTCCAGACACTCTGAAAGCTGCAGCTTAGCTACGTATCCCTGACCTCTCGCATACTTCTGGCTCAGCCGAAAGGGGCCCAGCCCGGCCTGCCAAGACAGTATTTTGCACACAGTTATCTACTTGCTCCACAGAAACACATTCCTGCCTAGTGAAGAAGGTAAACAGAACGCGTCTGCAGAGATAGGGCCTAGCCTTTCTGTCTCCGTTTAAGTGATTTACAGAGCTCGCATCCATAGAAAGCCCATGGCCCCCACGAAATGCACGAAGAAATATATGCACACACTGGCTCTTGGTGATGAGCAACCTTTGCTCGAGCGACCTTTACTTCAGACAATACATCCTCCAAACCTAAGATATCAGATAATACCAGACGTGCAGGTCGTCCTGACACTGAAGGTTTCTCTACTAGATCGAAAGTCAGCTCCCCCCAGCTTCCCCCAGTTACAAGTTAATTGCACGTCATGACCAAGTTGCGCACACAAGTAGGGTAAAGGTTCCAGCTGACCATGCAGACCCCCTCCATGTATCCACCCACCTATGACTCACCTATGACTCCTCAAGTGAACGCCCACATGTACGCCTTCTTACACGCCTCTTGCACGCCCACATGCTCTTATCTCTCTCTTTCTTTTGCTCTGCCTGGAGCGCTCCTCCTTCTCTATGCAATGCAATGTATATTCCATGTATAAATATTGTACTCTGTGAATAAAGTTCAGAAGACCCTTCCTGAACCTTAGTGGTGATGGAACCCGATTCTCCCTTAACTCGAGTTACTGAAATAAAGCCCTTTTGAATCGGACACCACAGATTCTGCCTCTCATTATATGCATGACCCATTGTTTAAGTATAGAAATTCCGACAGGGTAATATTTAATTTACCACAATAGAAATGTTCAAGTCCCCACAGAGATAGTGTGTTACTATAGAGATGTTCAAGTACAGATACAGACAGTGTGTTATTATAGTGTTGTTCAAGTCCCCACAAAGATCGTGTTATTATAGTGATGTTTAAGTCTTCACAGAGATAGTATGTGATTGTGTTCAAGTCCCCATCGACAGAGTGTGTATATTTCAAGCTTAAGTCCCAACATAAAGGGTGTTTAGCTAATGATGGTCAAGATCACACAGAGATGGCATGTTATTATACTGATGTTCAAGTCCCCACAAAGATAGGGTGGTGCTATTATAGTGATGTTCACATCCGCACAAAGATAGTGTGTTATTATAGTGATGCTCCTGTCCCCACAGAGGTATTGTGTTATCATAGTGATGTTCAAGTCCCCACAGATATGGGGCCATATTATCCAGAAAGGGCAAAACATTATCAACTCTATTATCGGCAGGAAACTGCCGCTAAAGTGGCGATAATGGGCTTGATAATATGCCCTTGTGAATTCCCATAGAAGCCCATGTTCTGGTGTTAACCTGGGCTTCTATGGGAATTCACAAGGGCTTATTATCAAGCCCATTATCGCAGCTTTAGTGGCAGTTTCCTGTGGATAAAAGCGGTGATAATGTATCACCCTTTCTTGATAATTTGGCCCACAGTGTGGGAAGATGATTGCATTCAGGTCTCCCCTGAAACAGTGTGTATCACAAAGCTTAAATCCCAATACCCTTTAGAGTACGTAGAACAAAGCCGACAGCCTCTGAAGCTTTTATTTCCTCCTATCTAGAAGAGCCCGCACCGGACTATGTGAATGCAGAATTCCCTCCGCCCCCATCAGAGGATCAGCTCATACAGCTACAGCTTCCGCAGGTCGTGAAAGAGGACGTAGGGCCAGGGGCAGTAGGGGGAGGGCCACCGCCAACGCCACGAACGCCACGAACGCCACGAACGCCACAAACGTCATCGACACCATTTAAGTATTCTGTAGGTGTAACAGTTCCACATTGTATATACGATCCAGTACCAGGAGAGGGTTCAATGCTCGTGTTTTCACTAAGATTAAGACATGCCGTCGACTATTTGGTCACATTACCAGACATGAAGGAACACCTAGATAAAATATACCATTTCATTAGAACGGGACAGGGACCCGAGTGTATAGAAAAGGCCATGGAACACAGAAAGGTGGAGGTTAAGAACTTCATTCTACATTTTATGATTAACTGTCTGATCAGGGAACAAGACCAACCAGACAAAGATGTAAAGAAAGGTCTGATGGATTGGAGTGACAACATAGCTGCCGGTTGGCATGATAGACAGGGACAGACAGAAAGTATGTACAAGAAAATACGAAAGGAGATCTTAGAAATACACAGTGAAGTGTCTGACGGGCAGTTTGAGTCTTCATCGGAAGATTTTGAGCCAGAAAACGAGGAAAAGGACAAAATGAATTACGTAGGCAAAGCACGACAGTTTGACAGGCCTAAGTGCCTCGACTACCGCAAACAGGGACAGGCTATAAAAGAAAGATATTCCCTTGAGAATCTATTCCAAGCTACTGAAAAAGCACTGAGATGACGGTTAGAGTGCGAGCGATCCCACACCCCACACGAAAAGGAATTGGTCCGGTCAGCCGTCCAATGGGTGTCCAATTCTAACATTTATAGCAATGATATAGTGGCCCAGACTTTCTTGAGCCTTCCGCCGAACGAACAGCGTTTGGCTGGTATTTACATGGTTCAACATTTGATAACGTTGTACGAGAGTCAATATTCTGATCCTGGTCACTTGTATAAATTACTGGACGACATACTTCTAGAAAGATGGACAGGCCTAGGTACTGATTTAATTAATGTCATTCTGGACCAACGACATAAGTACTTAACTTCTCTGACCACATGCATGCTTCCCGCCCTACACCACGACAGAAAGAACTTATACATAGACAGACAGAACCCCCTACGAGAGGTGCATCCCGTCAAAAATGCAGCGGGTGAGCTTCAACGAGTGTATGTTTACACACCCTTGACGAAATTAGAAATACTGGAAATGAAAAAGATGCTGCCCTGCCATGATAAAGACCCGGGGGGGTTTCACCGAGAATTAAAAGACATTCTCCGCATAGGGGATTACACGTACGCTGATATTATAAAACTATTGAAAGTACTGTTGCCTGCAGGTATTTATGAAAAGCTTAAGGAAAAAGACTGGGAGGTGGGAGAGAAAAAGTTAAGTTGGGCAGCATTGGAAACAGAGGATAAAGGCCGGCACCCTGGTGTTGGTCTTGGGGACAAAGCTAAAGAACTACCTGAACTCCTGATACAGGTTTTGCCGAGATTATTGATTACTAAAAAGGAAGACTGGGATGCTATTTCAGCCTGTAAACAGAAACAAGACGAGGACACAAGTGATTTCTATTCTAGATTCGAGAAATGTTTTTCTATTAATAGTGGCCTTAAGCCCAGTAGCGAGTCATATCCTCATCTTTTCGTGAGCAAATTAGTAGAGAATTCCTTACCCCAGATCAAGAATAGAGTACTGAAGGTTGAGAGTACTTGGCAAGCGAATAGTCCTTCGCAAATGTTGCAAATGTTACAATATCATCAGAACAGAATTAGAGAAGAGCAGGATCATGAAAAGAGACGCATGAAAGAGAGGAAAATGAAAGTGCTGGTTGCCCAAACTGTGCCGGTGTTCTATGATCCGCTGCTCCCATGATTGAGCGCACCCCCTGTCATTGTGCGCATGCGCACCAATGGTGCGCATGCGCACATTAATTTTTTATGACGTTTCATGACGTTTCAATACCCCGCCCATCAGGGACTGCATCCCCGGTTTGTGCGCACATGCGCATGCGCACATTAAGGTTTGTGCGCACATGCGCATGCGTACATTCATTTTCTACGTTGCCAGGGGGGGGACGCTCCTCCGTGAATGCGGCAGCCACGCGCCTCCGATCAGTCCCCCTAGGTCTGTGGTTCCCAAAGTGTGCGCCGCGGCGCCCTGGTGCGCCGTGATGAGCAGCCAGGGGCGCCGCGCCGCCATGCAGGAAGTAGGTGATATAAATTGCAGCCCAACATGCGGAGGGGGGTTTAAAATACCACCTTCGGAATGGTTTTGCCCAGCACACTGCGGCCATACGCTTCCGTACGTACGCACGCATTTACACATTGTACATAAGCTGTGTAGGCTCACCATTACTGCCTTAGCAAGCTTGGAGCATCGGAGACACGTTGCTGGTGACCCCCGTGTTGTGCCCTGCCTCGCTTGACCCTGTTCAAATCGGTAAGTAAGTGTCGCAGACGAATGTAGGAATGTCTCATCATAATGCTTTTTAATTTTCAATCGTTTGAACAGTAGTGTAGTGGCGCGCGATTTCACTGAGCTCCGCATGAAAGCCCTTCGATTTTGCTGGTAACGTGAGATTCATGCCAAGCTTTAAAAGCGAGCCAGATAATCAGAACCGTGGCTTTTCAAAGTCTTTTTCCAGCTTGTCTTCCTTGTACCCGTGTTTTCTCGGCTTTTCAGTGAGAGATAGTGTGAAGGGAGTTCTACGTGGGAAGCCCGAAGGTGTCAGAACGCTTCACAATAGGAACAGTAATGATAAATGTGAAAATTACAAGTGACCAAATTACAAAACCAAACGTTAAGTTACATGAGGCAGTAATATGAGCAAACAAAATACAAGAGGTAGCAAAAGGTACATTAGAGGGGGCGCACGGTGGAAAATGTATTTGCAAAAACTCCGGGTAAAAAGGCAAAACAACAGAGTCTGGTGCTTTAATGCTACCTTCATGGAGTGGAGCTCAGAATTTGGAGGTATTTACCACTTCCAGTAAATACCCGATCCTCATCTTCCAGTATTTGCAGGTGCATTAAGTGCCCCACCCTATGCCACCCTGCTCAAAATCAGGGCATCATTATATGTAATTTCACCTCACATGGCTATCATGAAAGTGCTGCACAGGTCAGGCACTTTTGGGCCTACGTGGAATGCCCGAAGATGTCAGAGCGCTTCACAATAAGAACAGTAATGATACATGAGAAAATTACAAGTGACCAAAGTGCAAAAGTTAAGTTGCATGAGGCAGTAATATGAGCAAACAAAATACAAGAGGTAGCAAAGGTACATTACAGGGGGGAAAAGTGATATGTGTGCAAGTTGCAAAAACGTACAAACTACAAGTAGAGGTATAATACTGCAATAAATGGCAGACACTCAAGCACAAGAACACATTGGGAAGGCACTTCCATAGTCATGGAGAAAATAATTTTCTGTACTGGAAGGTCTTCCTTAAGATAATAGAGAGGGCGTGAGTTACATTTGGAAGTGTCTTTGAAGGAGGCGAACTTTGAGGTCAGTTTTGAGGCCTGGGAGGAGGTGGTGGCTCCCGAACACATGCAGAAAAAAATTGGTTTTCTCTGAGAAAAAGGCCCCCAAGCAGGGCGAGTTTGTCACTCCCTGGTGAAACTAGTGACGGGTAAACGGAGTGTGGCTGATCCAGGGGCCACCATGTCCCAGGGCGCCTCCATGCATATTTTGTTACTAATATCATTATAATACCTTCATTGCGTCCCAGTTACTTTACGGAAGACAACAGGAAGTACTCCCGAGGTCGGGCTTACATCCTGCCCACTGGTAAAAAAAAATAAACGGTGGGGAGCCACGGCCAACTGCCGATTAGGTCAAGGGAGCCACGGGTCAAAAAAGTTTGGGAACCACTGCCCTAGGTAAAGGATGGTCTCCCCTCCAGGCCCTGTACTTATGCGGCCCGTTTCCCTAGGCAGTGCCGCGGCCTCTCGTGGGTGGCAGATCCGACAGGCTCGCAGGTCGCGCTCCGTGGGAAGACGCCACAGTGGTTTCACTAGGGTGGTGCGGGGGTGCCTCTCGTGGGTGGCAGATCCGACAGGCTCGCAGGTCGCGCTCCGTGGGAAGACGCCACAGTGGCGTCACTAGGGTGGTGCGGGGGTGCGGACCTAGTTACTTAGATGTCCTAAATTTATTTATGCATTTTTATATAGCGCGGACTTTACCCGGAGGCGTCAGAGCGCTTCACATTAGGAACAGAAATGAAACATAATGAGAAACATTACAGAAGAGCAGATTACTAAAACATACGTTACTTACATAAGGTAATAGTGACAATTGTGAGCAAACAAAAAACATGAGGTAGTAAAAATTGTGAGCAACCAAAAATACATGAGGTAGTAAAGGTAATAATGACAATTGTGAGCAAACAAAATACTTGAGGTAGTAAAAATTGTGAGCAACCAAAAATACATGAGGTAGTAAAGGTAATAGTGACAATTGTGAGCAAACAAAATACTTGAGGTAGTAAAAATTGTGAACAACCAAAAATACATGAGGTAGTCAAAAGTGCACAAGAGGAAAAGTGACAAGTGGGCAGTTATAAGAGAAAACAGAGTATAATTTGAGGTATAATACTGCAATAAGTGCTAGGCACAAGAACAGGCGTTACGTAGGCAAGGTGGCACTTGTGCAAGTATCAAAGGTAAAAACATGTGAGAGGTAGCAACCGTGGGTTACAAGGGCAAAGTGTTGTGTGCATGTTACAAAAGGGCACCGAACACAAGTACATGGAGAATACTGCAAAAAGGCAGACACTCCCACCACAGGAAAACACTGGGAAGGCACTCTCATGGTCATGGAAAGTAAAAAATATCAGTAGTGGGAAGTCTTCCTCCGAATAGCAAGAGGACGTGAATTACTTTTGGAGGTGTCTCTGGAGGAGGAGAACTTTGAGGTCCCTTTTGAAGGCCTGGGAGGAGGCGGTGGTCCGGAGCTCAGGCGGAAACGAGTTCCAGATTCTCACTGCGTTGCCTGAAAAGGATTGGGCCATTGTTCTTTCCTTCTTGAAAGTGGGAGGTTCAAGCAGTAGATTCTCGGCATTGCGTGAAGGTCTACAGCCTCCAGAGAGTTTCAGTTTATTCACCAGGTAGCGGGGAGAGGAGGAGTGCAAGGCTTTGTGGGTGATACAAGCGGTCTTGTAGATAGCTCTAGCCTCGAAGGGAAGCCAGCGGAGGGTGGATAACAACGGTGTGATGTGATCGCTTCTTTTGGCCCCATAGATGAAACGAGCTGCTGAATGGAAGACAGACTTAAGTGGACACAGGTGAGATTTGGGGAGGCCAGTAAGAAAAGAATTGCAGTAGTCTAGTCTGGAGAGGACCAGCGATTGCACCAGGGTTATAAGGTCCTGCTCCGGGAAGAAGCGACGGATTCCCCAAAGAAGGCGCAGTTGGTAGCGAGCAGATTTTGCAATAGAATTGATGTGGGGAGTTAGATTGAGTTTTCTGTCTAGAATGACACCAAGAGATTTTGCGCTGTCGACAATGATGGGTTTGTTGTTTAGTAGATTCATCTGATCCATCCATGATTGAACCGAGGGAGGAGAGAGTGAGGAGGAGAAGAGGAGGAATTCAGTTTTGGAGGGATTCAGAATTAATTGATGAGATGACATCCAGTTTTGAATGGAGTCAAGAGTAGATTTTAGGATGGAGAGATCATGAGTGGAGGCAACCTTGAGGTAGAGTTGAGTGTCATCTGCATAGAGATGATAGTGAATCCCGGATTTGCTTAGGAGGTTTCCCAGTGATTCTAAGTAGAGATTGAACAGTGTGGGTGCAAGTATAGAGCCTTGGGGAACACCTTGACCCACCGCCACAGGAGACGAAAGACTGTTCGCTATTTTGATCATTTGAGATCTGTCAGAGAGGAAGGATGCAAACCATTTAAGCACAGTGCCCTCCATGCCCATTCTCTGTTGAAGAATATTGAGGAGGGTGTTGTGATTAACAGTGTCGAAGGCTGCGGAGAGGTCAAGGAGAATTAGCAGACAGGACCCCCCTGAGTCGAGTATCCTCAGCGCATCATCAACCACTTGCAGTAGGGCTGTTTCAGTGCTGCAGTTTTGGATGAAGCCGGACTGACAATTGTCAAGAAGATCATTGTCCTTGATATGACGAGAGAGTTGTTTGGCTACACATCTTTCCGTTATCTTTGCAAGAAAGGGAAGGTTAGTGATGGGGCGGTAGTTATTGAGGTCATTCGCATCAGCAGTGGGCTTTTTCAGCAGAGGGGTGACCTGCCCAGTTTTGAAGGGGACAGGAAGGGAGCCTTGCCAGAGGGAGAGGTTGATCAGAGTGGTCCAATAGGGGAGGGAATGGGTATAGAAGTCAAAGGAAATGGCACTGGGGATAGGGTCAAGCGAGTGGTTGGAGGGCTTTGTTTCGCATATGCATTTGAGAAGGGCATCTTCAGATATGGGGTCAAAGCTCTGCCAAATGGCTAAGGATTTGCGCTCCTCTGGAGGTGTAGGATGAGCAACCTGATCCACAAGTGATTTCACCTTTCCATCGAAGAAAGTAGCGAAATCCGCTGCTCTCTTTCTAGAATCCTCCACCTTGGAGGTTGGGGGAGAGCAGCTCGGAGTCTTGATGAGATCGAATAGTTTTTTGGGTCTATTTTTGGCGGAATCAAGGAGGGTTTTGAAGTGCGTCGCTTTCTCAAGGAAGATGTGCTTGTGGTATTTGGATCTTGCTGTGCGAAGCAAGGCTAAATTGTCAGTGGAAGGCAATTGCCTCCATTGCTTCTCCAGGAATCTTAGCTGCTTCCTTTCCTCATAAAGGGATTTGTTGAACCAAGGTGCTGAGGGAGTGGGCCTTATCCTTTTGCTTTTGAGTGGAGCGACGTTATTAATTTCAGCTTCAAGAACTGTGAGGCATTGGGAGGTGAGATCGTCAACAGCTATGTTCGGGTCTAGCCTTGGAAGTGAAAGCAAAGCTGATTCACAGAGGGGACCGACATCAATGTTTTTGGCATCACAGAACCAGGAGATGGCCCTCTTGGGTTGGCCAAGAGTTATAGAGTGTGAAAGTTGAAGAGAGAATGGGATGAGGTGGTGGTCAGACCAATCTACATGAATAGGGGTAGTAGTAGAAAGCATGCCTGCTTTAGAAATAACAAGGTCCAGGATTGCGCCCTTAGAGTGGGTTGGTTCAGTGCAGTGTTGGATAAGATCATTTGCCGAGAGGAAGGTGGCCAGTGAGTTCGCAGAGGAGTCTTGTGGTGCGCCCCAGTGGAGATTGAAGTCACCCACGATGGTCTGATTGTCACTTTGAGAGTATTGGTCGCTGATGAAGTCTTTGAGATCTTCTATAAACGAAGAGCTACTGCTACAAGGCGGGCGGTAAATGATATGGAATCTGAGCGGTGAACGGTGTTGCAATTGAAGCTCAAGAGAAAGGCATTCAAAGGTGTGGGAGGAGCTGCTAGGAGACGCCTTAAGTTGGAGGGCGTTTCTGAAGATTACTGCAACACCTCCCCCCGTGTTTTCAGTTCTGTCATTCCTAAATATGGAATAACCTGTGGGTAATAGGAGATCAAATATAGAGTGAGAGGTATCTTTGAACCAGGTCTCTGTGAGGAAGAGCATGTCAAGTTTGTGAAGGGTGATGGTGTCGGAGATTTCAAGTTTGTGTTTTACTGCAGATCTGCAGTTGTGAAGCATACAGCGCAGCTCTGTCAAGACTGTTTTGGTGACGGGGGCACTTGGGCTCTGAAGGGTGATCGGGATATTGTACATTTGCGGAGGTGCTCGGGAGGGTTTAGGTGGACGCTTTGTTCTGACAGAGGTGATTGTCGGAATAGTGTAGACAGTGGGGTTGCTAGGGTATGCCTGCCTGGCCACTAGTGTGGGTGCTGCTTAGTGTTAGTGCAACTGACTGCAACTTGAAGCACACGCCGCCAAGGCGCCACGCACGCATGCACCGCACCGCACCCAGATGCGGCTGCCAGAGAACATTTTGCCTGCATACTGCCTCTCATTGCGCTGGGCCCGACAATACTCCTTTGATCGTCGCTGTGCCAGAAGTCTCACGCAGGTAATTTGATACTCTTTTATTCATTTTTGAGCGTAAATAATCACTGCGTGTGCCTCCAACAGCTCTCATTGCGTGGCTGTCTCCTCTGTGTTAATGGATACAGTGCACCTGACTAGGCCCTGCATCAGTGCCCGGTAGCCGTTCATTTCGGTTCTGACCGGGACTCCCAGGCAGAAAGGACCACGTCAGGATAACATCGGGAAGTGGTGGGGGAAGAACCCATGCCAGCCGGATTCTGCCTGTCCAACGCGGATCTAGGGTGACACAGGCCAGAGCTTCCTTAGGTTGCCCGGTGCAGAACAAAGTCAGTTTGCAGCTGCAAAGTGCATGTGCACTTCCAAAATGCAACATATATTCAAGCACTGGCAGCACAGCAGCAGGTCGCAGCTCCTGGCCCTGGAACTGCACAGTGGGGAAGCCTATGCCCTGGAGGGAAAAGGGAGGAAGAGGGCTGTGTCCGGCCTGGCCACAGTGAGAGAATCCATAGATAATTTGGAGCTGGACCGACGGGCAGCCCCGGAGCTTCAATGAAGCCTAAACTGGACGCGAGCTTTTGTCAGCGCATGCAGGGTACAGCTGAGACCATGACGATTTGCCCCCTGAGATGAGGTTGCAGCTATCTATTTAGTTGACGTTCTGCCACCAGTGCAGTCCGATCTCCAGATGGCAGGTCAGGTCACAGTGTGTGGGGTGTTTTTTTTGTCTGTTTGTGGGCTTGTCAGGCTGGACTGCTGATTTTTTCTGAAGAAAATTAAATCCTGCAGTAAGCTTAAATGAACGGAATCGGACATGCAAAACACGTATAGCATATGAGGACAACCTGAAAACGTGTTTGTTATGATGTACGTCATGATCTCCTACTGTTGCACTGACTTGCAATGCTATGAAAAAATTGTTTTTGGTGGCACAGGCGCGTTGCTCAAAGGGGTGTAATTTCTGATATTTATGTTTCCTTCATTTTTATTGCTTGATTTTACTCGCAAAAAAGTGTCACTCATAGTCGTTGAAATGTCACTCATAATTTCCCTAAAATTATGAAAACGTCACTCATAGCAATCTGAAACTTTGGCAGCTATGCAGATGTATGTTGTGATGATCGTCACTGGTGGTGCGATGCGGATGCGCGCGGGCCGCGGCTTATGTACCCAGCAGTTTGGTCCCAGGGCCGTCAATCTTAGCACTACTACCAATGACGGCCATGGGACAGCCCCCACGCGCTGTGCGCAGCGCACCTGCTCTCTGACTCATCACAGCGCGGTCACGCGCCCTCCAGGGAGTGGACTGAGGTCGCGGAGACCGTGCGTGCGCCGCAGTGGTGAAACACAATACCTACGATGACATCAGACAGAGGCCACCACCTTCTTCTCTGTGATATCGCGTCGCAATTCGCCTTCGAATTTGGGATGCCAGGGACGACGGTGAGACTAGAGAGAAATAATATTTACATCAGATAGATGCCAAGTTTCAGAATGCTTATGTGTGAATTTTTTTTAATTTCAGTGTAATTATGAGTGACACGATTCAGCCACTCTTTCTCGCGAGCAAATTCAAGCAATGAAGACCAGGGTATTAGGGTCCACACTCTGCTCCTCAGTCAATCATAAGTCTCTTTGCTCGGTCGGTTGCAAGGCCGTCCATTTTAGTACCTTGCGAGAACCACTGAGCCTGTCGCCATTTCTTACATCCCTCCCTGATATAAACACTCCCCGATAATGCTCCACTCAGCCCTTGGTCCATCTACCAGGCCCAGAGGGCTGCCCAGGTCATGCCCAGGTCACTGTCCATCTGTCCCTGCATATACTTGGATTAAGGAGTCTGCTGTCCACATGGGTAAAGATTTACGTATTAAAAAGGCAAGTCTCATCTGATGTGGTTAATGAGCATTTGCTCTGTTTTTTAAAGGAGGCATTTGATCCCACCTCTACTGCTCTCAACTTATAATACCTAGGAATTGGGGAGACATTCAAGAAAATAGTAGCGATGCAAGTGGGATTGGGGAGGGACACACGCATAACCACCCGTGGTACCCTGTTACTGCTCTCGTGTCCATGAGGATTCATACTGCTCAGATGCTGTCCCACCTTAACAGATGTATACTCTTCAATGGTGGTATTGCGGGAACATGCCCCTGCCCATTAAATTGCACACTCGTCAATAGCAGTAGTACCAGATGTTCTCCCACTAGCAGGCTGCATACTCTTCGATAGTACTATTGCCCAGACATTCTCGCGCCCAGGAGGATACATACTCCTCAACGGTGGTACTGCTCTGATGCTCTCCTGCCCATGACAAAGCAAGCATACTCCGATTATAAAGGATAAATGCTGGATTTAGATCTCCGGACGGTGAGAGCCTAACTTAATGGCGGCCATTCACCAGTGTACCACCTAGCGCCTAAGAACTTAAAACCTGAAATTCTTAACGAGGCATAGCTCTCTCAGTGATTCCTATCATAATGTCGGTCTGATGTTTCCACTGCATCTAGTGCATATTTTAAGCAGGTATTGGCGATGCTCTTGCAGGGCCGGACTGGGAACCAGAACCGGCCCTGGCAAAGTGTGTTAAGAATACAAAACTATTGAGTGTTCTTAACTTCTTTATTCCGACCAACACGTTTGCTCCTAACATGGAGCGAAGCGGCAGTCAGCTCGGCGATCAGCTGGTAACTGTCATATGTGACAGTTATCAGCTGGTGACCTCACTGCTAAACGGTGTCCTCGCAGGGACACTGGGAAGCACGTCTAGTAAGGTGTCCTAGGAGGGACACAAGTATTATAAACACAACACATCCCCCTCCTTTGGGGGTGATGGGAACAGTAGAAACAGATAGAGAACATAAGGTTCCACTATCCACAAATGTAGTCCTTAAGTTTAGCTGGCGGTCCTAACAGTCTGCCGGTCCTGCTAATGTCCACCGGTCTCGCCCCGTCATGGGTTGGAACGACAGGTAGTCTGCGCCTTGCGCCTGCAGGTCTGGATGAAGGAACCGAACGGTCCGCTGGCTGGGTGTTTTCATGTGTACCTTAATCGCTCCCGTCCCCAGGGGTGGCAGGAAATTCAATGTCGGATTCGGTGTCAGAAAAATAAAGTCCTCCCTTACTCTATCGCCCTCCTTCCCTTTCTTATCTATCGCCCTCACTCTATCTATCGCCCTCCCTCTATTTATCGCCCTGTTCTCTTCTCTTCTCTTTTCACGTGCTGATCTGCTGCTCTCTTCCACCCCACCTCCTTCTTTAACTCCCTGTTCTTTTACTGTGCTGATCTGCTGTTCTTTCACCCCGCCTCCTTCTCTAACTCCCTGTTCTCTCACACACAACCACACCACACACAACCACACCACACGCGCAACCAGACCCAACCACACACATGTTTATAAGCATTTTATCTTCTTTATTTCTCAACTCACTAATGCAAATAAAAACCTGTACAGCAGTGTCCTTACTGCAGTTTTCATAATTGTACCCAAGAAGTATCTACACCTACCAGAATGGCAACAACTGCTGCTTAGCCTACGAATTCCTTGACCACCCAACATTGGTTCTTGGATTATGCCTGCCATTATTATAAAACTGTTAACACATTTTTGGACACCATGTAACTTGCCTTATCTGCATACTCTCTGCTAATTTTATGTTATCAATTTGCAGGATTATGGCGGTATTCAGAGACCTGGAATTGTTGTCGACTACCAGAAAAGTCTGGTATTTGGTGGGCCTGCTGGAAGGTGGATGAAAAGAAAGATGATGCAATCGCTTAATAAACCCATTGGAGGGGCGTTTGTCAGCAAAAAACCTAAATTGAGAAAACCTGGATCAAATGGCAATGCGGTCAAAGAAGGTATGTTTCTAGATAGACAGCTTCTGTTTTTTAGGTTTCGCCTGGCGATCCGCTGCATAGCAGTGTTCGCGCAGGCGAAAAGTTTTGTTTAGCAGTATGGGTGCTTTGTCCCGCCTGCTCTTCCATTGGCTAGCTCCATAAATGGAGGCTAGCCATTGAAAGGGACATCTGTCTGTTATTGCCCTCCTATCTATCGCCTTCCCTCCCTCTATCTCTCGCACTCCCTCCCTCTATCTCTCGCACTCCCTCAATCTATCTCTCGCACTCCCTCAATCTATCTCTCGCACTCCCTCCCTCTATCTATCGCCCTCCCTCTATCTATCGCCCTCCCTATCTCTCGCACTCCCTCAATCTATCTCTCGCACTCCCTCCCTCTATCGCCCTCCCTCTATCTATCGCCCTCCCTCTATCTATCGCCCTCCCTCTATCTATCGCCCTCCCTCTCTCTATCTATCGCCCTCCCTCTCTCTATCTATCGCCCTCCCTCTCTCTATCTATCGCCCTCCCTCTCTCTATCTATCGCCCTCCCTCTCTCTATCTATCGCCCTCCCTCTCTCTATCTATCGCCCTCCCTCTCTCTATCTATCGCCCTCCATCTATCGCCCTCCCTCTCTCTATCTATCGCCCTCCCTCTCTCTATCTATCGCCCTCCCTCTCTCTATCTATCGCCCTCCCTCTCTCTATCTATCGCCCTCCCTCTCTCTATCTATCGCCCTCCCTCTCTCTATCTATCGCCCTCCCTCTCTCTATCTATCGCCCTCCCTCTCTCTATCGCCCTCCCTTTATCTATCGCACTCCGTCTATCTATCGCACTCCCTCCCTCTATCTATCGCCTTCCCTCCCTCTATCTATCGCCTTCCCTCCCTCTATCTATCGCCCTCCCTCTATCTATCTATCGCCCTCCCTCTATCTATCGCCTTCCCTCCCTCTATCTCTCGCACTCCCTCCCTCTATCTCTCGCACTCCCTCCCTCTATCTCTCGCACTCCCTCCCTCAATCTCTCGCACTCCCTCCCTCAATCTCTCGCACTCCCTCCCTCAATCTCTCGCACTCCCTCCCTCAATCTATCTATCGCACTCCCTCCCGCAATCTATCTATCGCACTCCCTCAATCTATCTATCGTATTCCCTCAATCTATCTATCGTACTCTATCTATCTATCGCCCTCCCTCTATCTATCTATCGCCCTCCCTCTATCTATCTATCGCCCTCTCTCTCTCTATCTATCGCCCTCCCTCTCTCTTATCTATCGCCCTCCCTCTCTCTTATCTATCGCTCTATCGCCCTCCCTCTCTCTATCTATCGCCCTCCCTCTCTCTATCTATCGCCCTCCCTCTCTCTATCTATCGCCCTCCCTCTCTCTATCTATCGCACTCCCTCTATCTATCGCACTCCCTCTATCTATCGCACTCCCTCTATCTATCGCACTCCCTCTATCTGTCGCACCCCCTCTATCTATCGCACTCCCTCTATCTATCGCACTCCCTCTATCGCCCTCCTTCACTCTATCTATCTATCGCCCTCCCTCTCTATCTATCTATCGCCCTCCCTCTCTATCTATCACCCTCCCTCTATCTATCTATCTATCTATTGCCCTCCCTTACTCTATTGCCCTCCCTTACTCTATTGCCCCTCCCTTACTCTATCGCCCCTCCCTTACTCTATCGCCCCTCCCTTACTCTATCGCCCCTCCCTTACTCTATCGCCCCTCCCTTACTCTATCGCCCCTCCCTTACTCTATCGCCCCTCCCTTACTCTATCGCCCCTCCCTTACTCTATCGCCCTCCCTTCCTCTCTATCGCCCTCCCTTCCTCTCTATCGCCCTCCCTTCCTCTATCGCCCTCCTTCTATCGCCTTCCCTCCCTCTATCTATCGCCCTCCCTCTATTTATCGCCCTGTTCTCTTCTCTTCTCACGTGCTGATCTGCTGCTCTCTTCCACCCTGCCTCCTTCTCTAACTCCCTGTTCTCTTGTCTTCTCACGTGCTGAACTGCTGCTCTCTTCCACCCCGCCTCCTCCTCTAACTCCCTGTTCTCTTGTCTTCTCACGTGCTGAACTGCTGCTCTCTTCCACCCCGCCTCCTCCTCTAACTCCCTGTTCTCTTCTCTTCTCACATGCTGATCTGCTGCTCTCTTCCACCCCACCTCCTTCTTTAACTCCCTGTTCTTTTACTGTGCTGATCTGCTGTTCTTTCAATCCGCCTCCTTCTCTAACTCCCTGTTCTCTCACACACAACCACACCACACACAACCAAACCACACGCGCTACCAGACCCAACCACACACATGTTTATAAGCATTTTATCTTCTTTATTTCTCAACTCACTAATGCAAATGAAAACCTGTACAGCAGTGTCCTTACTGCAGTTTTCATAATTGTAGCCAAGAAGTATCTACACCTACCAGAATGGCAACAACTGCTGCTTAGCCTACGAATTCCTTGACCACCCAACATTGGTTCTTGGATTATGCCTGCCATTATTATAACACTGTTAACACATTTTTGCACACCATGTAACTTGCCTTATCTGCATACTCTCTGCTAATTTTATGTTATCAATTGCTTGCTTGTGGAGGGAGCGAGATTGCGGGTCATTCCCTAATAAGAGTCCCTGGTGTTTTTTAAACGCTTATCTGGCACACCCTGGTGGCAGAGTAGTTTCAAAAGGGTTTCTGTCCACATTGAATGCCTTCTCTTCTAGGTTCCAACCAAGTTATTGTAGTTGAACTAGCAGTATGTGTATAAATTAATGTTTATTTATCTAAAAAAAATTCCAGGCTTACAAGGAACAAATAAAAAGGGAGAGCGTACTCACTGCTACAAGTATCCTAAACAACCCAACAGTCAAGTCCCGGTACGAACAGTATGCAACGGTAAGATTTTTAGGAGCCATATCTGAAGACATTGAACCTATTGACTCAAGTTGAATAATTGCTTGGCCAGTTAAATCGGCAGTCCAACTTTTTCTATGAGAGTTACCACAATGGTGAGTGACCATGCCTTCCAGAATTATTGTTCTGACTACTCAGATGTCTGTCACAATTAAAGTTTTACAACCCACTGAAAATGCCAAAGGTTCCAGGGACGTTAGTTTCATTTTTACCCACACAACCATAGAAAAGTCAGCACTTAAAATTTTAATAGGTTTTTTAAAAAAAGCAATTGCCCATGAGGGGGTCCCTCCATGTGTCCTATAGGTTCAGGATACCTGTATCCTGACTCGTGTTTTCACACTGTCAAACCCCCAATCTTCCAGGGTATTGGTGAGCTGCCAGTAGATTCAGAGCTATCCGTTGGAGATGTCTGCTTTAAATATAAATGTAATCCAGCAAATTCTTTATTGGTATTTCTAGTAAGTATATTTCTGTTGCAGTCTTGTATTCAACCAGAAATATGGCCATTCTGCAGTTCTACTTAAAAGCGAATTTCACACCACACATGGGTAACCCTTCAGCCACAGGCATAAAAGCATCAACAGCTTACCTTCTCTTTCAATAAAACTTCTCAATCTGCCCAATCTACCTTCTCTTTAGGAATGCTGGAAATCTCACTGTATGGAAAGCAATTTCCTCCAGCTGAACGCTGCAAAAACTGAGGTTCTGCTCTTTGGAGATGCCCCCTCCTCTGGTCACCTTCCTGGTGGCCCCCAGAACTAGGCACACCCCCGACCCCGGCAACCACAGTCAAAAACCTCTGTGTTCACCTTCAACAGTCCCTAAACATGAAGAAACACGTTACTCACACAGTCTGATCCTGCTTCCACACCCATGGCTTACTAAGGAAAGCTTTTACTTATGTCCCCGACACAACAAGGAAAACCCTAACACAGGCCCTGATACCAAGCAAGCTGGACTATTGCAACGCCCTATTGATCGCAGCAAATGAGTCCTCCTTAAACCAATTGCAAATGATACCAAACACAGCCGCCTGCACGGTTCTGAATGCTCCCCCCAGATCAGCTTCCTCTCCCCTCCCTCATCAGCTACACTGGCTGCCCATACGACAGCGCGTGAAATTCTAGATCTGCTGTCACACACACAAAGCTATCTAGGGGCAGTGGCCCTCCCGATGTAGTAGAGAAACTTCGCCGCTATTACCCGGCTCGGACTCTGCGCGCCAGCTCCCAATCGCTCCTCAAAAGCCCCAACATAAAAAATGCTAGACCCGGAGGCAAGTCCTTCTCGCACCCTTCATCTGGAATCAACTACAGCTGGCCCTAAGACAGTGTCTGGACCATCTTAAATTCGGAAGACTCCTGAAAACTGCCCTGACAGAGTGAGGGAGTGAGAGTGGGAAAGGGAGACAGTGAGGGAGTGAGAGGGAAAGGAGGGAAAAGGAGTGACAGAGTGAGGGAGTGACAGGGGGAAAGGGAGACAGTGAGAGGGAAAGGAAGGGAGGGAAAGTGAGTGAGGGAAAGGGAGACAGAGTGAGGGAGTGAGAGAGGGAAAGGGAGACAGAGTGAGAGGGAAAGGGGGGAGGGAGTGAGAGAGGGAAAGGGAGACGGGGGAGGAAGACAGAGGGAGGGGAACAGAGTATGTGAGAGGTAGGGAGAGTGAGGGAGGGAGACAAAGAGAGAGCAAGAGATGTGTGTATCCCGGGTCTGGTGGCTCAGTGGACGAAGGTGTCCGCTGCAGGGACCAGTGATCAACCTCATGGTCAGTTGTTTTTTTGGTTGCTCTAGCCCTGCCACCTCCCCCACTGACCCCGCCCCCACTGGTGCGGCCCTCGGACACAAACCACAGTGTAAATTTGGCCCCTGAGAGAACGTTTGTGAGTACCCATGACCTATGCTGTGCTTCCAAGCGCTGAGATACCCCCCTGGGGGTGATTCAAGAGCTATACAAATTAAATAAAATCATTAATTAAATCAAACAGGTACACATGCTGCAAACTGATAAGTTAATTACCATCAACAATTAGCTTGCAGCCTGTAATGCTGTGGATGCACTTCCACCCTTCCTGCCTCCAGGGCTCACACTGCATATTGAATGTTCAGATCTGTTTACTCCTAACTCAGCTTTGCAAATAACACTTCTTCCGTACTGAGTTTCACCCAAAAAATTGTAGTTTCGCAGGAAATTAATTTCTTGGAAATGTGATGCCCACCCTCAATATTCCAGTCATCGCCCCCTCTGTACAAGGACTCCTCGGAGCTCATGGGCGTTCATAGACCTGGCATGGATTTTTCCATCCTATGGCCTGTCTGGACATACTCTAAAATTTAGAAGTCCTGCATATGTTCTCCCCGTTGTAAGATGCCTTTTCTAATAATACATTCTTTCTGCTTTTTTGTGATCTGAAATCTGAGTTCTTTACTTGCACTGTACACAAGACTTTTGCTGTTACTTTTGTAATAGTTAGTGTGCATTTGTTCTGCAAAATTTTGCTAAAGATGGTTTAAAACTTGTGTTTACTTTTAGGGTGAGAATCCCTTTGAAATCGTTGAACAAACAGGAGAATCGGTAGTTGAGGAAACAACTGATGCGAATGATGAAGACAATGAGCAAAACGAAAAGGAGGACATTGATGGTGAAAACGATGAAAATGAGGAGCAGATAATGTGGAGGCAGAAAGTGCAGATGCGGATGATGCTGCTGACCCAAATGATTACTCTGGGGACTTAACCACCACTGATGAAAACTAGTTGAGAAACTGCCCTGAAAGACCAAACACTTTAGCACACTGCATTGGTGGACTTAAAGAACAATTTTCCGCAAAGTTGAGCAGTTCGTTCACCCTGCATGCATTCCACTTCTGTTTTAATTGCCTATGGGCAAACCGGTTTTATGTTTTGTTTTTTTAGTATATTACGCACAGCAAATGCTTCAGTATTCTTCCAGTGTAAATTGATTTGTTCATGGTTACGTTTTGAGTAATTTTGAGCAGTTGGAGTTCTAAACATTCCAATGTGAATTTTTCCAGTTTTTAGCGCCCAATGTAGTGTTGTATATAATTCAAGCTGTTGTAGCAAAGAAACCCTGATTATGTCCTGCAGTAATAAAGGCTTACAACAAGATTATACACTTATTTTGCACCTCTCCTATATGGTACTGTCTACCTCAAAGAACGGGTACACTCAAGGTGGTGTTTTATGCCCGGAGGTAGCGCCCCAGGGGGGAGCACTCGCCTGTTTAATGCTGATCAAAGGCTCTTTGCTGAGGTGTGAGATTGGAGAGGGTGCCGAGGGTATTCTGGGTGACGAGGTGTCACTGTAAGGCCTGGTAGCCTCTAGATAATCAGCAGAGGTGGGAATGGCAAGAAACATCCGCTCTGCCTATGGGGGCCTTGTGACACCAGCTGGGTGATTCACCCACCGAGGTGTTCCTTTCTTGCTTTAAAGCGTTCGATTTGTCTTGTGTTTTTTCTGCACTTTTATTTAGCGCGAACTCTATCGGAAGGTATTGCAGCGCTTTAAATGAACACTACTTACATCACACAAGGTCATTTTTTAAACAAGAAAAACAAGCATTTTCGGAAATTATGTAGAATATTCCATTTGTGGAGTGCTGCAGTCGGGGCCGGAGCTGAATTTTAATCAGGGGGGGACTGCAGTGATGGACTGCAGTGTGTCTGCTGTTATACCAATGGCATAAATCACGCCGAGCCAGACTCTGCACCCACAGGCACCAGCTCCCGACTGTCAGGGTGGTCCGGAAGCAGCAGGAAAGGTCAAAGGTGCCAGGGAGAGGGGGCTGGACACACAGGAACGGAGGAACCAAGGAAGCAAGAAAGAGCGGGGAAGACGAGGGAGGAAAGGAGAGGAGGAAGAAAATAATATGATAAGGAAGAAGGAAGAGGGGCGAAGACAGGGATAAACGAAGGAGGGGGTTATGAGGGAGGAGAACAGAAGTGGATTGACAGAATAAAGACTACGGAAGTAAAGCGCGAAAATGAAGGAAGCAGTAGAGGCGGGCATGCAGGGTGGAAGGAGTAGAGGGGAAAGATCAACAGGATAGAACGAAGAGAATGGAAGGAATAAAGACTGGAAGCTGCACATTGGGGACAGAAGAAATAATGAGCAGAAGTAGAGACGGAGAAAGGCAGACGGACAGAGAAAGAGACTGAAGAGGATGGGGCAATGTTGGAAAGAACGAGGAATGAGGTAAGAAAGAGAAAACCGGAGCGTGAACAAGGAAGGTGGAATGAAGAAGAGGAAATCAAATAAGGAAGGCAGTAATAAAGAAGATATGAGAATACAGGTGATGAAGTTGTAGAAAATATGGAGGAAGGGGAAGAAAGGAGAAAGTACACCAAAGCATGTAAGAAAATAAGAGATGCATCGAAGATGAAGAATGGGAGACAGGGAGATTGACAGAGGAATACATGAAGGAGGAGACTGAGAGAAGGAGATAGAAATGGGAGGAAAGTGAACAAGTCGGTGTAAAGTGGTAGGTGGAATGAAGCATGGGCCGCAAAGAACACCAAAAAAAAAGCGAGAAAAACTAGCTCTGGCATTGCGCGGAGTGGGGCGGGGGAGCGGCTTCCTTTCAAGTCTGATGCCGAGGCATGGTGTGGGATGTGGCTGGCGATGCGCACGCGCCTGGCTCACATGAACTGAAATGAATCCGCAGTTTGGGGAGACTTTTCGGAAGCCTTACTATAATCTCGCTGAACAATGCTTACGCATTGGTTTAGCGAGACCTAACAATTAATGTGTTCGTCTGTAACACAACTGGTGCTCATGTAAAGCGCTCTGATGCCTTCAGGTCTAGTTCACGCCCCCCCACCCACAAATGTATAAACTTCACACAGGATGACTTCCTTCAGGATGTCCTGCACTGCTGCAAGCTCCTCAGTCCAGGGCGGCACCTCTGAAACTCAATTCTTGCAAGAAGAATTGACAACCACCTCAAATTGTGAAAGCCTTCAAACCTGGCTGTTTATAGTTCCTTGAAGCTGTGAGACAGCATGCTGCTGAAGCACAGGGGGCACGGGTTTTCAGTCACAGAGGTGTAGTTTGGTCAGTAAGATTGGGGGGGTGAGCTTCAGATTTCCCAACAATTGCGCTGGCATTTAATGTTATAATACAATATACAACAAGCAGGGTGCATGAGAGGGGCTAAAGTGGCAGTGGAAAGGGAGACAAATGAGGATGGGTAGCGGTACTAAGTGAGAGAAAACACAATATTTTGTAAAATAACCAACATTTATGAAGACTTTTAAAACAGAGAGGGAGACAGTGTATTGTTTGTCTGCATGTATGCAAACATTCCTGGTGAAATCCGACCGACACCTCACCATACCCGACTTAAAGCATCTGTACCCAACTATTTACCAGAAAATGCATTTATTAGGGAGCTGTAGCACCACAAACACCCCTCCTCCTGAAGGTACGTCCCTGTGCAGTTGCATGCACGACCCTATCTGTACTCACATCTTTCTCCAGAATTTCAGATTTAAGGGCAGGTACATATTTGCCGCACAATGATTTTACAATGTCTCTGATTCTCACACAAATCACGCTCAGTACTTCCCGTAAAAGCCAGATTACATCCCACATTCTTTCAGCCATGCACACAGAAAGAGCCTCCCTAGACCGTGTTGGCAATCAGAGGGCATCTTACATCATCGCTAGTGGTATAAAGTGCTACATTAATTCTGCAATACAGAACAAATCAAGTCAAGTAGCCAATAACCGAGGTAGAGGGATAGGGGCAGAGAAAGAACAAGAACATGAGAGAAGGCAGAGAGACAGCCAGATAAGCAAAGACAGAGAAACTGAAAAGTGGAGTAGAGCAAGAGAGATAAGCGTTAGGGAGAGGCAGAGAGAAACAAAGTGAGGGGGTGAGTGCAAGGGAGGCCTGGACAATAGGATTCCTGCCTGGAGAGGTGGGAGCACCACCCCAGACTGGACTTTCTGTATTGGGACAAGGAGGGTTGACAAGAAACAGACACTGCCTGGAGCAAACTAGGTGCTCCATGCATAGCCCCAGCTCTGGCGCCAAAACTGGACGAAGGAAAGGGGGTGTAACCACCGCCCTTCCTGGTCCCACCCATATCAATCAATCAGGAGTTTGTTAAAGCGCGACTACTCACCCGTAAGGGTCTCAAGGCGCTAGGGGTGGGTGGGGGGGGGTGCAGGTTCCATTCCATCAAGGAGGGGGTCTGTCGAAGAGCCAGGTTTTGAGGTTTCTTGCGAAGATGGGGAGCGATGTCTGTCTGAGGTGGAGTGGAAGGGCGTTCCATGCTTTGGCCGCGAGGAAGGAGAAGGAGCGGCCTCCCGATCTGGTCTTTCTGGTGCGGGGGACCACGGCGTAGGAAAGCTGGGCTGATCGTAGGGTCCTTTGTGGTGCGTGGAATTTGAGTCTGCTGTTCAGGTATGCTGCTCCGCTGCCGTGGAGGGCCTTGTGTGCGTGGGTGAGCATCTTAAAGGTGATTCTCGCCTCGACGGGGAGCCAGTGGAGTGTGCGCAGGTGCTGGGAGATGTGGCAGTGTTTTGGCAGGTTGAGGACCAGTCTTGCGGCGGCGTTCTGGATGTTCTGTAGCTTGCGGATGAGGTTTTTGTTTATTCCGGCGTAGAGTGCGTTGCCATAGTCGAGTCTGCTGGTGACCAGGGCGTGAGTGACTGTCTTTCGGTGTTCGAGGGGGATCCATTTGAAGGTCTTACGGAGGGTGTGGAAGCAGGAAGATGAGACAAAGTTGATCTGGTGGTCCATTTTGAGCTCGGAGTCCAGGATGATTCCCAGGTTGCGTGCGTGGTCTGTGGGGGTTGGCGGGTTTCCGAGGGCGGTGGGCCACCAGGTGTCGCTCCAGGCGTCGGGGTTTGGGCCCATGATGAGTACTTCTGTTTTGTTGGTGTTTAGTTGAAGGCAGCTGTTTTTCATCCATTTGGCGACGGCTTCCAGGCCTTCTCGAAAGTTGCGTCTGGCGGTGTTGGGCTCGTTGGATAGGGAGAGGATGAGCTGGGTGTAGTCTGCATATGACACGATGTTGAGTTCGTAGGTTCTGACGATGGGGCTCAAGTGGAGCCATGTAGACGTTGAAGAGCGTCGGGCTGAGGGAGGAGCCCTGGGGGACTCCGCAGGTGATCGGTGTGGGGTCCGAGAGGAAAGGGGGGAGTCTGACCCGCTGCGTCCTGCCGGAGAGGAAGGAGCAGATCCAGTCGAGGGCCTTGTCCTGGATTCCTGCAACGTAGAGTCTGCGTATTAGGGTGCAGTGGGAGACTGTGTCGAACGCCGCTGATAGGTCGAGGAGGATGAGGGCTACTGTTTCTCCTTTGTCCAGTAAGGTGCGGATGTCGTCTGTTGCGGCGAGGAGGGCGGTTTCCGTACTGTGGTTTTTTCTGAAGCCGGATTGGGAGGAGTCGAGGATGTTGTGTTCTTCAATGAATGTGGCAAGTTGGCTGTTCATGGCTTTCTCGATGACTTTCGCTGGGAACGGGAGCAGGGAGATGGGTCTGTAGTTTTTGAGGTCGGAGGGGTCCGCTGAGGGTTTCTTTAGGACGGGGTTGACCTCGGCGTGTTTCCAGTCGTCAGGGAACGAGACGGTCGCCAGGGAGCGGTTGATGGTTTGGCGGAGCATGGGTGCGATGGTGTTGGCGGCTCTGTTGAAGATGTGGTGGGGGCAGGGGTCCGTGGGGGCCCCTGAGTGGATTGACTTCATTGTCTTCAGTGTGTCCTAGTTAGCGAACCAGCCCCTTTAGTTGTATAGAGGTAGGAGCTGACCCAGGAGACTTTAGATTACTCCTGGAATCGACTTGAGACGAAACTCTGGACCCTTCGACATTCCAATCCAATCCAATCCAAAAATTCTTTATTTCGGCCGTTTAGGCCATAAAAGATACATATAAAACATTATTACAGAAAATACATATATTAAAACATTGTGTTAAAACATACTTTGGAAAAGTAGATAAAAACAAAAATCAATCCTAGTATGGATGTTAAAAAATACATTGGCAATACAATTTATGGAGAAGTTCCATCCTTTGGTAGTCAGGATTTTAATAATTTCCTCCTGATGTGCCACATTGCCATTAGAAATTTTGCAACTGCAAATACTATATGAGGGGAAGTATTTTTTTTCAATATTCTGTGTAAGATCACAAAGCTCCTTACGCCCAAATTCCTACATAGAGGCACTAGCCAGTGTTTCCTAGGTCTATTGTAGGCTGGGCAAAAGAACAGAACATGAATTTCCTCCTCATCATACTTGCTGCAGCCGGGGCATATTTTGTTTCCCCCCCTAGCCCATTTACATGTAAAAGATCTAATGGGCAGGGTACCAAACCTCCATTGGATGAATAATTTTCTTGCCAGTATCGGGAAGATGATATCCATAAAACTTTCAAAGTAGTAAGAATTTTTGGATTCCAGGAATCGTTCAGTTAAAATCCCATTATGAGGTGCGAGCACGAGGGAATCAGGACTTCTCTCCTTATATATCTGCACAAGTCTCTTCCGGGAAACTTTTTGGCAGCCTATCTCAGGGGCCTCCCAGAGCTCGTGTAGACTCAACCGGTACAGTTCTTTCTTCACAAAAGCCAACCACGGAATTTTGTCACATTGGTTCAGATTCATTACGTGGGTAAGATCTTGCCTATAGTGTACAAGCTCAGTGGTGGTCCAGAGCCTGTGCCAGAATCTAAGTGGCTTTGATTCCAGATCCTCACCTATGGGTGGGAGACCCACGTCTAATCTTAGGGGAAGCAGAGGCGTGCCACGGGGAAGGGCCAGGAGGCGTCTCAGAAAGTTGTTTTCTACACTCGCCAATGATGACCCTGCTTTGTGCTCCCATAGCTCGCTACCATATGATGCAGCCGCTTTAGCTTGTGTTTTGTACATTTCAACTGCCGGGGCAATAGGTTTATAGGTGGAAGTGTTCGTAACCTTCAGAATTGCCCAAGATAGTTGAGACAGCCTTATCCGAGATCTTGCTATTTGTGGTTCCCAGGATAAGTTCTCGTGAAGAGTTACCCCCAGGTACTGGAATGTTTTTACCCTCTCCAGAGTTACAGAGCTCAGTGAAGGGTTAGGTCTTGTCTTGGGTGAGGGGTTAAATATCATGAATTTGGTCTTCCCTGTATTGATCTCTAGACCATATTGTCTACAGAAAAGACCAAATCCATCCAAGATCCGCTAAATCCCCATCGGGGATTTGGAGAGCAGGAGGGTGTCGTCGGCAAACATAATGGCCGGCACCCTCCTGCCTGCCAGAACTGGAGCATCATTATCCCTTACATTACCAAGATGGGATATAACATTATTAACATAAAGGCAAAACAGGGTTGGCGCCAAAACGCAACCCTGCCTTACCCCCCTAAGGACTGGGAACCTTTTTGACAATGCTCCACCCCTCCCACACCTGACCTGAGCAAAGTTACCATCATGGAGCCGGATTATGACCTGTAGAAGGTGTATAGGGACCCCCATCTTACTTAAAACCTCCCAGAGATTCTCACAGTTTTCCAATAGAGGAGTACGAGGCGGAAGATCTGGTCCATGGTGGACGTGTTTTTCCTTAAGCCAGCCTGGAGTGGGCTTAGAATGTCATTGTCCTCCATCCAGTCCAAGAGATGGTCCAGTATAAGGCGGGAAAATTTTTTTTGAGGCACATCTATAAGGCTGATCGGCCTGTAGTTGGCTGGGAGAAGAGGACAGCCCTTCTTGAAGATGGGTACTATCTCCGCCCCCAGCCAAGTACAGGGGATCTCCATGCCGCTCGCAATAGAATTGAAAAGAATAAGGAAATACGGGGCCCAGATCTCAGGATGGGACCTAAAGAGGTCACCAGGCAATCTATCCAGCCCCGGTGCTTTACCCAGTGCCAGTCTCTCCATTGCGCTGACCACCTCCCCAAGGCTAAATTTCAATCCGTCGCCAGATTGGGATAGGATGGCAGCAGCCACATCATTGGAACCTTCGAAGATATCTTCGTAGAGCTTACCAAAGTGGTCTTCCCACACAGAGGCTGCAATGTTGGGCTCCACTGCAGTTTTTGGTTCGCCGGTACCAATGTTTACCAAAGACCAGAATCTCCTAGAATCCCTCGTCTCTAGGGCGAGAGAGAGATCCTGCCATCTGTCCCAGTCCCACTCTGACCTTGCCTGCGCCATTGTGTCCTTATATTCCCGCCTAAGCTCAGCGACCTTGCCCCTGTCTGTTCCTGCTTTTATTGCTGTTATTAACTCAGACTTGGCCTTTTTACAGTCTGAGTTATACCAGGTAGAGGTTCGAGTCTTTTGCTTGCGCTGCACTACTTCCGGGAAAAGAACCTCACCCAGAACGCCCACTAACTCTTCGTGGATTAAAGCTAATTTATTATTAAAGTTTTGAAGTCTGGGTTGGTTAATTAAATTATCCAAGTCCTCTAACTTGGGGAGTGCTAGCTCATACAATTTCCTAATGCTTTCTTGCAAATTTACCAGTTTCTCCCATTTTACCCTACGCCTGTTGGAGGTGAGAACCAGGTTACTTGGGTCCTCCCTGGTCTCAGCGGGCTGCGGTCCAACTGCAGCTACAGGATACACCATGTCTAATAAAAGTGAATTGTGGTCACTGTCCGTTCGTGCAACTACTTTAAAATCTTTAACCTTGGACCACAGGCTAATATCTACGAAAATGTAGTCCAGCCGCGATTCCTGATCCTTCCTGTTAAAAGTACATATCGAAGGGGTGTCTGAGATTGTTCGCCCATTGCAAGCCCTTAGAGCAAAATTAAGTGTCAAAGACATAATTTGCACTGCAAGAAGAGACCAAGATTTGGGATGTGGAGATTGACACACCGGAACACCCCAAAAGTCATCTTCTGCTGTGAGTGCGCCTTCCCTCAACCCTTCCAGTGGTTCAAAGTGACTATTGAAGTCTCCACCCATCAGTATCTTACAGTCTTTGGGTAGTTGGCCCAGAAAGGACGAGAGATCATCAAGTGTAGGTGACTCCATGGTGGGACCAACTGGACGAAAGTACACATTTATGATTGCTAACTTAGGGGCATTGGGCCATTCGAGCAAGACACACTGTATGTCCTGGGAGGACGTAACTACATTCTCCACAGTGCATCCAATGTGGCTGGCTACCCACACCGCCAAGCCGCCCGAGGGTCTCCCCTTGCCACTCCAACTGGCCTTGATTTCAAAGGTAGCATATCCCATTCTGTACAGGGGTTCCCTAGCCCAAGTCTCTTGAAAGAGACAAACATCACTATTAGCTACTAGGACATCCCAGTCATCAGTATGTATTTTGTTGGCAATGCCCGCAACGTTCCAGGACAGAACCTTCAAAATTACGGGTAGAGTTTTAGATTTGGAGGCCAATGACCTAATTTTAGCGTGATGAGTGACCACTTGCGCAACAGAGGAGCCTTGTGATTGTGTTAGTTCCTGATTATGTGAGGCAGAAGATATTGAAATCGGATCAGGCTGATCTGTGGGTATCAGAGCGTGGGCATGAGTACTACCAGGTAAAATGTTATCTTGTGCCCACGCACTGTAGAGGGTTGGATTATCTACACGGGGCATTTCATGTTCCCGAATGGTTCTGACAGCACTACTTCCCACAGTCCCTTGCCCTTCAGTCCCTTGCCCTTCGACATTCACCTGAGCTGAAGACTGAAGACTCTCCCTTGTGGCCAAGGAGTGACCACCCTGGGCAACCAGGCACCATCCAGCGTTTAGTTGCTTCGACAGTGAAATGGATCCCAAACAAAAAAAATAAGCTCCTGAGTGGCGCCGTGTCCGGCTGCCATAATTGAAGACACATGGGCTTTGGTGCGCATAACAAACACCAATAGGCCGTAGGCGGAGTTAAGCGACCGCCTATGGCCTATTGCGTGTTTTGTTATATAACAGCACGCATGCAAAGCCCAATCACAATGGACCTTGAAATGCACATGCACGACCTATGTGGAATTTCAAGGTCCATTTTTGAAACCCTAGTAAAAGTGCTTTTCGCTCGCTTCGCTTGCAAGCCCTAAAAAGGTGAAAAAGATATCGTACCTGATGAGAAGACACTGGGGTAACACTCTTTTGTCCAAAACTGAAAAGATAGTGCAGAAATTATATGTTAGAATGATTAAGGAGCTGCAAAGAGGGTATACAAACACCATCACCCTAGTCAACACACACTGTCAACCAAGATTAGGCCTGTATAAGTTCCCTTTTGACTTAGGGAGTACACAAAACAACGGGGAGCAGAAATACTACCTGCTACCCATCAACGCCAGCAAAACCCTAGTCAACGCACACTGGCAAACTAGAACAGGCCTGTATAAGCTCCCTTTTGAGTTAGGGGGTACAGGAAACAACAGTGAGCAGAAATACTACGCCAGCCAAACCCTAGACAACACACACTGGCAAAGTAGATTAGGCCTGTATAAGCTCCCTTTTGAGTTAGGGGGTACACAAAACCACGGGGAGCAGAAATACTACCTGCTCCCCATCAACGACAGCCGAACCCTAGCCAACGCACAACAAACAACTTAAACAGGCATGTATAAACTCCCTTTTGACTTAGGGGGTACAGAAAACCACGGGGAGCATAAATACTACCTGCTCCCCATCCACGCCAGCCAAACCGTACACAACGCACACTGGCAAAGTAGATTAGGCCTATCATCACTGGATAGTATGTATGAAAAGGCCATTATCAATAAGGGAAAGTAGGGAAAAACCCTTCCCCTGAGGAATATTCTGATTTGGGAGGGAGTGAACGGAATACCTAACGAGAAATATTGGCTCAAGCCTATCCATTCACCCTCTGTTGGAAAATAATAGTCTAAAACCCGGTCCATTGGAAAAACCGAGCGAAAAATCAATACGCACACATTTGGTATAAGAGCGCCCGCCATGTGGGGAAAATTAACCCCACAGCAGAGTCCTGTGTCATATATCCACCAGCTAACCTGGCCCTCCCACGTTGAATGAATCGCAAGGGACTGAAGAACCTGGAGTTATAGGGGAGCGCCAGCAACGCAGTTAAGCGCCTGACAATTTTCAGTTGTTATCGGAAACCCTGAACCCAAAAAAGGTGATTGCTTACTTGACGGCGGACATGCCAGAAACCTTGGTAATCAGGACACAACCCTTGGCCATGGGTGTTGAAGTCGGCATGGAGGTCTTCATACATCAGAAATGCTAGGATCTGTTTCTGCTGACAGTGAAGGTGTAATAATAATTCACATTGGCAAAGCGCAAACGATCACCCGTAAGGGTCTCGAGCTGTAAATGTAAATGTGTTTCGATTTATATAGCGCACTTTAACCCAGGGGCCTCAAGGCGCTTGCTTAGGGAACCCGTCCTGGTATTCCCCTGTGAGATACCCCAGCCGGGTATCCACAAGGTGAAAGCCAGGCATCCCGCCGCGAGGGGCCGTAGTGGAGATTAAGCAAGCTATTACCCAGAGTCGCAGAGTGTGACCCCGTGAGTCGAGTAGGCACCAGAGCGAGAATTGTAAGCACGGGCGAATTTTGCGAATCTCGCGTTTGCGAATTTTGCGGATTTGCGAACTCGCAATTCGCAAAATCTGCGAATTCTCGTGAATTTGCGGATTTTTTTTTGTGTGTTCGCGCGGGTTTCTGCCAGTTCGCGAGGGTTTTGTACAATTTCGCAAACGCGAACTTACCTGTCGGCTCGCAAGTTTTGCGAACTTGTTGTTTCTACGTGTCCAGCCTGTTTGGGACACTCTTCTTCATCACTGCCACTCTCTGTCACCACTGCCTCCCATTATCGAAAAGTCTATTGTCCTGGACTATGGAAGTTCCTTCCGAGTGTGTTCTGGTAGTTTGAATGTTTACCATTTTTTCCAGTATTATCCTTGTACCGGTGTATGGTACCCTTTTGTAACTTGCACATGTCACTTTTCTCTTGTAACACACTGTTTGCTACCTCTCACATTTTGTTTGCTTTAGATACTTGCACAAGTGCCACCATTGCCTACGTAACGTTTGTTCTTGTGCTGGAGTGTCTGCCATTTATTGCAGTATTATACCTCTACTTGTACTTTGTATGCTTTTGTAACCTGCACACATATCACTTTTTAGGTTTCGACCTGGCGAGGGGCACACAGTGCCCCTCCCAGATCGAAAACTTTTGTCTACAGTAGGGATGTTCGGACCGCCTCTGTTTCCCATTGGCTAGCTCCATAAATGGAGGCTAGCCATTGGGAGACAGAGGCTGTCAATCACGCTTTCTCGGGAAAACGCGATTCGGGGGCGTTTCTCGGGCTTTTTTTAAGTCCCGCCCCTTTGTCCCGGGCCGCGCTGTGATTGGCTGCCGGCCCGGGACACCCCCGTGATGTCATTTCCCGGGCCGCGCTGTGATTGGCTGCCGGCCCGGGACACCCCCGTGACGTCAGCCAATCATAGCACGGCCCGGGACCTGTCTTGTTTTATTATCTCGCCCCCTCACCAAAGCAGGACCACCTTACACTTATGACACATCTCTAGTGTGTTAGGAACTAGGTTTAGCGCCATGCCTCCAGAGGACTACAAACTGGTAGAACATTAATGCATGGCCAGGGATTGTGAAATCCACTGATGCGAGTACTTTTGAGATGGCCCCTGAGGCTCGTAACAGGCCATCTCCTACGTAAGCCATTGCTTGGCTTACTGTTCTTGACACGTGACCACGCCCCCCTTGTTTCATTTTGGTTCCTGGTTGCTGCGCGTTTGGTGTATTGTCCAGCTCTCCGTCCCGTCTTTAATTATGGGTTTATCCAGCCTTGGCCCCGGACTCCTGCGGACCTCCTTGGCCCCCTTTCAAGAGAGGTACATTCCTGTTGGCGTGCACGTCGCTGTTCCGCTCCGCCCGCTTCTAAGCCGGTCAGCGCACCACACCTTTAATTTTGGCATCTCCCTTTCGCCTTTATTCGAGTTGCTGCTCCGCTCCTGTGAACTTGGAGCCGGCCAGCACGCGACCCCCCCAGCCTCATATTTCTTTGCTCGTGAGCTCTGCCTGCACGCGCATTGCTGCTACGCTCCTAATTCCTGAGCCGGTCAGCACGCCGTGTCATAGGTGTCACTCCTCAGAGTTCCCATCATTTCTTTTTATCGTATGTTTTGCTGCTCCGCTCACGTACTCAAGCTGAGCCGGCCAGCACACTACGTTTTGGAGAATTGTTTCCTGTACACACTCACGTTGTTGCTCCGCTCTGCCCGCTACTTTGAGCCAGTCAGCACATGATTTTTCAAAGGCACTTTTTGTGTAGTTTCCCAGTCATATTATCCCATTCCCTTCGGCCCTATAACTCATCTATAGAACCTTGAACCTTCCCTATCCCTCTCAGTTGTTTTATACACCACCACCCAATATCCTCCTACAAACCTGGCAGAGTGATGGATGAGAGTATCCCCTTAGTGTAGTACATGCAAAACAGAAACATCCTAGATAAATCAACTACTGGCTCCTGTTTCTTTCACGATGTTCAGGGATTTTCCTCTCTCCCTTGGCCTTGTTTTTTTAGCCGTCTCTCTCCCGCCCGCCCACTGTCCGTGCCTCCTCCCTCCCGCCCGCCCACTGTCCGTGTTCGATGCCTTCATAAATAAAAGAAATAAATAAAATCCCCCTCCCTCCCGTTGTCCTGCCTTCTCCCTCCCGCCCGCCCACTGTCCGTGCCTCCTCCCTCCCGCCCGCCCACTGTCTGTTTCCGATGCCTTCATAAATAAAATAAATAAATAAAATCCTCCTCCCTCCCGTTGTCCTGCCTTCTCCCTCCCGCCCGCTGTCCGTGCCACCCCCCGCCCGCCCACTGTCCGTGCCACCTCCCGCCCTCCCACCCACTGTCTGTGATGCTGTGAGGAGAGGGGAAGGTGTGTGGGAGGGGCAGGCGCGAGACGGCGCGTGCCGTGCCTGGAGAGAGGAGCGTGGTGCGCGAGACCGGGGGACATGCACTTCTCCATCCCAGAGACCGAGACCCACAGCGGGGAGGGCGGGTCCTCCTACGTGGTGAGTGATTGGGTCCCTGAGGGCGCCCGTGCCTCTCACCCCTCTGCTTTACTCTGTGCCCTTCTCACCCCACCTATCTCTGGCTGTCCCGCTGTCTGTCTGCGGGTGTTGTCACCCTCTCCTCCTGTGTCCAGCTGGCGGTGCTCCTTTTGATTTTGATTATCCTGCATCTCTCGTGCCTGTCACCCCTCTTCTTACCCCGCCCCCATCATGCCGGTACATGAGCATCCTCCTGTCTGTACCCCCACTCCCCCTCTGCAGGGCCAGTCTCCCCTTCTGCCTACAATAGACTAGAGTCGACTCTGCACTGGCGTGGCTTCCGTTCTGTTGTGCCCGAACACCATGCAGCAGCCGGTGCCCACGTGAGGGCCACAGTGCCCGGGAGGCTCTCAGCACATCCCTTGGCGCCTACCTACCGACTGCCCCCAGTGCCACGTTAAGGAGGCGGAGTCATCCCCCACCTGCCCCCCAAGTCTGCCCCGTTCGTCAGAGCATCAGATGCATTTTTAATATTATTTACATAGCGCTACCCGTACCCCCTTGTGGCCTGAAGCGCTTCCTCACTTCTTAAGTGGCTACTCCGTGTATGTCTAGCGCTTCCTGGCCCTGTCCTGGTCACGGAAGCGCTACCGTTTTCACTGACCCCCTGGGCGCTTTTCGTGGTGCAGGATTCGTAGCGTGTTGCTTGTACATTGGCCTCTGTGGGGTAATTGGGTGCAGCATGGAAGGTTTTGTATGTAGTGCTTGCAGCTACAAGTTTTATCTTTGAAATGCTGCAAAGAGCGAGTCATCTTATAATACAAACTCGGAGCGCAGCATTTTATTAGCCTCAGAAGGTTGAAAGGCCCAAGTGGCTCCTCCAGCGTGTAAGCTGCAGGTTGCAGATACATCTCACTTTCAGGCGCATTAACCCACTGAGCTATGCCGACGGGCTTTCCTGCTGTTTCTGTTTAGAGATCGGATGCCTGATGGTGAACTTTAACTGCAAGTCCTGCCTGGCTTCCTCCCGCCACACTGGCCCCGGGGATCTCACGGGCCGTTTACAAAATATGAACCAAACAATGCAATCCACTAAATATACCATAATGCACCTTGACACCGCGATCTTCGCCCTGCTCACCTGGCTCCGGCCTCCATCCGGAAGGCCTGTCCTGCAGCGCTCCGTGGGCCCCCTGCCGGGGCTGCCCCCCTCCTTCTGAGCGCCTCCCCCCCGTCACTCACCTCTTGGTGGGAGCTGATTTAGAGGCTGTTCCAGTTTATTTACTGCCTTTCACTGAGTGAAACGCAACCTTTGACCCCGCGCACTCGCCAGGATCAGCAGGGGACGACCCTCACCTGGGAGGGAAGGAAGGAACAGGGGGCTATAATTACAAGGAAATGGCGCAGCGGGGTGTTGCGGCCAATTTAGCTGTGCCATGCCGCGTCATTTAAAACAAGCGCTGGCGTTGCCAATAGGTTTCGCATTTGGAAATTTGGAGCTATTGGTTTTGTAAATGACATTTTATATTTATATATCGTTATTGGCATTGTCAATAACAATATATAAATATAAAATGTCATTTACAAAACCAATAGCTCCAACTTTCCAAAGGCGAAACCTATTGGCAACGCCAGTGCTTGTTTCTCCTGTAATGTACCGATTGCTACCTCATGTATTTTGGTTGCTCACTATTGTCATTTTTTATCATGTAACTTAACGTTTGCTTTTGTAATTTGTTAATTTGCAATTGTTTCCTCTTGTATCATTACTGGTCCTAAAGTGAAGCGCTCTGACACCTTCGGGTAAAGTCCGCGCTATATAAAATCGCATAAATAAATAAATACATAAATAAAATAAAAATAAATGCCGAAATTGCAACTATGCCGAAACCGGGATTGAACCCGGGTCCTCCAGCTCTGCAGTCAAACGCTTCTCCCAACTGAGCTATTGAAGCGTGCTTGAATTATGACGACGCACGCCTGCCCTTGTCTGGCTCCGCCATGAAGCCTCGCGCACCGAGCCTTCCACAGACTCTGCAGCGGGAGAAGGCGCAACACCAGTACGCCGCTTCCCCGGAGCACTCCACCACGCAAGCAGGCCATGGGGGGAGTTAAACCTGGTCGAAGGGGCCGCACTGTCAATGTAGGCAACGCTCTGCGGACTACACCGCGCGGGGGCCGCTCCGCCCTAATTAATCATAAAAACCAATAGCGCCCGCGAGCGCTGTAAACTAAAGAACCTGAACAGCTCCTCCCCCGTGACGTAGGGGGCAGCAGCCGCTCACGGGGGAGCGACGCATAATAGCTTGGTTCTGAGAATCATTGCACCCTGTGACGTAGGGGCAGCAGCCGCTCACGGGGGAGCAGCCATTCTCAGAACACCGGCAAATAGGAACAAAAATGCCACGACACTTGTTAAAGGGAACTGTAATTATTGCAAACAGCCAGGTCACTTTGTAAAAGATTGTGCTGTCCTGAAACACAATATAGCTACAGGCAAGACAAAAGAACGACCGCATCCTCCTAGGCAGAATAGCACCCCACAGAACACGCAACAGACAGTAGCGAATTTTCCACCCCCACCACCACCTGCCACACAACATGCCACACAACAAATGTATCAGTACACACAGTCGGACTATCCAGAATACCAACAGTTCTCATGAAACAGCCTAGAGAGGGAAGTTAGCTTGCCCCTTATTGAGGTTCCTGTAGATCAAGAGGGTCCCTATGTACACAGTCGTGTATTGGGGAAGGACAGAAAATTTCTGATTGACACAGGGGCGAGCAGAACTACCATCAGCCATGACGAGGTTCCAGGGGCACCCCTCTCAGGCTCACAGAATGTTTCCCTGGGATTTTCAGGAAAGCCTATTGTTAATGAAGTATCGAAACCAGTTTCCCTAGGAGTAGGTCCATTGTCACGTACCACAGACTTGCTACTTACCAGATTATGTCCAGAAAACTTGCTTGGTATAAAGACATTGAAAGAACTAGGAGCAGTTATATGTTGTTCTCCGGAAGGAGTACGACTGTTCTTACGTGATTTTAAGGGACATTATGTGTTGAAGGATTTTGACCACAGACTCCAGAATGTACCACAGCACCTATGGGCACAAGGTCCGACTGACGTTGGTTACATGCACATTACACCACACCGTGTCACTCTCAAAACAGGAGTAGTACTACCACGTATCCGACAATACAAGTTACCACCTGAGGCTGTAGTAGCCTTGCTGAAAATTGTTGACTAACGCATTGCACAAGGGGTGGTAGTGGAGACTGACTCGAATGTATGTAATTCACCTGTCATCCCTATTCTTAAACGAACAGACCCTAATGCACCAGCAGTTTACAGACTAGTTGTTGACCTTCGAGAATTGAACAAATGTGTAGTCCCTCAATATCCAGTGGTCCCAGACATTTCTTCATTACTGACTGCTATTGATTTTGAGGCAACGTTCTTTACTGTCATTGACTTGAAGAATGCTTTCTTTAGTGTTCCAATTCATCCAGATAGTCAGTATCTCTTCGGATTCAGTTTAAATGGACGCAGCTTTAAATTTACGAGAGCTCCCCAAGGTTTTACAGAGAGTCCTAGCATTTACAGCCAAGCATTAAAAAGACAGCTGGACAGTATTCATATGCCTACCAACACTGCACTGCTCCAGTATGTAGACGACATCCTAATTACAGCACGATCAGAACCAGACTGCGAAAATGCATCACTGACAGTTTTACACTTTCTGGCAGACAAGGGGCACAAAGTGTCCCCTTCAAAGTTGCAATTCTGTGCACAGCAAGTGGTATACCTTGGACACTTGCTGTCCAAGAGGGGTAGACAGCTGACACAAGAACGTATTCAGTTAATTGCTAACCTTTCACAGCCCAAGACACAAAAGGAAGTACGGGCCTTCATTGGCCTCACTTCATACTGCAGACAATGGATTCCCCAGTATGCCTATCTAGCCAAACCACTCATACAGTTGACAACACAGGAGGCAGCGTCTTCGACTGTCCTCCCTTGGACACAAGAACATACTTTGGCATTTGAAGAATTAAAAAGAGCCTTATGTCAAGCACCAGTTTTAGCGACTCCTTGTTACAGCAAACCTTTTATGCTTTTTGTCACTGAACGAGATGGAACAGCATTATCTGTCCTTACACAAGATCAAGCAGGAAAACACAAGCCTTGCGCTTATTTTTCTAGTACACTGGATCCAGTGGCCCAGGCTCTGCCTGTGTGCCTGAAATCAGTTGCAGCAACAGCCCTAGCCATAAGACAGAGTGACTCCATAGTGCTGGGACACCCCTGACAGTCCAGGTACCACACGCGGTGGAAGTTCTCTTGAACAGGACACAGACACAGCACTTGACTGTAGCGAGACTGACAGGATATGAACTGACGTTATTTCAGCCACACATAGAGATCAGACGATGCAATATTCTCAACCCTGCTACACTTTTGCCCTCAAGTACAGTAGACACTGCACCACATGACTGTGTGGAAGTAATGAATACAGTGACGAAACCAAGACAAGACCTGACAGATATTACACTGCCAGACCCTGACCTGACACTTTATGTTGATGGTTCATGCATGAGAACAAGCACAGGAGAGTTAGTGGCCGCATATGCCGTGACCACTGATACTGAAGTCATAGAGACACAGAGAATAGACACACTGTCAGCACAAGCAGCAGAGCTCATCGCTCTGACACAAGCCTGCATAAGAGCCAAGAACTTGAAAGTGAACATTTATACAGATTCACAGTATGCATTCGGTGTTGTTCGTGATTTCGGAGTGTTATGGAGGGAGAGAGGTTTCTTGACCTCTCATGGGGCTAAAATTCAGCACGGTCCGCTCATTCAGGCTCTGTTAGACGCAATACATTTACCTACAGCCATAGCTATCCTGAAATGCAAAGCACATACCAAAGTTACAGACACCATTTCCCAGGGTAATGACCTTGCAGACCGAACTGCTAAATTGACAGCCCAGACACCAACAGACACGACAAAGACAGAGGTACCATTACTGACTAAAAGCATGACAGTCAGGGATCCTTCACAAGATGAACTCGACATACAGACACATGCCACTCCAGATGAAATAAAGAAGTGGACTGAACATGGAGGGGTCCAGACTGACCAAGGTCGGATGACTATAAGCAAAGCTACATGGTTTCTCCCAGACTCTATGGTACAAGTGATCATAAACACAGCACATAGTCCAGCACACTTAGGAGAAAAGGCAATGCTAGACAGCTTACAGAATATCTGGTTTAACAAGCACCTACGTGCAGCAGCGAAACAGAAAGTACGTACCTGTATGATCTGTTGCCAGTTCAATCCAGGCAAAGGCATTCCGGTGGAACAAGGCGGATTTCATCCTCCTGACCATCCTTTTGAAGTCCTCCAGATGGATTATATCCAGATGGTCAGATGTAGAGGTTACAAGTATGTCCTGGTAGTTGTGTGTGCACTATCTAGATGGACGGAAGTGTACCCAGTCCCAGATTATACTGCTGTGACCACCGCCAGGCAATTGGTGCGTGAGTTTTTCCCACGATATGGATTGCCCCGTGTCGTGTACTCAGATAATGGTCAGCCCTTTTCTTCTGAATTAATGAAACAAGTGTCCCTTCTGTTAGGATACCAGTGGAAGTTTCATTGTGTAGGACACCCTGAAGCAGCTGGACTTGTCGAGCGCCATAATCAGACACTTAAGACGAAATTAGCAAAGATTTGTGCAGACAAAGACGTGGATTGGATGGTAGCCTTGCCGGTTGCCCTCTTTTACATGCGTATGGTAGCTCATTCCAGAACAGGCCTATCTCCTTATGAAGTGGTTTTCGGTAGACCACCGAATATGTGGGGTACGCCTATGCCTAAGAAAATAACTGATGTTGACAGTAACATGCTGACAGATTACCTGGCTTCCTTGATGTCTGCACTACTCTCTTGTCGTTCACAGGTTGCCGCCGCCTTCCCTGACAACACCCAAGTCAAGGAGCACGCCATTGTTCCTGGAAATTTTGTTTATATACGGAACTTTGATCGATCAAGCCCCCTTGAGCCGCGCTGGAAGACACCGAAATTAGTACTGCTCACCACGAGGACTGCTGTCAAGGTCGAAGGACGCAAAGGTAAGCATGAGCGAATTTTGCGGATCTCGCGTTCGCGAATTTTGCGGATTTGCGGATTCGCAATCCGCAAAATCCGCGAATTCCCGCGAATTTGCGGATTTTTTTTTTTTTTGTGTTCGCCCGTGTTTCTGCCAGTTCGCGAGGGTTTTTACAATTTCGCAATTTGCGAACTTACCTGTCGGGTCGCAAGTTTTGCGAACTTGTTGTTTCTACGTGTCCAACCTGTTTGGGACACTCTTCTTCATCACTGCCACTCTCTGTCACCACTGCCACTCTCTGACTACTCATGCCACCCTCTGGCCCACCCATGCCACCCTCTGTTTCATCACCACACCCTCTGGTTGTCCAGTGTACATTATTTTCGGCAAAGCAAAGCACACCTTCCCTGCCTCAAGTGACCTGAATTAATTTGGGGCTGATTAATGTGTCACAGAATATTTTTTTAGCTGGCACCTGCTTCCTTAGTGCGCCCTGATTAGTGATCTTTTGCACTTGCTAAGTGCTTTCATTGTTGCAAAATTAGTTACAACACCTGCCCTGCCCCAACTGACAATAATGAATTAGGGGCTGATTAATGGATTTTAACTTCCAGCCTGGCTCCTGCTTGTCTCCCTTAGCTGTAATTCATGACCTTTGTGGCATATGTGTAACTATTCTGAGGTTCAGAGCAGGGTCACATAATAGTTTCAACTGGCAACTGAACTCTGGAGGGGCCCCTCAGGAAGCACTACAGGAAATGGCTACTAATGATGTGCCTGAACTTTTGAACCTGGTAAGTAGTTACTTTCAGTTTTGCTTAGATCGTATTTCTGCAATTTCGCACTTATTCGCGGGGCGCGAACTCACGCGAACAGTGCGAGCAGTGCGAGCAAAATCCGCTGCTCGCGGATTTGCGGATTTTGCAGGAAATTCGCAAATCTCGCGGATTGCGGATTTCCCGAAAATCCGCAAAATCCGCGAGCGGAACGGATTTTCCGCCCATGCCTACGCAAAGGATGGCTTCACGCCCAACACTGTAAGAAATACTTTGGAGATCCTGGAACTTTGATAAAGACTAAGGACAGTACCGATAGTACAGACTCAAAGCCCCCTTTGCTAGAAAAGACTCCGCAACAAGAGTATAGGTCCAAGTTACGATCTAGTAAGTCAGACAGCGTTTAATTGTTTAAGTCCACTAGGTGGTGAATCGGTTAGACAGGTTCCTGACTTGTATAAGATCGTAGACCAGAATAGTAAAAAGAGCAAGATGAGAGAGAAATACTGCAAGACATTACGCAGTAGATGTATAGTAACTCTGATTTTTATGTCTCTTCTAAGTATGACCATAATATGTATCAGCTTGACACTACATGTTTTCTTTCCTCCTATTTCTTCACGTATACACTTTTCCATTAATGACACCGCAGAGCATACATTTAGTGATCTGCCACCCCATGAATTGTCATATCGACTAGCCCTGCGCAACAATACTTTTATTTAGATGTTGCACCGTTCTCATCAGACCAGCAATGCGACAGATTGTTGGGTATGTGGCCAACTTCCACCTTTTCAAAAGACAAAGGGAGTATTTCCCTTTTTCCCTTTTCCGTTCTCCCACAATGGTTCGTGCGGAGCATGGTTTGCCTTAATGACATCACTAGACAGAAAGTCCACAGTTTCCCAGGACGATTGGATATGGGGAGATTTGAATAAAGTAATGAATGAGGCATGTTTTCCAGACGAAGACGGACTTCCCCAAAGGAAGGGGACCGATCTAGAAAATAAAGAGTACGAGCAAGGAAATGCTCCCCTTACCTTCATGATCTTGAATGTTCAGCCCAAGCAAAATGTAGGTCCACCGTTTATTAGAGTCCTACCAGTAAAAGGTGATTTGTGCGTCAGAAAGAAAGGATCGGTACATTTGGGACACAGTGAATGTAATACTGTAGTCGAGTTTAATGATCAAGGAAAGTCTTCCTTCAACACATCTCGCCATTCCTATTTTATTTGCGGTCAGACAGCCTATGCACATCTGCCCTTAGACTGGGGTGGGACATGTTATATAGCGTTCCTTCTGCCCCCTGTCTTTCTAGCCCCATCCCATTATCATCGAGATTCACGACTAGTGCATGTTAGACACAGGAGGGAGATCGATTCCCCAGTGGTTGATCAGACTGAGACAGCTTGGGAGCAATATACAGATTTCAATAGAGGATTCTTTTTCTTCATAGGTCCCGTCCAAAACAGTAAACTCATATGCAGGTTAACAAGAACTCTAGAAGCAGTAGTGAATGAGACTGCATCTGCCCTGGCGAACTTGACCCAGGAGCAGTCTGCCATGAGACTTGTTGTTCTTCAGAATCGACTTGTTCTTGACGTCATCCCGGCAGATAGGGGCAGGGCTTATAGAGTGATCGGCTCCAGTTGTTGCGTGTTTATTCCTAATGACGCGCCATCCGTGTACGCAGCAATAACAAGACTCCACAAGATTGTTCATGAGATACATCAAGACCCAGGCACATGGACTTGGTCCAGTTGGCTCTGGGGTGTAATATCAGCATGGGGATGGAAAGTTTTGTCGTTCCTAGGAATGATACTGCTTATGATATTCAGCTGCTGTCTCTGTCTGCAATGTGGCCCGGCAATTTGCGGCTTGTGTGCCACTGCCTGTATTCCCCATCCACGTATACAAAAGAAAAAAGATGAACAAATGATGCTGTATGATCAGATATACGGTCTCATGAATATAGATGTGTCCTGAAGGGCACAGTAGGGGACAAGGAGAGAATGAGGAAATAGAAATTTTACGTGGCCAATGTGTCCCCTGCTTGTACCCCACGTTTAGTGTATGTGCATGTCACCCATGCATTTTCCCTCTCATGCCTGTAATAATAATGCCTCTGTATTTCCGTCCCACATTAGAATGTCAGTTACCAAGCCTTCCATGAAAGAAACGTTAATTCTGCACTGAGGCCTATGTTGCTATGTTGCCAATGTATTTGCATTGTGCACGTTTAATAAAAGTCGAGATGAACCCGTTTTGTGGCTCAGCCTGAGCCAGTCTCCGGATTCAGGTTTCTTGCCTCCAGACACTCTGAAAGCTGCAGCTTAGCTACGTATCCCTTACCTCTCGCATACTTCTGGCTCAGCCGAAAGGGGCCCAGCCCGGCCTGCCAAGACAGTATTTTGCACACAGTTATCTACTTGCTCCACAGAAACACATTCCTGCCTAGTGAAGAAGGTAAACAGAACGCGTCTGCAGAGATAGGGCCTAGCCTTTCTGTCTCCGTTTAAGTGATTTACAGAGCTCGCATCCATAGAAAGCCCATGGCCCCCACGAAATGCACGAAGAAATATATGCAAACACTGGCTCTTGGTGATGAGCAACCTTTGCTCGAGCGACCTTTACTTCAGACAATACATCCTCCAAACCTAAGATATCAGATAATACCAGACGTGCAGGTCGTCCTGACACTGGAGGTTTCTCTACTAGATCGAAAGTCAGCTCCCCCCAGCTTCCCCCAGTTACACGTTAATTGCACGTCATGACCAAGTTGCGCACACAAGTAGGGTAAAGGTTCCAGCTGACCATGCAGACCCCCTCCATGTATCCACCCACCTATGACTCACCTATGACTCCTCAAGTGAACGCCCACATGTACGCCTTCTTACACGCCTCTTGCACGCCCACATGCTCTTATCTCTCTCTTTCTTTTGCTCTGCCTGGAGCGCTCCTCCTTCTCTATGCAATGCAATGTATATTCCATGTATAAATATTGTACTCTGTGAATAAAGTTCAGAAGACCCTTCCTGAACCTTAGTGGTGATGGAACCCGATTCTCCCTTAACTCGAGTTACTGAAATAAAGCCCTTTTGAATCGGACACCACGGACTCTGCCTCTCATTATATGCATGACCCATTGTTTAAGTATAGAAATTCCGACAGGGTAATATTTAATTTACCACAATAGAAATGTTCAAGTCCCCACAGAGATAGTGTGTTACTATAGAGATGTTCAAGTACAGATACAGACAGTGTGTTATTATAGTGTTGTTCAAGTCCCCACAAAGATCGTGTTATTATAGTGATGTTTAAGTCTTCACAGAGATAGTATGTGATTGTGTTCAAGTCCCCATCGACAGAGTGTGTATATTTCAAGCTTAAATCCCAACATAAAGGGTGTTTAGCTAATGATGGTCAAGATCACACAGAGATGGCATGTTATTATACTGATGTTCAAGTCCCCACAAAGATAGGGTGGTGCTATTATAGTGATGTTCACATCCGCACAAAGATAGTGTGTTATTATAGTGATGCTCCTGTCCCCACAGAGGTATTGTGTTATCATAGTGATGTTCAAGTCCCCACAGATATGGGGCCATATTATCCAGAAAGGGCAAAACATTATCGACTCTATTATCGGCAGGAAACTGCCGCTAAAGTGGCGATAATGGGCTTGATAATATGCCCTTGTAAATTCCCATAGAACCCCATGTTCTGGTGTTAACCTGGGCTTCTATGGGAATTCACAAGGGCTTATTATCAAGCCCATTATCGCAGCTTTAGTGGCAGTTTCCTGTGGATAAAAGCGGTGATAATGTATCACCCTTTCTTGATAATATGGCCCACAGTGTGGGAAGATGATTGCATTCAGGTCTCCCCTGAAACAGTGTGTATCACAAAGCTTAAATCCCAATACAGAAAGTGTGAAGTTAATGATGTTCAGGTCCAAATGGAGATTCTGTGTAATCACAGGAATGCTCAACTACCCACATAGATTGTATGATATTGTAGTGATTTTCAAATCCCCACAAATATAGTGTATTATTTTAGTGTTTTTCAAGTGCCCACGGAGATAGTATGTGAAGATGATTGTGTGCAAACTCTGTGTAAATACCTAACCTTTCCCAGTGTTTTTAAAATGTACTAATAGCAGGTAATTGTTAAGAAAAAAAATCATAATACTGGATCCCGCTTGCAATTTGCAAATATAGCTTTATCTAATTGCACGCACATTACCAACCTTATGGGGACTTGAACACGTGTTACTGCCCTTGTGAAGACGTGCACCAAAACTGCGACATGTGTTTCAATAGATTCATGTACAAATGAGTAAATGTGTATTTTACACTGTTGCACCGAATTAGATGATAATTTAATCATATATAAAATGCTACTAGTGCCCTAAGGGCACACACTTGATGGGTTTTCATGGTAATCCCATAGTGCCCCTAGAGATGTTATGTGATTATAGAAATGTTCAAGAAATAACACAGAAATTAGGAACAATAATGATATTCAACTTCCCAGAGAGAACGTTTGTGATGATAGTCATGTCTGAGTGTCCTAAGAGGCATTGTGTGATTATAGTATTGCTCAAGTCCTTGCATAAATGGTGTAAGTCCCTGCAGAAATAGTGTCACAATAGACATCGTCACTTCCTCACAGAGATCAAATCCCTGCAGACATGGTGTCTGATGATAGGCATTTTTGTCCCTGCAGAGATAGTGTAAGTCCCCACAGAGATAGTGTGTGAAGATAACTATGCTCAATCCCCACAGAGATAGTGTGGGATGATAGCCATGCTCAGGTTCCTGCAGTGAAGGTGTGTGATGTATTCAAGTTCCCGCAGATGCAGTATGTGACCATAACCATGTTCAAACCCCCACACACATAGTGTGTGAGGAGTACTATGTTCAAGTCCCCACAGAGAGAGTGTGTGATGATAGGCATGTTCAAGTCCCCACAGAGATAGTGTGTGATGATAGGCATGTTCAAGTCCCCACAGAGATAGTGTGTGCTGATACCCATGCTCACATCCCTGCAGAGATGATGTGTGATAGTAACTATACTCAAGTCCCCATTAAAACAGTTTGTTCAAGCTCTGCAGAAATGGAGTGTGATTATAGGGAATGCCCAGGTCTTCTCAGAGATTATGTGTGATTATAGGGATGCTCAGATCCGCACCAAGATTGTGCAGGATTATAGTCATGTTTACGTCACCACAGAGACAGTGTGTGATTACAATCCTGTTATAGTCACCACAGAGATAGGGAAGTCCAGGTACTCCCAGAGACAGTCGGAGATTATGGTTATATTTATCAATCAATCAATCAGAGTACTTGTAATGCGTGCTACTCACCCGTGAGGGTCCCAAGGCGCTGAGGGGAGGGGGTGCTGCTATTGCTTCAAGAGCCAGGTCTTGAGGAGTCTTCTGAAAGCGAGTAGGTCTTGGGTCTGCCTTATGTGGGTAGGGAGGGTGTTCCGGGTCTTGGCGGCGAGGTAGGTGAAGGATCTGCCGCCGGAGGTCGTTCGTTGGATGCGGGGGACAGCGTTGAGGGCGAGACTGGAGGAAAGGAGCTGGTGGGCGAGCTAGCGGGTGGGGGTGTGGGGGTGTGGAAGCTGAGTCTGCTGTTCAGGTAGCCATTGTGGAGTGCTTTGTGTGCGTGGGTGAGGAGCTTGAAGGTGATCCTCTTGTCGACGGGGAGCCAGTGTAGGTCTCTCAGGTGGGGGGTGATGTGGCTGCGGTGGGGGACGTTAAAGATCAGTCGGGCGGAGGCGTTTTGGATGCATTGGTTATGTGTCAGTAAAAGAGAATAGGTGGTCCACGGTGAATGTCCAGTGGAGTACATTAGTGGATTATGCATGCATTTTTGGCTCAACTATTTGGAACCATCTAATACACTTGCCCTGATGAAGTTCTAGGCATAGAACGAAACGCGTTGGCTGTTGTGGCAGCTTTGCTGTACACTTGCCATCATTGTAAAAGAAGAATAAAGATTTTTTTTTGATAGCTCAATACTGGACGGACTTTCCTATATGTACTCTTATACGGACTTTCTTGTAAGGTGGTGCAACCTGCAGTTGTTACAATTGTATTTTTGGTTATTCTAACCGCCCCTAGAGGAACGGCAGGGGTAGCAGAGTTGCACACGATGCGAGCATAAGACTCTGTGTTAGGTACAAAATATTGGAGAGAAGATATAAGGAAGAAGGTGCATCACAAAAACCAGGAAGTTTTTGTATTGGTTGGCTGTTTCCTGGTTGCTTTAGAGATCAAGTGCAGAGTAGTTTTACTTTGTATTTTCACCCTTTGCAGGTTACCAGAGATACATTCGCTTAGTTTTTTTATTTTAAGTGGTTTCATCAGTACTTTATTTTTTCTGTTTTAAATGTTAAAACATAGTAGGATGTTTTGTTTTTTCAACCACTATGTTCCTTTTTTTCATTTGATCAGTTTTTGATAACTACATATTTTTGCATACTTAGGGCCTGATGTAAGTGTTGTTAGTACCATCGCAATGGCAGAGTCTTTACTCCCCTCAGGTTGTGAGTACTCCACCGCCACATTTAGAGATGTCAGATGGCCCATCAGGCATCTCTTGTGTTTACAGGAACCGCCGCCATGACCAAGGAACAACTTTCTCATCTTCTGTGGAAGTCTAGGTCATAGAAGGGCTGCAGTGCTTACACCTGGAGTGCATCTCAACATCAAATGGTGAATTTTAAAAGCATAGGTACCCGAGTCACAATGCTTGCCAACCTAAGAATCCAACCTTGTACATCCTCTATCACGTTATACATTATGAATCAATTCAGATTTTTTTAGAGGCAAAAGCCTAAATCACCAAACTCTCTTAGATTGGATGTGAAGTCAAATAAGCTGCATCAAGTAGAGTAGCCCAATGCTTCTTAGACACTATTCTTAAAACTGCTGCTTTAATTTAAGGCGTATTTCAAGTCAGTGCAACCTGGTTCATCAAGGCTTTAATAAATGGTAAAATACCTTTTGTGTGTTGTTTAACTTTCAATATTTCCATAAAAAAAGAGGATTTTGGTTCCTCAGTAGTTAATGTAATTCAGATATTTTGCGGCCTTTTTCACTACAAAAGCAAGTTGTAACTCTTCTACAGAAACCGGACACTGCCGAACAGGAAAATCTATCTCCAGCATAACGTAAAAACAACACAGTTTTCACATGTGCAAGTAAAGCAGTGCCGAATCAAGAGGCGGGGTTTGGTTATCTACCTTACTTGCTTCATCTTCATCCATTTCCAACAAAAAAGTGCACTTGAATTGAGTTGGAATCAGATCCAAAAAAGAGTTGGGCTTTTCTGCATAGATTGCTTGGTCATAATCTTTGGTAATACCAGGAAACAAATCTCTGTTACAAAATACTAAGGACCAGATTATGAAAGTGTCACCCATACAGCGCAGCAGCAAAAAATGCTGTGCTGCGCTGAGTGACAGGGAGAAAGCAGGAGAGTGCCTTATATACAGAGATAGGGCACTATCCTTCTCTCTTTAATATGCAGGTGCAGATTATTGCTCAATAGTGCAAGAGTGTGTGCGTGAGTCTAGCATAGATTTTGTACTGGAAGGGTTTCCTTCCAGTACAAACAAGCATTGGCAAAGCCAATAGGTCGCGCCAATATGAGAGTTATTGGCTTTGACAATTTCTTTTAGCTTTGTAACTTTGTTTTTAAACAAAGGCAACATCCTTCTTTTACAATTATTTAGAGTGAGCGTAGCAATGGGGTATTTTGGACTGTTAGTGGCGATGTTGAAATTATTCTAAATGGTTTTGTTTGTAGCTTGAATCATGACTGTAAAAAAAAGCGGTTCATTGACTTTACGAGGCATTTGTTTTGACTTCAAATGAAACATAAAACAGCATATGTTGTTCTCTGTAAAACGTTCTCAATGGCTTTTTATCAGATGAGAAAGCAGCGTAATGTGATTACGGGCAGAGCTGCACACTTTGCAATTGGGGAAGTAAGTTTGAGTCTTGGCGTCGGATGAACATCCTGTGCTTCTGGGCACATCATGTAATTTACCTGTGCATAAAACATGAATGTGATTTCATGATAAAACAAACTAAACAGCTCTAAAAATGATTCGAATCCATCCCAACAGTGTGCATGGGAGAGCAGCACAAGCCTCATGGTATGTGTGGGTCAGTTGTTTTTTGGTTGCTAGAGGCTTCCAGTGCCCTGTCAAAGGTGGCATGTGTGCCCACCAGTTTGATGGCTTGATGCTGTAGAGGGGGTTGGGTTGAGCAATTAACATGCCGACAGGGTGGGGATATTTCATGCTTATACTTTTACATTGTGATGTTTACCTTTACCACATTGTGACTGCACTGCAAACTTCTATACATATCAAAGTAAATGGTGCAGCAGCACAACTTAAACACGGCCGCACCTAAAGGTAAAGGAGGAAATCTATTTAGTGAAGTTTGGCATTTCACTATGAGCATAACTCCTGCACGGTAAAATGAAAATGAAGAGGCACTGTAAAGTTGAGTAGGATATTTTAAGCACAAGCATCTCTGAGTACAACAAGGCGGGCACCAACTGCTAAAAGTAAGCATTGTAGGGTGAACTTCAGCACATTTCGGTGAGTGTGGTTGTATTGCAAGCTGAAAGGAGTGACATCTAGCTCCAAAGGAGGAGCTTGCATTTTTTCACTATAAATAAACAAACACAGAAGGACAAACTCCGAAGAAAAAGGCACTGTATGGTTGAGAAGTTTTTACACACGAATACCATGGCTAAAGTTTAACAAATGTAATGGTTTGGAGCCTTTGCTAGTGATGTTTATAGTGTATGCTTGATAACGGAGATGCCTGTATTTTCCTCCTCTTGTTCTCTCCGCAGTCACGTCATAGTGCCTGTCCCTTTGAATCATCTGATTGGTGAACTCAGAAAACCTCTCACGGATGAGGGAAGCTTCCATTGCTAACGCATATACTGTATATGTTCTAACATGACTCACAGCTGCCCTGTTGTTGCCTTTACTGCATCCGTGTGATAACAGGGAGGATGGTATGGCCCGCACGCGATTTGGGAACATCTGAGAAAGTCAGGGTAACTTGGTTCCTCTCTGGGTTTGTGACCCCGAGTGTTCTCGTAACTTGGTCCCTCTGCGGCATTGTGACCCCGAGTGTTCCTGTCTTGGTCTGTGTCTTAATGACGAGAGTGGTCCCAGAGTATTTGATGCAAGCAGCCCATTTCATTTCGCATATTGTGAGTAAATAAACAGGGGGAGGCGCGCGCCTTGCGCGGGAGGAGGGGGGGCCTGCGCGATTCACTTGCAGGAGCGATAATTGATACCATATGGCGGTGCTCGCTCCCGCAACTAAATCGCCACACATGCACCCGTTGCCATTTAAGGCAATGGAACGCATGCACGGTTGTGGGTAAAAAAGGGGACCAATGGCTAAAGGTCTCCTCCTACGCACCACATGCGCGCTGTGGAGGCGAGACCTAAAAACTATGCTTAGACTAACTTTGAAACTTTTCCTACTCTATAGTTGTGTGTTGTCCTGTACAGCACACAAGCAAAGAAGGAAATGAAAAATGAAAACATTTCTCTTTTTAACCCTTGCTTTGAAGTGGTGTTAATTTTTGACAAAAAACCCTGTCTGCTACTGATAGTAGACAGGGTTTTGCATTAAAAAGCATGGATAATTGCATGGCAATGACTATGTCCTATCCATATAATGCTCTTTTAATGCTGAGTAACGCGAAGCAGTGCTTCACGCTGCTTTGAGTTACATTTAGGCAACTTTCAAGTGCAAAACAGGTTTCACTCTAGAAAATAAATAACAAAAGTATAATCCTTTGTTGGAAAAACCTCAGATTTATTTTGCTGCTGAAACTGGATTTGCAACCAAAATACACCATAGACGGGCTTTGGCTATGGAGAACCACTCCTCCGTGTAGCCGCAGGGGTCTGCGACCCTACCCCCGGCAATGGCGCTACCTGGTTGCTGAATTCAGCGTGCTGCTCCTGGAGAGAGTGATGCTGGCGACTTTCTTAAAACACGTATTGTGGAGAGTGTGATGAGTACCAGGATGTTTCCTCAAGTGAGGAAGGGACTGTGCGGCAACTCGGAGCAGAGAGACAGCGGAGAGGATTTCGCCTAATCAGCCGGTCGGCGTGATCAGCCCAGGGGCGGGCCACTCAGGGTGCCTTGAACCATGCTTAATCTCCCCCTGTCTGCTACTGATAGTAAACAGGGTTTTGCATTAAAAAGCATGGATAATTGCATGGCAATGACTATGTACCACCCATATAATGCTCTTTTGACGCTGAGTAACGCGAAGCAGTGCTTCAAGCTGCTTTGAGTTACATTTAGGCAACTTTCAAGTGCAAAACAGGTTTCACGCTAGAAAATAAATACCAAAAGTATAATCCTTTGTTGGAAAAGCCTCAGATTTATTTTGCTGCTGAAACTGGCTTTGCAACCAAAATACACCATAGACGGGCTATGGCTATGGAGAACCACTCCTCCGTGTAGCCACAGGGGTCCGCGACCCTACCCCCGGCAATGGCGCTACCTGGTTGCTGAATTCTGCCTGCTGCTCCTGGAGAGGGTGATGCTGGCGACTTTCTTAAAACACGTATTGTGGAGAGTGTGATGTGTACCAGGACGTTTCCTCAAGTGAGGAAGGGACTGCGCGGCAACTCGGAGCAGAGAGGCAGCGGAGAGGATTTCGCGCAATCAGCCGGTCGGCGTGATCAGCCCAGGGGCGGGCCACTCAGGGTGCCTCGAACCATGCTTAATCTCCCCCGGCGGCCGCTCTCGTGTTAGCGGTGGGAGAGGCATGAGGCAGTCATACACTATCATATGCTGTCATTCAAAAAATGCAGCTGGAGAGAAGCTGTCTCTTAAAAGGGAATTGAAGAGACGGGGAAAAGAGGTGTGGAGGAGCTGGGAGGAAGCTCTGGATTAAGGGAAAATATTGGTGAAATCCCAATGAGCTTAATTGCAATTGAGAGCCAGAGTTAAGTGAAAAGAGGATAGGGGAGAGCTGCAGAAGTCCAAAAACTCACAGTATAGTGAAGGTGAAGAGGGGAAAATTGGGTATACCCCAGAAGGATGGAAATGTTGTTTGTAAACCTAGCAAAGTGGATGTTGCGGATCGCCTTAAAGCAAAAACACGCCAAGCTTTGGCCAAAAAAAGCTGCGCTTCAGGTTGCCAAGGATAAAGATAAGGAAAACAACTCCACCTCCCCTGGTCTTGACAGCACCCTTGAGAGTTCAGAGGATGAGCCCTCCCCCTCCTCCATCTCTCCACAAGGTGAGGGGCAGCTGGAAGCCACGGAATTAGTGGCTGACCAGACGAGTGCCACATCGGAGCAGATAGAAGCTGTTTCTGTATCAACTTGCCCACCTCTAAATGGCCTGAATAAAGGTGTAAAAGAAGTTAAGGAATTTCCACTGTTTATAAAGAAAGCCACCTCACAACCTCTACAACTTCCACACCCACAATCCTACTCACCAACCTTGGGCGCAGTTTTAAAACCTCCCAACACCTCACCGCTGGAGACAGGATTGGTCTCACCAGGAACACAGGCTTCTAAAGACCAGGTAGCAATGCAACAAAATCTGAAAACTGATCATTTAGGAATCCCGCAGCAACAGCAGGATTTAATTCAAGTACATGTTTTGGCAGTGCCCTGTCTGCCTTCAGCCTCCTTGAGCGCAGCAGGGAAGACTATGTCTAGGCTAAATCCCTCTCAGGCCCAAGATTCAACAGCTAGAAAGAACATGATCGAAATCTCTGTGAACTCGATGTCACCACAGCCCCATTTACAATCCCAACCTCAGCTTCAATTAGGATTTCAAGTATTGCCAGAAGCTGCATCGGTGCAGGTAGATCCTAAGGTGGGAAGCACGAGTATTGGCACAGACGATCTGCTAAGTAACTCCAGCTAAAGTATGGAGACTACGGGGGTCTATCAGTTAGACATCAGAGAATTGCTGAATCTTATTTTGGAAGAGATACGCGAAATGAAAAAAGCACAGCAAATGGAAATCACTGCCCTGCATCTAAGATTGGGGAAAATAGAAGAAGGGATTACTTGTTTTCCCATTAGATTACAGAAGGGAGAAGCCTGAATTTCCGTGTTGGAGGATTAAATGAATATGGCTATCGGAGAGGTAAAAGAGACAGCACAAAAAAATATCTAGAAAACAAACTGGAGGAACTTGAGAATCACTCTCGGAGGTCCAACCTTTGGAATGTCTGGATTCCTGAAGGAATAGAAGGATATTAACCAATGGGTGAACTCATTTAATAAACAGAATGTTCTGCCTCTGTTTGAGGGCGACCTTACTATTACAAGAGCTCACCAAGTTCCAGCACAACCTTTTCCTAACTCCACAATACCAAGAACTAGTTTGCTGAATTTCGCGGACTTCTGTATCAAGGAGAGAATCCTGATAAGAGCAATTCAGCAGAAACAGTTTTCTGTGAATGAGACTAATAAGTGTCGCATATTTTCTGACATGACTGCTGCTGCTGCGCGTAGGGGAAAATAATTTGTTAAAATCCTTCATTTGTTTAATGCTCATGGAGCTCAAGCCTCAATTGCTCAGCAGTCGAAACTGAGAGTCTTAGTTAAAGGGAAGTTCTTTATGTTCTCAGATTTAGAAGCAGCACAGGCATAATCAAAGGAAATCTCGGCAGGGTCTAGCACTTGAATATTTGTATATATACAGATTTACCAATTTCAATGATTAGGACACCCTCCCTCTTGATACAATCCGGGCTGGCTAGCATTTGGAATAGTCGTAAAATATGGTTGGGGATCCCTCGGCTAGCTGAATCTGTATTGAAGGGAAGATAGTACCACTATACAGTGATGGGGAGGGACTGTTTTTATAGGAGATGTGTCTATTGTTAGGCAACTTTGAATTGTTTTTAAAGGTTTTGCTGATGTTAGTCCATATTTGGATTTACCATATGGTAAATGGGAAATGGGGAAAAAGGTTTTCTTTTCTTCAATATTTAGTGTATCGACCTTTAGATTGATTATTGATAAAATAAGCATTACTTTTATTCCAGGCATAAGCTGGGCTAGCCAACTGATTAGTAGTTAAATATTGCTGAAGGTTCTGGGATCAGTGGGATCACTTAGGATATAATTTCATGACACCCAAAAGGCTAGATAGGAGGGGCGAAATGCGGGCAGCGTGGCGGGGAGGGGCATTTTCACATTTCGAGGGGTGGGTAGTCATTTTTTCTTTTGGGGTGGGAAGGGAGAGTCTCACAGCAGAAAAAAGAGCACAAGTAGAAGGTTCAGAAGGTCCTGAAAATATACAAGGAATTGTTAATTATGGAAACCATTAAATGTAAGATACTATCAGTCAATGTAAACGGCATACTAAACAAAAGGAAGTATGGCTCTCTGTTCAGATGGTTATCTTCACTAATTCCCCAAGTTCTGTTTCTGCAGGAGACACAGTTGAAATCTAATTCTCCTAAACTTTTTATACCTAAGATTTTTTCTAAAGTCTCTTTTGCATCTTCAGGTCTTGTGGCTGGAGGAGTAGCAATCTACTTTTCGAGTAAACTTCCCTAGGAGTTTCTACACGTGCATAGGGATGCACATGGGTGGTGGCTATGGGTAGTAACTAAGTTACAGGAGAAAACGCTACATTTTCAAAACTACTATGGCCATGTTTCAGATGATATTGTATCCATGCCTCAAATGAATGATTTATTGATTGGATATCCTGGGCAGGTGATATTTGGTGGGGACTTTAACTTAATACAGGATATAAGGAAATATTCCTGATTCATCTTTGAATAAAAATAAAAAACAACTAAAACCAAATACAAAAAAAATTGTGGGATCCATTACACAAGAATTTCAATTGGTGGATCCATGGCGGGAAATTAATTTAGATAAGGAATTCTACAACTGCTATTCGCATGGTTTTCTGACAGCGTCTCAAATAGACTTTTTTTCTTACCTCCAGATCCAAGATGCTGGCATAGGCTGTAACCCTTTTTCAGACAATGCATATGTTGAGATAGAAATGGTGCTTGGGGAGGAAGTAGGGAACATTCAAGGTGGCAGTTGGATCGTCTCCTCTTGCAAAACGAGGATTGGGTTCAAAGGTTCAGAGAGTGGATTCAGGAATATTTTTAAATTAACGAGAGTACTGCAGCCCCCTTTACGGTGTGGGGGGGATTAAGGAAGCAGCCTGCGGACCGATAATAGCCTTTAAGGCCGCCCAGTTCTAAATCCTGAGGACTAAGATAGTTCAATTGCAAACTGAAGTAGATTGAGAATATGCTCTTCAACTCCAGCATCTCTCAAATCAATATGAGCAGGCAAGAACTGCATTTAGGGATTTTTTTACTCTAGAAGAAGTTTGTAATTTCAAAATATTACAACAGAGGGTCTATGAAGAAAGCCAGTTAATTGGCAAATTCCACTAGGAAAAAGCAAGAATCAGCTATAATATCTAAAATTTTAGACCCTTAGAAGAAGTAGTTAACAGTTGTGACATTTAACAGACTTTTGTTGATCACTTTCGCCAGCTGTATTCTACAGAATATTTAGTGGAGGAGGAGCTCATCCAGGAATCTTTTATAAATATAAATGTTCCCAAACTCTCGGAGAATCGGATTGGCGAATTGGGAATGGAAGTGGAAGCTACTGAAATTTCAGCAGCTATTAAATCAACAGCCGGGGCAAAAGCTTGTGGGCAGGATGGCTTCCCCATCGAGTTTTATAAAATAAATTTAAAGGAACTCACTACCCCTTTGAGAAACTTATTTAACTTTTTCAGAACGGGTGGTGCTGTTCCAGCTGCTTTCAAAGAAGCAATAATAGTTTATTTTGTTAAAGAATATAAAAAACCCGGAAGAAGTGAGTTCATATAGACCTATTAGTCTTTTGAATTCTGATTATAAGCTCTTGATGAGGGTATGGGCAGAACGTATTTTACTGGCTGCCCAAGAAATAATCCACAGAGATCAAACGGGCTTAATTGCGGGTAGATCAATGGCAGCTTGCACTCAGTTTTTAATACATGCACTGGATTCTTTTAATACTAATTCCATTCCCGCAAGTATTATAATGCCTTTGACCTTGTGAACTGGAAAACTTTGTTTTTCACCCTTGGTCGGTTTGGGTTTCTTGCTCAGGTGGTTAATATGTTATGTAATATCTACCAGGAGGCCACAGCCCAGGTCATAATAAACTCAAATTGTGCAGTAACCATAAAAATAAACTGTGGAACCATGCAGGGCTGTCCATTTTCGCCTTTACTTTTCACCTTTTTTTATAGAACCCCTTGGTTTTAAAGATACGGAATAATGCTGCTATCCAACCAACGATCCCTGGCATGGCTAAGTTGAAGCTCTTCGCGGATGATGTTATTTTGTACATGACCCCTGATAGAGAGAACTTCGTAGTAGTTCTTAGGGAATTTTGCGAGTTTGAACAAATAGGTGGGTATAAAATCAATGCATATAAAACCGAGGTTCTTGCCCTCAATGCTGATTTGAATTCTTTTCCACCTTGTCTGAAGATACAAGCAACAAAAACGGACCCTAAAGGATATCTTGGAATATATGTATCTAATCAGTTTCATCAGTTATTTGAACTGAACTATATAAGAATGAAGGGCAAGATCAAGAAGCTGCTGGGGTAATGGGCACTACTCCCCCTTATCGATAGTGGGTAGAGTTTCATTGATCAAAATGTCCATACTTCACCTGCTTATTTTATTGTTGACTAATGTCCCGATTAAATAAAAAAAACAGTCATACTTTAGGGAAATCGATACCCTACTTCGGGAATTTACATTGGGTAAGAAAGCTCCGAGGGTCAAATTGAACGTGGTACAATAACCAATAGTTCAAGGGGGTTTAGCGTTGCCATATCTGAGAACTTACTATGAGGCCGCGTTTTTAGGTTTGGTGTCTGGCTTGATGGGATCTAACTCTACTAGAGACAGCTTTTTTATAGATAAAATGACACAAGAAATTGGATCACCAACTTGAGGGTTTTTAAAAACTTCCAAACTTCTTAAAAAACATGTTATAAAACTTTAAAAGACTTGGGGGCCGATTACGATAAAGGGCGGACAAAGTCTGCCCGCCATTGCTGGTGGAAAAGGGACCGCCCACCATAGGTGCGGCGGGCCCACAAAACTAATTAGGATGTGCCCGCCACACTGGCGGGAGCATCCTGTATGTTTACATTGTGGCGGGTGACAGCACCCGCCACAATGTAAAAACACATGCTTTTACATTTGCCTGTACAACATGGCAGGCAACGTGCGGTGCCTGCCACCTTGTACATGCAAATGGAGGCGGGTACCATAGGTACCCCCCACGTGCAGCACCCCGCCACCCCCCTGGGGGCTCGCGACAAGCGCCCTAAGGAATTTTCCACCAGTCTTTTTGCGGCGGGAACTACGCCATGAAAGACAGGCATCCAAATGCCCAAGGCGGTGCCTGCACGTCACCGCCTCCATTGACCCCTTGTACCTGGTCCCGCAAGGCGGGCAGAAAAGGCCCACCTTGCGGGACCACGGCGGAAGGTCTTTCCGTCCACCGAGGTACCTTTCCCCTTCCCACCACCATCCTAATTTGGGAGTGGAAAATGTAAGGATGATGGCAGTAAATCCATGACCGCCGGTCCGGCGGGCCTCACTGCCGGCCCGGCGGTCACGGATTTACCGCCATCGTAATCGGCCCCTATGTTTTTAGACTTCAGTCCTTTTTTAAAAAGATGGGCTCATGGGGTCTCCTGTATTTACAATTAAGAGAATGTACTAGTCTTGATCTCCAGTTGCAATTAAGGCATATAAACATTTGGGAAGGGTGTGGACTTTCTGAGTTAAGGCACTTTATAGCTCAAAATAGGCCGATTTCCTGGCCAGAAGTAATTGCAAGGGCAGAAAGCCATCGGAAGCCGACCCTATTTGAATAACTACGAATTGTTCATTTGCTGAAAAATACCATTGGTATTCGGGATACCCCTAACCAATTTATGGTAGCCCTTTATGGGGCCAATGCTTAAGGGATGGGAACCTGGTGTAGGCTGTTACATAAGCATGGACAAGCTCCTGTGATAGAAAATAATTTGGATAAAATAACTCGGGAGACCAGATGTAGGCTGGCTGGGAAGGAGTGGGAGGCCAACTGCTATTTAGGAAGCAAATGTCTGCGTGCTGCAAATTTCAAAAGGATGTCCGTCCTATTGCGATGGCTTTACTATCTAACACCGGCCACCTTAAAAAAAGATTTCTGGGAGCTGAAAATAATTGCTTTTGTTCTCAAATAGATGGGGAAGGCAGGTGGTACCATACTTTTTTTTCATGTACAGGTCTTAGGTTTTTTTGGGAGGCAGTCTTCTCGGATATCAAACAAGCAATCGGAAGAGTATTCTGCTTAATGCCGAAGCCGCTTTTGTTCGGAATCTGCAGAGATGAAGCAAAGCAATCCGAACCCGAAAAAGCTTTTGTATTTATTTCTTGTTCGGTGGCTGGCTCTCTAATCCTGCAAAATTGAAATTCTAAGGAAGCTCCCACCTATCTGAAATGGTTTATTAAATTGAAAAGAACACGAAAATTTGAAGAAGCCTATGCTAGGAGGGTGGGAGCTACTAAAAAATTTGAAAAAAAATGGAAATTTTTTAATGAATAAGAAAAGTTTAAAGAGAGATCATAACACTAGGTTTGGTAAATCAATGTAGCAGCTTTTATTAAAATGCATTAGCACTTTGTCTTATTGCACTTTGGTAGCAGTAGCACTTTTATAGTTTCTGCACTTTATAAAATGATGTATTTTGAATTTTGGTCAAGAATGTAATGAGCCGGTATAGCCATAAGTTCTAGCATTGTAATAAAATGTAGCTATGATGGCTTAGGCAATAAGATGGTACTAGCACTTTATCGGCATTGCACTTTAGTCGTATCAGGAATTTTCTTCACTGCTGCTATGTTGTAAGATAAATTTGCACTTTGTCTTGGGAATGACTATATGATTAGCTGCTTTAGTTTTAGCTCTTTTTTATTATGTATAGAGAGGGTGTCATTTCGTTTTTTGTAGAAACTGGTTTTAATAATGATTGCAATTATGCTATGCACTTATGAACCAAATGCTCTGCTCAATACATTTTTAAAAATTTAAAATAAAAAAACCAGAATCACTGGTGCCAAATGGGTGCTGACAGACAGTACTGGTACCAACTTCGATATCAAAGGAACCACTGACACCAAAGAAATGAATGCTGACGTAGATTTTAATGTTCTGTTGGTCATAGACTGCAATGCTACATACATAGCTCCCTCAACTGGGAAAAAATAAGGGCCTTTACCATCAGTTTGTTACATAATGAGGGAAGTGGTAAAATGTAAGAATGGGCGAATTTTACGGATCGGCGGTCCGCGAAATCGCAAACAAATCAGCGAATTTGTGGATTTTTCTGTGAAATTGTGGATTTTTTTGCGATTTGCACTATACTCAACTGGAGTATTTTCTACTGGCTAATCAGTAAAGGCTACCTCGTTGGGCAAATGTATAGTGCTTTTCCTACACTGCAGCTGCGTAAAGGGACAGAAGATTTGTCTCCAGTGACCATGTGTGCCTGTAACTTTGCCACCACGCCAAAAAGCGCTGAGGTTCCTTGAGTGCGCTGTCCATCATAGTTGGGAAAGGGTGGAAGACGTTTGATAAAGCTATTGTGTGGTGCGGGGCTTCTATGCGTGTGCACATGCCTATTGTGTATAAAGGGTCAGAGAGCAAGCAGGGCAGCAGGTGAGGAGACAGCAGCCTCCTGGCCACAGGAACTACACAGGGATCACGTTCGAGAAACTCATGGATGAAAACACCTCCCTCGAGTATTACAGCTAATTTTCAATGGCAGAGACGGAGTTAAAGCACACTTGGCCAGCCTCGACCGTGCTCACTAATGTTTTGGGCTGATTAAAAAGTTACTGAATTTGAGCCTCAACTCGGGCACCTGCTTTATTTATATCTGTATGTGCTGTAGAGGTTAAAGTTTTGTGACAGGAGCCTTGTGCCAGAATGAATCCTGCCCTGCATAGTTATCCACGAAGAGGCCACCGTTTTGTGCAATACCTCTGCTCAACTGGAGTACTGGCTAATCCAGTAAGTGCTACGTCATTGAGTAAATGTATAGTGCCTTTCCTACACTGCAGCTGCGTTAAGGTCCAGAAGATTTGCCTCCAGTAGCCATGTGTGCCTGTATCTTTGCCACCGTGCCAAAAGGCGCCAAGGTCCCTTGAGTGAGCTGTCCATCATTGTCATATAGTTAATGCTTTCTATATATTGTGTTAAGTTAGCATGAGCTTATTAAATGTTTAAACAACATATTTTCCTTCGGCTTTAGTTTGCACACAGCACATAATTATTATTGTAGCTTTCAACCTAGACGAAAGATGTGATTTATTGAGAATAATATGTTATTGCTCTGATATCAGTCGTGCCTGGTACACTTGGTACACTGTCTGTACACTGAGATCTATAGCCTCTAAGAATAACCTAACACAAGGTTGCTGGGAAGCCTGATCCTCGCACCACATTAGACATAACACAAATAATGTTGCTGCCAACATTGGGCTCTACGCGGGTTTAAGATAGAGTTACTGAGAATGCAAAAACACACTTGATGCTTCGCATGCAGAGAGCTGGTAGCTGTGTATGTGATCTTCTCCTACTGACCATTAGAGGTATTGGCCCGCCCTGCTAAAAACCCAAATGAGACCTTCTTAGATATAATCTAGTATGCTAAATAGGGTGCGCGAAATTTAGTGGATACAGATTTCTATAGAATTTGTATTATACTATGTTATCACCTTTTGCTTACTATGGAGTAGTGACTATGCTGATAACTCTGATTTTTATAATATGTGTGCTGGTATTATATAAGATACTGCGTTTGAGAACCTTGCATTGAAAAATAAATATTTCAGACTTGCACGTGTGTTCTTTGACTCCCAGTTTTTGTTTGAAATGATTATAGAGTGAAAGAGTGTTCATGTGTTCCACGATACCTGAGGTACCCTAAGTTCATGTTCTGGATTGTCTAAGTCATTGGGAGTTTGTTAGGACCAATGAGACACTGTAGCTAGCTTGGTAAGGGGATTTCTGATACTAAGGTGAGTTTTGGGTCACCCTAACTCACCCAGGTTCTAGATCTCTGTGCACAGTTCTGTGGGAGAACGGAAACCCTGCTACATGGCGCCCATACGTTGTTGGCCTTATATCATGACACTCGAGTAGTATATCATTCAAACCTTAACCCCTTCATTCCCGTTTCCGGAAAACGGTGGTGTCGGACAACCTACCCATTTTTGACATAGGTCTTTTTCAAGCTTGAATTCATCTAAAACGGTTTCTTTGAATTACTACCCAGTTGTGCTACAAAGTATTCTTTGTTTTTTCGTGTTCCTGTGCTGACATGGCACAAGCCGAGGACATCCCGCAGCATAGTCGCGTTGCGGTGCGTGACCACTTGCAGGCTTTTAATGTCCCTGTGGAAGGCTTGGCTGTGGTTCTGGTGGTGAACATGCTTATCCGTACGAACTATTTTATTCGTGGGTGACATTTCCGGCGGTGGACGCTAATTCTGGAGTGTTCCATTCATACACTGCTTCAGCTGTACCGGTTGTGTATGCTCCGTACAGGACACTGGAGGTTCCTATTGATGCTTGGCAGCATGGGGTTTGGTTTGGTGGCGCCCTACCACACGCTTTAACCGCTCCGAGGTTGGGTCCTTTGTCCATTCCAGGCACTAATTGGCCCGCTTTGGCTGGATTCACTCCTCACCCTAATTGCGCCACTTGTAACATGGCAGATCTGCGGCGACTTCATGAAGTCGCAGTATCAGTGATTCGAGCGCTTGTTCATTACACAAGCCGTAATGTTCAGGACGCGGCCCCTAGGGGTGCGCAGCTTCGAGCAGAACAGGCTGGTTTGAAAATCAGTCCTGTCATGGTGAATTCCGTTATGGGCAAAAAGCCTCAAGATAAGGATGATTTTCCTTTCTGGCTTGCCGAGAAGTTCGACCAGCTGGAGGCTGTGTTTCCTAATACGAATCCTGGTGAAAAACACCGGATTCTTACACTTAGTTTACCAAAAGATTTGGCCCCTGAACTTGTTGACTGTGAGACCTGGGGTAAGACTTTTGCAGCGATCTATTCAAGCTGCTATGGCACCCCGTCTGTGACCAACCTGTCTGCGGTCCTTAAACGTGTTCAAGATGATCACGGACCGGAGTCGGCGGTTGAGTTGGGTATGCGCCTGTGTGGCACCTTTGATATAGTTTGCGATCTGATCCCTGCGAATGTCAAGGGGGATGCAGTGAACTTTCAGGTGGCTAACGCTTTGGCGTTAATTCCCGAGGCCGAGAAACCCCGTCAGTTAGCAAGGATAATTGTGGCGGCTTATAAAACGGTTGGCCGCAATGCAAAGGGTCTTAAGACTTTTTCTGATAAAGAGAAAAAGCAGCCCCAGGGTCAGTCTTCGGAAACTAGTGGTCAACCTAAGTCCAAGAAACAGAATTGGCCTAAAAAGCAGAATCAGGGTAAGCAACAACAACAACAAACACAGGTTTCTACTCCTGCGTCTCCGTTGCCTGCGCAGTCGGATCGAGTTTATGATTTGCGCGATCGCGCGATGATTAAATCACCTGAAAGGTTTCAGGCTTCTGACCAACGCTCTCCTCGTTGCTTTCAGGACTCATCGGCTCCGTCAACCGGTGGTGGAGGGGGCGGCAGGGGCCGGGGTGGCCAGCAAGGACGTGGTCAGCCCCGCCCGCGTAACGGTGGAGATCAGCAGGAAGGCGCTACACCCAAGAGACCACAGTTTGCCACGAAGAAAGTCACCGCCCTGACAGCGCATCAATATGCCCCAGATAGTGAGAACGCGGCTTCGGAATCTGACGTGGGCTCTGAACTTGCTGGACAGCGCGGCGGAGATTACCATAGTGAGAGAGGCCCTCCGTCCACTGTTGAAGGTGACAGCGACTGGCACTTATGTTGTAATTGAAACTACTGATACGCGTGTTGCTCCCCCTGAACGTCTTTTTGAAATTGTCCTGTTAATCGAAGGTGACATGCAGCGAACTGTAAAAGGGGTATTTTGGGAAAATCTTTCGTCTACGTATGACATTTTGCTTTCGGAGGCTGACTGGCCCCCGCCTTTTGTTCTCGCAGCTCCGCGAGGGGAGGAGGTGATCCTCCCCAGTTTCGTGCACACTGTATCAAGAGTGGAGGCGCTGCATTTTGCAAAAGAGTGGGCTCTGGCGCTTGCGCCGGCTGTTACCGCAATCAGTGTGGTTGGGATAAATTGTCTCCAAGCCACGAGATTCCTTTACGGTCTCAGCCGCAGCCTCAACCTCAATATCCCATACGACGTGAAGCCAAAGCTTCAGTCGCAGCGATCCTTGAACAATTGGAATATCAAGGTGTAATTGAGACATGTGTGTCACCGATGAATAACCCCCTTTTTACTGTAAACAAGCCGGACGGCTCATATCGTTTGGTTTTGGATTATAGGCATTTAAACTCGCATTGCCGTAACTGCGCAGTACAGAATACTCATGGCTCTGCTTTAGTGAATAGTCTTGAGCGTAAACGGTTCAAAACCACGCTTGACATTTCCAATGGTTTTTATGCCCATAGATTAGACGGTCTAAGTTCCCAATGGACCAGCTTTACATGCGGCGGTGTGCAAAAAATGTTTTGGCGTCTCCCGATGGGCTATAAGAATAGTCCTGGAGTATTCCCCGCCCGCATAGTCTCTCTTTTGGAGGGATTCAACCCAGTTGCTTTTTCGTATGTGGATGACATTTATCTCACAGACGACGATCTTTGGGAGCATCTGTGTCGAGTTAATAGCATAATTTGTAACTTTGCAGACTTAGGTTACAAGTTTAACTTTGCAAATTCGCACATTGCAGAGTACACAGTGTTGTTTCTCGGCTACGAGCTTAACAACGAGGGAAAGAGGTTGGCACCTCACTTCCTGGAGAAATGCGCACAGTTGCGCTCTCCGACAACACTGAAAAAATTACAATCTTTACTGGGCTTTTTGAATTTCGGGAGGACTTACATTCCGGAATATGCCCAGCGTATCAAGCCTTTGTATGCTTTTGATACAACCATCTTTTTCCAAATCATGCTGGCTGCCTGAGCATTCAGCCATTCTGCAGTCTTTGCAGGCTGATTTGCTCGCTTCTGAATACTTACAGACTCGTGATAACCAGACCAACCTGGTGATAAGAATTATCCCTGGGGCGGTGGGTTTCACGTACCTGACTTTTAATGAAGGGGATACAGTACCTATTGCTTACAAGTCACACTTGTACACTTCGGCTGAACTGCGTTTTTCCACTGTGGAGAAAGTTTTAACGGCTGTGCAGATGGCAATTCTTAAAGAACGTGCCCTGTCACAAGGAAAACGCATGTTGGTTGTTACCCCGTGTCCTGCCTTGGAGGCAGTTACGAAAGCCAGTGTACCAAATTCCAAAGCTTTGCACCCTAGGTGGATTCAGTGGGCTGCATCCTTTACATACCAGGATGTCACGTTTATTTTTGATGCCACTTTACGGTCGCAGGAGTATTTACAGTATGAATTTGTTCATCCTGCTCCATTAGCAATGCGGCCGTTGGAGGATTTCCATTGCATCATTTACATTGATGGTTCGGCGCAGGTTGCGCATGGCTCTAAACATGCCTACGTTTCCGCATGCGCCATTGTGGTCGGTGCCATGGTGAACGATGAGTTCAAGTCCAGTGTCGTGCACACGCAGACGCTTGGGGACTGCACAGCACAATTAGCAGAGCTTCGTGCTCTGATGCTTGCATTGGAGTACGCAGATCCTAGTGTGACGACTTTGATCGTAAGTGACTCTTACTACTGTGTCCAGTCTTACAATGAAAACTTGTTCTTTTGGATTCAGAATGATTTTCGTGATTCCAAAGGTAGCACAATAAAACATAAAATGATCTGGGTCCGAGTGGCGGAACTTAAGGAGAAGTTGCCACTCATGTTTGTGATTCATACTCTCGGCCATCAGCGCGTGGGGGTCCACGCTGTTGGTAATTCGCTTGCTGATGAAACAGCGAAGTCAGCGGTATCAAAATACTTAGTTGCAGCAGTCACGAGGTCCAAAAGCAGGATAGATGATGACATATTGGCAGCTGTAGCTACCACCGAGAAGGGAGGTAAATATCCTACGGGGTTCCCTTCGAAGTACACATACCACTTAAGTCCCGATAAGGTTCCTTATGTGAAAATTCCTGATGTTGGTGAACGTATAGTTCCCAACTCGGATCGCAGGGCTGCTTTGATTACAGCGGCTCATGAAGGTGTGGCGTCTGCGCATGGGGGCGTCTCAGCCACTGTAACTCAGCTACAACAAAGGTTCTGGTGGCGGGGACTGTACAAACAGACACGCGATTATGTCCTTCAATGTGACATTTGCCAGCAAATTAAACCTTCAACTGCTGCGCGTCCGCCTCAGACACAGTTGTACATCTCTAATACACCGCTTGGTTGCGTTTATTTGGATCACTGCGGTCCATTTTCTTCTGATACTGCATACAAGTACATCTTGGTAGCAGTTGATTCATGCACACACTTTGTGTGGGTATGGCCACATCGGAGCGCTGATTCACGGACTGTCATCAAGGATTTGCAAGTCTTTATAGGGATTTTTGCCTGTGGTACCTTCCATTCGGATCAGGGTCCGGCTTTCGCCTCTAAGGCGTATAAGGATGCTATGGTTTTGTTGAGGGTCCAAGTCAAGTTTTCGAGTCCGTACAGACCCAAGGGTAATAGTGTAGTGGAACGAATGAACCGTGACTTAAAGCAATCTTTGACAGCTCGAGTTATAGGCACTGGCAGAAATTGGTTAGCCCACCTCAATGGCGTGCAGCGTGCGCTTAATAATCTCCCTAGAAGGTCTCTGGGTGGGCGGACCCCGTACGAAATGCTCTTTGGTATCAAGATGTACGTCCCTGACCTCAACAGTCTAGACTGCAAGGCCCAGGCCACGGCCTTTGACGTAGATGAACATTGCAATGTTTTACAGGATCTACAAAAGACCAGAGACAGTCTAGCAAAGGAACATTTGCCCTCCACATTGGATGATGCGTTGCAGATCCCGGTAGTTGGCTGGCTACCCCAAGTTGGAGAACTGGTTCGAGAGAATATCGATAACAAGAAAGAGTTTGGTCCCTCATATCGTGCACCGGTTCGAGTTCTTGGAGTGAAGGGCACAAGAACAGTCATTTTACCACCACTTCCAGGTCGTAAGGAAAACAGATTTATCTCAATTGACAATGTCAAGACACACAGGGTGGCTGATTCTTCATAGCATGACACCGGCTGTTTCCTGTCCTACCATGGTGAGGCATTCTGTGCTGGCTATTACTTCTGGTGCAGAACAGGAGGTGTCCCTCGAGATGCCTGCCATATCCAGTCCTTTATTAAATACTATTCCTGTTACTAACATTGATGAGCTGAACTACACCTATCCTGCAGACTTATCTATGCCAGATGTGCAGACTCGTTTGGCCGGCCAGTCCAGATTCTCTTTTGACTCTGTTTCGGAACTTTCGAAGAAACCCTCAACTGTTGCAAAATATGCCACCTTGTTTAAGAAACATTTTTTAATTCCCCCTTGGACATACATTTGGTTGATTCTATTTTCATTTTACCTTTTTATGTCAATTGGTTTTGTGTTTTATTTTTTCCGCCTGATCGATGGTCACTATGTTAAAGAAAGAACAGGAATTCGGTAACTTAATGGAACATTGGCCCCTCTTTCCTCTTCACATTCAGCACACAGACTGAAACGAAACTTGAATACAGTCAACATTACTGCTTGGCCTGTCCTTGATGGGATTGTGTGGGATGCGGTTAGATTTCAAATACATGGGCCCACTGAAGTGATTAATGTTCCGAATGTGCTTAGAGTAAACATGGGGGATGTGATTAAACAAAATATACGTTCTGATGATTGGGATATACAGGCCGTAGAAGCATTATTCTCTGATTTGAAATACTATGCTGCCTTTGATGCTGAGGATCTGTATTTAGATTCTATTAATTATGGTGATTTGTTTTGTTTTCAACATTATGGTAATCATTTTTTACATAGGACAAATTCCAGGAGGGTTGCTGTAAATTACACCCAGTGGGAACATTGCCCTGATCCATTGGGAGGCAGCTCCAATACGTTTCTGAAAAAATACACTTATTTTAGAGATTTTAATCAATCAAATCCTGAGTCATTTTATTTCAAAATGAAACAAAAGTCCATGTCCAAAGTTAGACTTACCGATACAAAGTTGCTATATTCGAAGTCCTTTCTAGACAGATTAGCTGTAGATGGCTACGAGTTTTGGAAAGAAACAATTGACCTTAAATCGGTTTGGGGTACCAAAGATTGGCAGGTACAAGGCACTGAGGCTTTGCATTGTGCATGTCTCATCCCGAATCACATGTTGTTTCTAAATTCATCCATTTTCCAAACAACATGCTTTGGATTGGCTACTTCTAAAAAATTAAATACACCAATTATCCCCGATTTGGAAGAATATTCAGGATGGGGTAATTATACTGAATTGTCCATTCATGAGTTGCAAGCTCTATTGCACAATTCATCCTTTAACCCCTCCCCTGCTGATGACGGAACCGCTCCGTCATCAGCTACAGTTGAGCTGTGCTGATGACGGAGCGGTTCCGTCATGGCCCGGCCGCCGCGCCTGCGCGGCGCTGATTTCGCGCCTGCGCGGCAGGTTTAATGAGGTGGGCGGGTCATAACGGAACTGCTCCGTCACCAGCACAGCTCAACTGTAACTGGTGACGGAGCGGTTCTGTCACCAGCATGCGGCGGCCGCCCCGCCCTTTTAGCGCTGCAGCGGAATTGCCGCCGCAGCAAAAGGGTTAATGTATCCAGTTTGGATTCCAAGGGTTGGCTGATGTGGCATAGGAGTGCTGATTCTTGCCAGCGTCGTTTTCTAGGTTTGGCTGAAGGGTTCACAGAAATCAGACCTGATCCCCGTTTTGAAAATGATTATACTGTCACCACTTATTCTGTGGGGAAACTGTGTCAGAATTGGTTACAACATTCCACTTTAGCTGCAGTTAAAATACATGTGTCTCAGTTAACTGAAAACGTGGATTTGAATGATTTTATAAAAGGCCCAGCTAAGGGTAGATCTAAGCGGTGGATTTATGCAGTTTACAATGAAATTTGGAAATTCTCGCAAATTGAGGCTGCTAAACGCCTAAGAGCGATTGACCAAGCAAATTTGGAAAAGGTGCTTGCAGTCGTCGATAACAGTATTAACACGCTTTCTTCCCGAATTTACACGTCGAATAATATTGTCTCTTCTGTGGTCGACATTGTAAATGATGAAGTATCTGTATTGTACCACGGACAAAATCAATTGTGTTCTGTAATGCAGTTTGCATGGACGCTACAGACTCTGAAATCTGGTCGCGTTCCTTGGAGTTACATGAACGTGTCTTCACTATTTGCCCCATTTAATTTGACTGGCAAACAACGCATGCTTTCCATGCGAGATGCATCTTTTTCTATGTTACACATTAAAAAATTGGAATCTTTGCCCTTTTCTGTGGCTGAAGCAGCTGCTGCTACATGGCTTATCCATGGTGTTATTACTTTACCATTTGCTTTGTATAAATTTACCAATTGTATGAGGTACATTGCTATAGGGCGATATGGACCACTAGGCAGTGCTTTCCTACATGAGGCATGGTCTTTACCGTACACGTACAGATGCCTGAAGGATGGAAAGGAAGTGAATCTGAATGGTGAAGAATGCACACAGTCACCTGACCGTTCACTGATATGCAGACACATCCAGTTGCATGGTTCTTGTAATCAGGACCGGCCTAATTTGGCCTGTGTTTTAAAAGGCACACCGGTTCCTGCTATTGTTCCCACATTCACATTATTGACAAACGGTAGTTATTTGCTTTTGAATAACGAGGAGTGTTGTGGGTTAATGGTCGGTATCGCCTCTGTGGTTACTGTATCAGAACGTGTGGTGTGTTGCAAGAACGTGTTATATCCACCCACGCATGGGAATTCAGCTGTTTCCATCTGGCCGCGCATCCCAACCTTGAGAGCGGAGTTCAATGGTATGAGCCGCATAAGGGCTCTTTTGTCTCAAAAAGAAGTGGCCCTGAGCTCGGCCCGTGAAACTTATGTCCTTCACATAGCTAACACACGCACAGAGGTGCAGGCACTTTTAAATACTGACTTGCCGTTTCATTTCTGCGAATTAGTACATCAGATCTTTAATGCCTCCTCCACGTCTGGCTTAGCTCATTTTTTTAAATTAGTTAGCAGTGGTCTCGTGACTACGTTTGAAAAGATTTTTGGTGTTATCCCAGCTTTTTTCCATTCAATATTTTCGAGCTTGTTTGGAGGATTTCCTGTTTTGCTGGCCTTAGCTGCAGGCGTTTTGGTGTTATTCTGCTTCCTAAAACATGGATGCCCATCCTGCACAAGAAGCCGCTCAGCCCCTTCTGACACTGTTTCGCAACCGGATGCTTGATTACTATGGCACCTTGCCGCTTGCGACCTTAAGCACGGCATTTGGATTATCGTTTCGATTTTCCTATTTCACTTGTGTCCAGCCTGTATTTCATTGCCTGAGCTGCGAATTTGACTGGGCCATTGATTTGTGTCTCTGCTTGCCGTTATCTCCTGAAGTCGATTTTGATCAGCTGATGGGCCCCGTAGTTGCTCACGAGTTGATTTGTTCTGGCGAAAGGATTATGGCCTTGGCAGCGATGCATGGACTAATGGGTCAGTGGGACATCCCCGCAGCGGCGCATGAGTTTCTGGCACATAGCGTTCTTGAGAACCCACCGAGTTGTCCTCTGATGTTGCAAGAGGGTTTGGTGTTGGAGGAGCACGTATGTTCTTTCCCATTGCTTAATTGGATGGCTGAACTGTTTTCGGATGATGACAGTGATTTCATGTTGGAAGCTGTGGCTACCTATTTTGCATATTCTATCCACCCATGAGTGGCTTTGGAGACTTTCACTATACGGGCACGTGACTTTTTAGTAATTCTGAATGGTGCCATTTTTCTTACGAACAATTAACTTCATATGTTCTAGGCCTGTGTTTTATATTAGGCCTCGAGTTCGAGTAGTTTTTTACATTTTTGTTTGGCCACTATAGGCATTCATACATATTTTTATTAATTTTTATATACGGATACATACATTTAGCTTGGCTCAATATTATTGAACTCTGCTTTCATGTTATGCCTTTATTATATTATTGGCTTGTTTCTTGACCGTCCTCGGATCATTGGGGGGTGTCATATAGTTAATGCTTTTCTATATATTGTGTTAAGTTAGCATGAGCTTATTAAATGTTTAAATGACATATTTTCCTTCGGCTTTAGTTTGCACACGGCACATAGTTATTATTGTAGCTTTCAACCTAGACGAAAGATGTGATTTATTGAGAATAATATGTTATTGCTCTGATATCAGCCGTGCCTGGTACACTTGGTACACTGTCTGCACACTGAGATCTATAGCCTCTAAGAATAACCTAACACAAGGTTGCTGGGAAGCCTGATCCTCGCACCACTTTAGACATAACACAAATAATGTTGCTGCCAACATTGGGCTCTACGCGGGTTTAAGATAGAGTTACTGAGAATGCAAAAACACACTTGATGCTTCGCATGCAGAGAGCTGGTAGCTGTTGATGTGATCTTCTCCTACTGACCATTAGAGGTATGGGCCCGCCCTGCTAAAAACCCAAATGAGACCTTCTTAGATATAATCTAGTATGCTAAATAGGGTGCGCGAAATATAGGTGATACAGATTTCTATAGAATTTGCATTATAATATGTTATCACCTTTTGCTTACTATGGATTAGTGACTATGCTGATAACTCTGATTTTTATAATATGTGTGCTGGTATTATATAAGATACTGTGTTTGAGAACCTTGCATTGAAAAATAAATATTTCAAACTTGCACGTGTGTTCTTTGACTCCCAGTTTTTGTTTGAAATGATTATAGAGCGAAAGAGTGTTCATGTGTTCCACGATACCTGAGGTACCCTAAGTTCATGTTCTGGATTGTCAAAGTCATTGGGAGTTTGTTAGGACCAATGAGACACTGTAGCTAGCTTGGTAAGGGGATTTCTGATACTAAGGTGAGTTTTGGGTCACCCTAACTCACCCAGGTTCTAGATCTCTGTGCACAGTTCTGTGGGAGAACGGAAACCCTGCTACATCATAATTGGGAAAGGGCGGGAAGACGATTGATACCGCTAGTGTGTGGTGCGAGGCTTCTATGCGTGTTCACATGCCTCTTGTGTATAAAGGGTCAGAGAGCGAGCAGGGCAGCAGGTGAGGAGAAAGCAGCCTCCTGGCAACAGGAACTACATGGAGATCACGCTCGAGAAACTCATGGATGCCCACACCTCCCTCGAGTATTACAGCTAATATTCGATGGCAGGGACGGGGTTAAAGCACACTTGGGCAGCCTCAACTGTGCTCACTAATGTTTTGGGCTGATTAAAATGTTACTGAATTTGAGACTCAACTTGGGCACCTGCTTTATTTATATTTATAAGTGCTGTTGATGTTTAATTTATGTGACAGGAGCCTCGTGCCAGAAAGAATCCTGCCCTGCATAGTTATCCACGAAGATGCCACTATGATGGACGAAGCTGTCCATCATAGTGGGGAAAGGGCGGGAAGACGTTTGATACCGCTAGTGTGTGGTGCCGGGCCAAACGGGCAGGGTTTCTATACCTGTTCACATGCCTCTTGTGTAAAGGGTCAGAGAGCGTGCAGGGCAGCAGGTGAGGAGAAAGCAGACTCCTGGACACAGGAACTACAAGGGGATCACGCTGGAGAAACTCATGGATGCAAACACCTCCCCCGAGAATTACAGCTAATTTTTCAATGGCAGAGACGAGGTTAAAGCACACTTGGCCAGCCTCGACCGTGCTCACTAATGTTTTGGGCTGATTAAAACGTTACTGAATTTGAGCTCCAACTCGGGCACCTGGTTTATTTATTTGTAAGTGCTTCCTGTTGAGGTTTAATTTTTGTGACAGGAGCCTCTTGCCATACTTGTAACTAACCCTGCTTCGAGGGTCAGAGCAGGGTCAGAGAATAGTTGCAAGTAGGCAACGAACTCTGGAGGCGCCGCTCGGGAAGCACTCACAGGGTTACAGGGGGTGCCCAAGTTGAAGTTAATTTCTTTGTAACCATTTTGTAAATGGTTACAAAGAAATTAGCTTCAACTTGGGCACCTGCTGTAACTCTGTAAGTGCTTCATGGAAAAAATGTGTCCCACTCGCGGATTCGCTGATTTTTCTGAAATTTCGCAAGATTCGCGGATTGCGAAATTGCCGAAAATCTGCAAATTCTGCGAGCGGAACAAATTTTCGGCCCATACTTAGTGAAATGTATAACTATCATTCAGAAAGTGCACACAGTAGTAGAAGTACTAATACTGTGTGCCTACATTTCCACGCAGGAATTCCTATTTGTGAATCAAACCAAGTGAAGGTACTTTAATGAATAGCGGATTTTACAAACCGCATTAAGAAGCATTTAACCCTACTCATTGTTAAGGTTTATAAGTTGGACAGAGTTCTGCATCGTCATACCAAGGCAAAGAGCAGACTGCACTTTTCAGAGTGACATATCAAGACCAGGAATGAAAGAATTGACAGGGATGATTTGCCTCTATGCTCAAGGTACATGTTTGTACTCAAAGTTGACATACCAAAAAAACAGTATCGTAGCTACTTAAATTTAAAAAGGAATTAAAAGCAATGATTGCAATTTGACAAAACTGAAATGTAGAAATATGTTTTTAAATTAAGGTGTACATTTAAAAAAACAGTAGAAATGTTTTGCAGAATGAACATATTTCCATGATGGAATTTACCGAATTGCTCTGGACTTCACGTCACATGTACTAAATTTGAATGATTTCTTAATAAATTATCTGGAAAGGAGCAGTCCACGGCCCTCCATTTTCCAGAAACCTTGGCGTACAGCTTTTGGGGGACAGGACCCAAAGGAAAACCATCCAGCAAGGTTTGAGGGAAAATAGGGAGTTAATCCTCCTTGAATTATTACATAATATTTTCTTATATCACACACTCCATTTTTGAAATTATGTATTCCTTTACTGCAAGAAATACATTCATCATGGATGGGACTTTAAACTAGACTTCAGAAACTGGTGCCCACCCCATCAGTAGCCACTTGATTTGCTTTCCTACAAGGCTTTGTAAGGGAGTGTTGGTGCCAAAAATGGATCCAGGCTCATGTTCCATGTTGCATTCTCCTTGCCTTTGCCTGTGCCTTATCTCCCTTTGGCTTGGCATGTGCCACAGCATGCAACGAAAATGGTGAATACTGCCCAAACCCCTGTCAAGCACTGAAGGTTTTGAAAGTCTTTCAAGTTTCCTTTGTAAAGGCCTTAGTAAAGGTCTCCTGTCCGAAGCCATGGTGCTATCCTGCACATATAATATAAATGTGAAAGGTGTCATGTGCCTCCTTAAGACTGTCCCAAAAGGAGGAAAAATCTACAATGGCAGATACCTCCTTGGCTGGTGTAGATAAGCAGGCAGCAAACCTGTCCTGAAACAGGGCAGAGAAACAGTCCAACATAGATCTTCCAGAAACAAGAATTCCAATGGTATCTAGCACGCACAAAAAGTGGAGCAAAATTTAGGGCCAAAATTAGAAGCGAAGGGAAATAAAAGTGATTTAAAATAGGGAATCAAATGTATTTGGACATATCCATCTCTTGTCAATCCTTCCTTACATGGACGATCTATATAGGAAATGACATCACAGGAAAATGATGAACTCCATATTGGCTTGGGAACTTCAGCCAATAATCTATGGAAAGCCGCTATCTTTCAAAGAGCCATACATAAGGCTGGCCTCTCTCTTCAGGAAGATGGCATTGTTTCAGCATGGAAAGAAAAAATCCAGGTGCAACAGCACCTTTTCCTTGCAGTCTTCCATGCTCCAATCTCTGCCCTTCATTTTTGGTACTTTCCTTAGGCCACAGAGCACCACTCCAGGTGACCATGACTGCGGACATGGCAGTGCGGTCCGGGTGTCAACGATGCCCATCTGTGTCCTGAGACAGAGGAGAGAGAAATGAAGCCTCAGCAAATCGCTAGCATACAAATCTCTGCTGTTTTCCTCCAAAGGTACACTGCCTTGAGTAAGTTTGTTGCACGATGTAACACCCCCTATGGTGGAACTCCTTCTTTCCACCATATGTAGCAGCCCTAGTGCATTGAAGCCCAGTAGTAGAAGTGTTTAGACAGATGCCTAACCAGATTGGACAGACATCCACGTGCTGAGTCTGGTGTATGCACTGTAACTGTAGAAGGCATTGAAGCCTTGTGCAGGAAACTGAAAACATGCCCTCTCGGAGCTTCACACGGCTGGCGAGGGCTAACCAGGCACGGCTCTGAGGCTCATTGACCAGGCTGCTCATATGAAATATATTTCAGGTACCCATCATGTCTTCAGCATAATTGCACTTCTCTCAGCTGGAATGCATTATTTTTCATGAACAACACCATCACTTCTCATTGCTGGTGCAATACGTTTGCCAGTGCTGACAGTTGTTAGCAGCACGGTCAAACAAGTAATGGGGCAGGACAAACTTTTGTCACCAGGTGTGCACAAGCATTCTCTGACTAAAATCGCCTGCTTATTAACGATTATAAAAAATATGATAAACTAGCAGATTTCCATTCGTAACACATCTTATGATATTTATATTAGGACATAATTGTGAAGGTAAATTGATTCATTTAAGGGCAACAAACACTTGTGGATATATACGAGTTGTTAAGCTATAATGTTTTAATGTGCTTGCTTCAGTCTTTGTAGATACTATGTTAATTTCATTAAGCTCTCGTAACTGAGCATATGGTAATGTAAAATCATTGCCACATAAATATTTAAGCTTGAAAATTTTATTTAAGATTGAGGAATTTTGATGGGATATTGTAATGTATATTCAAGACGCTGTGTTGGGATTTTAGCATTATTGGTTCGGAAGGATGAAAAAGGCAACTCTGCGCTGGTATTCAGTAATTTGTCAGCAAGTCAGTTACAATTTCATATTCAGTACAAGCCTCCAATAGGTTTATCGGATAGTACTGACATGTCTTAGAAGTGGTGCTCCTGTACTTTTCGTGACCTATACCAGTAGTTCTAGCCAGAGCTGCAGTACCTTCAATGGCACATCTTAAACATTTTTCAGTGTGTCTACTGATTTTGTATTTCACATTACCAAGACTTTAGTTATGGAATTAAATAAATTTAATGGGAAACACTAAAAAACCATTTCCCTGTAGGGTTTTTATACGTTTCATGGACCATACCAACACTTCTTTGCTTTTGATTCACTAGATACCTATTACGAACTGTTAGGAATAATTGTAAGTAATGTTAGGTTAGATGGTATTTGTAAAGCTAATGCCTACCATATTCATGTCTTTCTGATTTGTGGCGCTCATTGGTCCTTTCCCTTTTCACTTCACTGCCCTCTGTACGATCGCCCCTGGTCTTCATGTGTTTGTGTCTTTCTTTCCATGTCTCTCTTAATTAGTGTATGCCTTTGTCTGTGACTTCCCCTACCTATCTGATCTATGTTTACTCTTTTAATTTTTCCCTATCTTTCTGTCTACTTTCATGTCTCCCTGTGTTGGTGTATGTCTGTGTCTTCCCACATTTTCCCATTTTAAGTCTTCCTTTGTCAGCCTTCTCCTGTCTCATGTCTGTGATTTCCTCTGTGCATGATGCTTATGTTCCTATCTTCTGTGTATGAATCTATCCATTGGCAAAATCAAGTTCTATCACCAGATGTTTCTTAGTGTTCAATTAAGCGCAGACATATAATGTCCAGAAACAGTGGGGCACTGTGCAGAGCACACTTTTATTATATTAGGAGCTTCTCAAACAAAAATAGGTGTGCAGGGCCAGTACTGACTGGATTAGAAAACCCAAAATGTGTCAGGAAATTGTAGAATAGCAGCACAGATAAGAGGGGAGATAAAGAGGTTTGCTCTGACTGCAAAATGTTTTATCTAGTGCAGAAGTGACATTTAAAACCCAGGGGTCAAGGTGCAAAAGTCAGCAGCATTTTACAGACATGTAGCATTGCATATAGATGTAAATCGTTCTTGTGAGAAATACTTATGATTCTATGTGTCTGAATGCCCAGACTTCTTGTAACACCCTGTTTTGGTTTATCACATTCATAATTGATATATTAGACCCTTAAACATTTCCCCTTTTCATCTGGATTCTGTATTAATGACTATAAATTGCAACATCACAGATTGTGGAAAAAGACGGTCTCGATTGAGAAATGTATTTTGTCATCAAGCATAACAATTTTCTTCACAATGTCCTTTAAATGGTGCACTTGATGTCCACTTGTTGAACACCTGTTCCTGAATTACGCTGATTGTTTTCGCTTAGTAGAAGAAAGTTAAAGAAATACTTTGCTACTTCCGCTTATGGAAAGCTTGTTTTGCGTACTAACTGCACTTACTGAAGACTTCATTTGGAGGATGCAAATTTCAGCCTTAGATGCTAGCTCACTTCGATCTCCTCTCCCCACAGCTATATTCCCGTAGTGCGGGGTTTGCCTTGAGTAGCTGGCTGCCTTGCGAACATTTACTGCTGCAGGGGTGTGAAACAGGCCGAGATGGAGCTGGGAGGATCAGGCTCTCGGGCATTTGTTATGCTGAACCTGGGAGAGTGCCCATTCACACCTGATTCTCAGCCGCGGTCATGACAAGGGAGGCTGTCACACCCTATATCAACCTGTGTTTGGGGAGGGCTGCTACAGAGGATGGGGCACTGAAGGGGTTCTTACCACCAAAGAAAAAAGTCACAGTGGTGGTACATGAAATTAATGTGTTCTTCTCAGTCATCCTTTCCCTGCATGTTATCAGTTTAGCAGAGCTGGCAGACACTTCCATTTCCAGACTTATAAAACGGGCATTGGAACACTTTCATGTATGTGCTTCGAAATACATCGTAAAATCAACTACTATCTGTAAGGCACTTTTAGCAATATAAACCAGTGTATATCCCTAATATAAATAGGCATCGCTGGTGAAAGTCAACTTCTTTGATATCAAATCAGTGAGTAAAAATAATGCTATTTTTGCACATGCATTTGTGGAAAATTAATACGGTTTGGTAAACATTATCTGCGCCATCTTGCCTTTTCCCTCGATGCCACACTTTTTCGTGCACACCCGCCATTTTAGGTGCCTTGGCCAGAACCACACTGTCCGCGCTACTGACCCCTAGCACGGCTCTTCGCCCTCACAAGCACATCCCCCGCCTGCTGACAGCACCCGCTCTCACATGCCTTGGGTCATAAACCTCTCTTCCACGCAGCTCTGCCTCGGAACCCCATCCTGTTCCCAGCGCGACACTTCCCTCCGTCCCTTTCATGGTCCCGGATCCCTTGATAACACCCCTCTTTCCTTTGTGCCCGTTTGTCTCATTCGTTCCCAAGCCGCCACCTGGCCCTGCGGATACTGTCATTGCCCCCTTCCTCCTGTACAGTAGGAAACCCCCCATCAAAGGATCCTTGAGCTGATCAAAGCCCCCACCCCATGAGATCCGATCAACCTCACACATTCCGTGAATCGGCGGAATGTCCAGCTGCGCAATAATCATCATCTGTTGTGACCAGGGTGGGGACTTCAACTGTAAATGTGTGTGGGAACGGGCCTGAAGCGGGGATACCGAGGATGTCTTTCCGTACATCAAAGGGTTGACAGAGATGTGTTTTATGCAATAAAGTAATAAACTCATGTATAAGAGGCCAGGCCTCAGAGATGCAGTTAGAGCACCTCGTGACGATACTTGCTGTCTGAACTGATGTGGTCTCCTCCGGAGAGAATAAACCCTTGTTTCCAGCCTTCCAGTCTCCAGCGCCTGCCTCTTCATTGATTAATATTTTGTGGGTTAAAGAGGCGATACCGCCGGGCAACACTTAAGGATCTTTGTTTATTGGTTGCTTCCTACCTTTTAACAATTGGCGTCCCAAACGTGGGGCTCATCAGCGACACGTGGATCCAATGGGAGAGGTCCTGACGACAGAGTGAACGACTGCAACGATCAGGAGAGCTCATGCCCAATAGACCCTCGTCTGGCAGCCGATCATCCGAACTTCACTGGTTCCGAATCGACCTCTCTCGAGTGATCTACGGTCCTGACTGGGAACCCTCAGGAGTGCCGTGGCAATATCGGAGATTGGAGGACGATCGGGCGCTGGACGCGGAAGACGAGAAACAGCCCATGTGGTCCGGGTAAGGTCGTGTAAACACGACGAATTGCGAAATTTATTGTTTGATTGATCGGAAAATACTAGTATTACTCTTTGTTGATTCGTTTGGAGATTCGCTGTCTGCAAACGGAGAAACAATAGGCTCTCCCTTTGCAAGCAGTGAAGGATAGGTAACGCAGACTTTCGTCTCCATTGTAATCCATCGTGCCCATCTTTCTCCCCCACTGATTGATTGTTTGAAGATTGTTCTCTGGAGATTTCCTTCTCCCCCACTGATTAAATGATTGAACCCGAACTAACGTTCGCAGATTGTTTTATGGAGATTCTCTATCTACAAACAGGAAAGAACAGATTTCCTCTTTGCAGATGGTGAAAGGGTAAGTAACGCAAACCTTTGCGGGCCTACTTATTCTCCCCACTGATTGATTGACTCAATGACTGATTGATTGATTGTAAGGGTCGCTCCCTGTTTTATTGTCAGAATAGATTTTGCTTTTGAGATATTCACTATTTGCAAACAACGTAGAATAGCAATATTCTGTCTAGTCTTTGCAGGTAGTGAAGGATAGGTAACACGGACCTTTTGTCCCCGTAGTGATCTGTCATGCCTATCTTCTCCTCACTGATTGATAGCTGGTTCAACCCGGACTGTTTATTAGAGGTGGACCATCTAGCTCCGCTGGAAGGCACCCCTAATAAAGACATGTTCACAAAATACGGATTAGTTACCATAGCCTATAGTAAGCTGTGGCATAAGTATACCAAAGAAAACCAAGAGAAACAGTGGCCACTGATAGGATTCTTCGACCTTGATAAAATAGAAACGTTAGAAACAGCCCTTTGTAACAGTAAGACGACGCCTATCATGCTCGACAGCCTCGGTATGTGGCGCAAAGAAGCAATGCAACGAAAGAAAAGAGACGAAGTCAGAGTAGATAAAGAAACGCGACAGACAAATACCTCCGCATCTGGGTAGGCCAAAGGAAGGGATAGCGGCGACACGGTTCCAAGGAGTAAACACAGGAAGGGAACGGTGTAAAGGGGTATACCGACAGGACAACCCCAAGACACAACGACTCGAAAGTAATCCCCCGACACTACGCACAGGACGAACAGACTTAGGACAAAACCAATGTGCTTTTTGTAAATATTCCGGACACTGGAAAGCCCAATGCCCGACTCTACTGAACACGGGTAAGAGCAGAGGGCCGACAGAAATAACAGGCCGCCCGAAAGGGAAAAGGCGTGAGACAAAGACGAATCACACTGACACGGACAGGCCGGATAGAACCACCCCGTTTGATTACGCCCGATGGCACAGATTTCGCCAGACAGATTTCAGCGACATGTTTGAGTTCTCATAGGACGAACAACGCTAAGACGGGAAACCCAGTCAAGCTAAAGGTTACCCGGTGACGAACCCCGTACCACCGCTACTGTTCCTGAACACAAAAGCCACCCTTTCGGATAACATACAGAAACAACACACAGAGTAGTTTCGGACAGATTAGTACACATTCCATTAATGAACTCAAACTTTGAGGGCAATGGGACTGATTACTCTCTGCTGACCCCACTCTGTGGACAAAAGCAATTACAGGCTTGCATAGACAACCCCCCGTTCAGGAAAACTGTTCTTGTGGACACCCCACCCCCCCCAATACCCAGGCATAAATACCTACCACCACTGCAGTAAGGTTCTCGTAGTAAAAAGATTCAAGGTAGCCAAGTCTCTGTCATATAATTTAAGATTTATTTTCAGTTAAGTAACACCATACTAATAGGAGCAATACAATACACATTTCCGGAAGTTCCCAAAATGCAACAGGTCGCCGGTCACGCCCATCCGGAAGGTGAAACACTCAGCACGTGTGGGGCGGAGTCCTGCCGACAACCAGCGATCACAGAGGTCGCCGGTGGGATGTCCAGGAGGCACCATGGGCCCGGCTTGTCCCATCCTCTTCTCCCATATGATCTCGCGGTTAGGATTCCTGGTTTTCACCGCCGCGGCCCAGGCCACGAGTAGGGAGGGGGCGGATGCAGATGACCCCCTCCCTCGCATCTTCTGGTCCGGCCATCACGAATACCTCCGCTGAAAAATTGGTGCAGGGTGGGCTGGGAGAGGGAGGCGGCGCGAACGAGCCCCTCTCGCCTCCCCAGGTGGAGGTTTCCCAGCCCCGGCCCGGCGCAGAAGTCCTCCAGCCGGGCGACGACCCTACCTGCGCAGCACAGAACATAGAATGGCCGGCCACCCTACTTGCGCAGCACAGAACATGGAATGGCCGGCCACCCTACTTGCGCAGCACCGGACACAGAATGGCCAGCCACCATATTTGCGCAGCACAAGACATACGATGGCCCTCAAGTGTACTGGTGGAGGCACCACAGCTGCACCCTAGTGCCTCGAGCCGAATGTCCCGCTCCCACGGCACAGTTCCGTCTTTTTTTTCGCCCCAAGAAGTCTATGTAACTAGGACGCTTGCCCACCTGGGCACGAGTCCCCACCTCCGACAGCATCTCCACGACCTTGAAGATTCTACAAGAGTCCCAGGAGCCCTCGGCCCCTACAGGCTTCCGGTGGGGAACGACTGCTTTGATCACTAACGACGTAGCCACAAGATGGTAGTGCTCTCGTGTCGGCGCCAGCTTCAGTCTGAACCATCCAGAAAGACTGTGGGCTAACGAATTCGAGCAAGCTCCGACTGAACCTCAACGTGACCCAGTAGGGGAAATTTTGCTTCCCTCCCCTTTTGATTGATGGTCCACATTGCCTGCCCCTTCTGTTAGCACAAGTCTTTTTGAACTGCCGCAAGGGACTCTGGTCCAACCGCCGGTTGTCGGAGACATTTTGTCCCTGATGCTGTTTCCGGACTAACCTGGCCTCGCCCAAAATGGCGCCGGTGTCAACAGGAACTCACGAACGCCTTGTGGTGTTTTTAGCTAATAAGACTTGATGTTCTGAAATATGTATATGATCCTTTGTACACTCGACGAAAAAGAGGGAGGGTTCACTTGGCGAATATGTAAAAAGATCCCGTTAAAATGTTGTTTTCAATGTACGATTTATTATGATATTATTGTAACTGATACATAACGTCGCTTATGACACACGCCCACAGTATGCATATAGGAAATTTGATTACAACTAGTCTAACTATGCTTCCAGTAATGAAATGAATGCCCCCTGATCCCTCAACTATTGATAGACGTTTTTAGTTTCCTGCAAATAACTAAATAAAAGCTTTTTAAAATGTTTTTTAATACTGCAAAGTAGCCCCCGCCCCTACTGTACGCGCTTCAGCCAACGCCGTGTCCGGCCGAATACGATTACACTCTCATATATACATGCTGAACAATTGTGCAAATAAAGGTCTTTCAAACTATGAACGGGTATCATATACTTTTGTAAATGTGGACCAGCGGGAGGGTTTTCTGTGCGATCTGTTTTGTTCTCTTTTTAAGGTTACTAGAAAATGGTTGCTCAGCCCCGGATTGATGATCGAACCTAAGGCACGATACGCTGCCACCAAGCGTGCGACTGGCTCAGGAACAAACGCATGGAGAAGGACCTCGACTTCTGAGAACGGGTAAAGTAAAGCGGTATGAACGATAAAATGTTATAAAGGTATGGTACTCGAAGGTACTAGGGAACAGGGCTGGCCGAAGAGCTGGTATGCCTTAGGACTTCACAGCATTGGAAATGATTTAAGGATCCCGATAGCTAGATACATCTACAAACCAGGTACCTCGCACTAAACGCCTCTGATCTCTAACGTTTCCTTACACACGACCTATAATGCCACACTCGGACCGTCTCCCTCATGATCAACTTATCGCTCGCCATCCTTACCACACTGCCCGCCCCCACCCTGGCTTCAGAAACCAAGACCCCAGGGATTACATCCCGAGGAGATAAGACGAGTATGTGGTAAGTAAAGGACTTTCGTGCCCGTACATTTGATATGCGCGAATGCTGTCCCCCTCTCCCTTCCCCTCTTTTCCTCCCCCTACAGGTTACATTGGAATAACGACTGGGGTATAATGAAGATCCGAAGCCACGCCATGTCTGATGCATGAAGCGGACTAACGCTGCAAGGTGGCACCTAAGGACACCCACGAGCTACCCTTGTAACGAAAGAGCCAATTGTTGTATGATATGATGGGACGCGATCACCCCTAACCCGTGTTGCGTGAATGAGCACATGTCACGTATGTCTGAAACTATGAGAAGATGCTTTCTATGCGACTGAAACACTGACTTAACTAGGCAAAAGACCGAGAGTGCGAGAAGTGCAACACAATGGTGCCTTTTACTCAATACATGTCCCTTTGTACCCGGCCTAATGCTCGTCCGTCCCAAATTGCGTGCCTTCTAAATTCTAACACAGACCCGTAAATGTCTCATGTTGTGTGATGCGCTGAATAGCCTATCCTAGTACGCGGCCACTCTCCATGTCTCACGTGTACTGTTTAGCCTATTGTTGCACCTTTCTCTCTCTCTCTCTCTCTCTCTCTCTCCCTCTCTCCCTCTCCTCCACACTCTCACTCTTCATAACGACTGGCACCTAATTGGCGAACCGCCATCCATGGTGCACCACCCAATTGGCTCCAAATACCGCAAGTATTTGCACAAATTTGTCTTAATAAAATCACATTGATGCCATGTTACTACCTCTCCTTTCTGCTAAATATTGATAAAAACTAGATTGGCCAGAAGAGAAAGGACAGGTAAAACGACTGAGGTTCCCTAATCTGACCCGTAACCAGGGAATCACATGTCAGTGGCTTTTATGATAAAAATGCCTCAGGTAACGCGACCCTCCCCGTCCCAAATTGTGTCAATGCTCAAACAGTAAAAGTGATCGAAGCATCCCCGTCTTCCCAGAACACCCCCAGTTTTGTATCAGCTGCCCCGAACGAGAGTTTGAAAAATGTGGCTCACCCCCGGCTGTAAGAGATGGGTTGGCTTACAACTGACACAGACCAGCCGTTGTTCCTAGAAATAATTTTTGATGAACAAGCTACAAAGTTTAGAAATTCGAGAAATGTCCCTGAACGCATACCAACTGAACTGTAGCCTTCTGCTAGATAACACCCTTATGACACAAAGCAAGACGATAGTCCCTCCCCCGGTCTGCTATGTTCCTAGTTGTTTTCCATAAGACCCCGGTCACCCCAAGGATGAGTTGAATAGATATCGCAAGCCCCCTGTTTTTAATGAAGTAGCTAGGTTGTAAAAGACTATGTAGAAATTAGAATGATGTTTGCGAAGTTAAGATTAGATCGAAATGAAGAAATTGTTGCAGTAAACCCTGTCGAAAGTAAAATGTTTAGCTGAAAAATAGGATGCATCGACATAATGGAAAATTGTTTAGCCTATGTTCATCCCTCTGAAAGATATCTATCAGGCCATGGTGATAGCACGTTGCACTTTTTCGTAAAATACAGAGCCCTGAAGAGCGGTATAGCTTTGCAAGACTCGTACTAGAAAAGCAGGTCTCAGCCAGAGGAACTGATGTGACTGTAATAAACAAATGCAATGAATAGGTATCAGACCTCGTACCACGACAATGAATGTAATACCAACAAACGCCAAAGAAATAGTTACGATGGAAAGTTGTAGGGAATCCTGCAAACCTATTATCAATTATTTATACGTTGGTTGTAAACCCCGATGTAACGGACGTTTCCCCAGTTGCTTGGAGTTGGGAGAGAAATAGACTTATGTGATTACCTTCCTCTGCCAGTTCTCTAAAGACTGTCTTTTCAAACTCATTTAAGGGTACCACTGTCGGAGGAGAGAGAGACCGGATGTGGGAGCACGCGGCCTGACTGCAGATCGTGGAACACCTGCGACATTGACCAAGGCGGGACCGCAACAGTAAGGAGCCGCAGGACGAGGCACTGTTTCCGACAAAATGAAAGGAAAGGGCTGACCTGATGCCCCTGCTCGATGATCAACAGGTGCCGATACGTCCCCGCCCTCTGAGCCCGGTCATGGGCCCACCTACCTGACATTTTCCGTCCCCTTGGTCTGTTCCCGATCTGGCCCTGCTCCATCCCCTCTTCCCCCGACTTACCACAAGGACTACCCACACACCCCTTCTTCCACCTGAACTCTTTGACAATCGACTCGAAAAAGAGCAAAAACTGCAGTCCGATTGAATAGAGTTTTGTTGCAAACTAAAATGAAACCTGGGTGCCCTGTCTAAGGTACCCATGAAAGAACAGTTAGGACACAGGGCGAAAAAGGACCCCTTTTGACCAGAAAAACGAGGAAAAGGTCGTGCCCTGCAACGCAGGTCCCGGAATAGAGCTGAACGCATAGCTCCACCGCCGGTGCTCAACAGTGCCAACAGAAGACGACAAAGAACGCTGAGAACTCACTAATAATGGTCTAGAACAATAAGACACTGGAAAAAGCAACACCCCTCCTCTTCGAACAGTGACACCCCTGATTATCATTTTTACTACGTCTCACTTCTCTCCCAGCCACCATTGTATCGATTATGCTCCAACCAAATATGAAATGAACTTACATACGTAATAACCTATCAGTTCATATTCCGAATGACTATAAGCATCTATGAAATGTACCCAACGCTATCACTACAGAATCATTTTTTATCCGATATTGTATGACTTTCCTGCAACGAGCTTAACGAGGGGCTCGCCTCCTAAGATGAAAGATTTAAATGTAATATTTATGCATAGTTCCTTCGCCTAGGTTCCTACTTCTTTACTTACGTGAATAGGAAATAGGCCAGCAAGATGTCTTGTGAATGTTAAAGGGAGGACTGTGGAAAATTAATACGGTTTGGTAAACATTATCTGCGCCATCTTGCCTTTTCCCTCGATGCCACACTTTTTCGTGCACACCCGCCATTTTAGGTGCCTTGGCCAGAACCACACTCTGCGCGCTACTGACCCCTTGCACGGCTCTTCGCCCTCACAAGCACATCCCCCGCCTGCTGACAGCCCCCGCTCTCACATGCCTTGGGTCATAAACCTCTCTTCCACGCAGCTCTGCCTCAGAACCCCATCCTGTTCCCAGCGCGACACTTCCCTCCGTCCCTTTCATGGTCCCGGATCCCTTGATAACACCCCTCTTTCCTTTGTGCCCGTTTGTCTCACTCGTTCCCAAGCCGCCACCTGGCCCTGCGGATACTGTCATTGCCCCCTTCCTCCTGTACAGTAGGAAACCCCCCATCAAAGGATCCTTGAGCTGATCAAAGCCCCCACCCCATGAGATCCGATCAACCTCACACATTCCGTGAATCGGCGGAATGTCCAGCTGCGCAATAATCATCATCTGTTGTGACCAGGGTGGGGACTTCAACTGTAAATGTGTGTGGGAACGGGCCTGAAGCGGGGATTCCGAGGATGTCTTTCCGTACATCAAAGGGTTGACAGAGATGTGTTTTATGCAATAAAGTAATAAACTAATGTATAAGAGGCCAGGCCTCAGAGATGCAGTTAGAGCACCTCGTGACGATACTTGCTGTCTGAACTGATGTGGTCTCCTCCGGAGAGAATAAACCCTTGTTTCCAGCCTTCCAGTCTCCAGCGCCTGCCTCTTCATTGATTAATATTTTGTATAAGAGGCGATACCGCCGGGCAACACTTAAGGATCTTTGTTTATTGGTTGCTTCCTACCTTTTAACACATTGAAGAGAGGATAGATTTTTTATTAGATGCTTTAACCATGTCTTCTTGGCTATAACAAAAAACTCAATCAGCTCACCAAATGATGGTGTTGGTTTGAAACTTGACCCTTTGCTTTTCACATTATGAATATGGGGCTGCAGGCAGTAGAATATAAAAAGTTGTTCATTTCGATCTAGAATATCTTAATCTCAGTATGTATGTCCGCCCAACCGCGAAGGGCATAAGGGGCAAACTGGAACTGAAGTTTTTCTTTATGTATTTATGTATGTATGCATGTATGTATGTATATAGGTTATGTATGTATTGATATATGTTATGTATGTATGTATGTGTATATGTTACGTATGCATGTATATATGTTATGTATGTATGTGTATATGTTATGTATGTATGTATGTATATATGTTATGTACGTATGTATGTATGTATATAGGTTATGTATGTATTGATATATGTTATGTATGTATGTATGTGTATATGTTACGTATGCATGTATATATGTTATGTATGTATGTATATATGTTATGTATGTATGTATGTATGTATGTATATATTCAAAGGCAATGCTTATAAGCGCAGATCACCTACTTGGTGGGAGGATGGGCAGATGGGTAATGAGAGGCGATAAATACATGTGTAGTCCTCAATGCCGATAGCTCTAAAAATTTGGCACATATTTTAAAAATCACCAAAAAGCAATATTTCACCCATTCATAATCACTCAATTTTATGGTTTCAGGATCCGTATGTTCATCAAACAAAAGTGCTTTCTTGCCCCCATATTCATTTGCCTCTAGATCCTTACATCTCAAAACACCTGCAGACTCCTGTCATCTAGGACATCTAGGGTGTATTAATCGCTGGACTAGAAGCCCACCACTCCGTCTTTTTAGATGCTTGAGATCTCTGTAGCTTGAAGTAGGTTATTATTGGGTTTCATAATCAGTTAAACATTTGTTTCATATGCAAGATGCTATCTTCCAGTTTCTCAGGACTCAGCAACGTCAATGCTTTCTGCAGCAGTAGTTTTAATATCAGGATTTGGCCCTACAGAACAAGGACAGGATCATATGTTTAGGTGTCAATAAGAGATGCAAAATTGTCTCCTCCTGACAAAAATGAAGCAATTATGTTGCTGGTGCAAGCCTAATATTATTGATTTGGTGCATCACTCCACAACACATCAAATTGCTTGTATTATTCTCCCTGGAACCTTCACTCAATTAGGTTCCAACCTTTGACACCCCAACTTCTTAGTCAGGATAGTGTTCACCTCTTTGCAGCCTCTCTATCATTGCTCCAACTTTGTGTGGTCCATTTTTTATAACACCGTCCTACCATAGTAATGGAGGTCATGACCATCCTGGGGGATGACATCCCAAAATATTTGGAGGTCTTCACCTACCTGGCATAGATCTGTGTGCCTTCAGAGATTTTAAAAAGCCAACTGCCAAAGCTTGTGCTTGTTTTTGGGTAACAAAGAAAATTAGCCCTGAGTCGCTGGGGCACTCGGGTCATTTTTATTTTCTACTGTTTGAGGCCTCCAGGCTTTTTCCCAACTCATTACATAGAAGCTGACCAATAGTGTGGTGAACATGGCACTCCTCCAGGTTTGTGGTGGAGTAGCATATCCGCCAAACTCTAATTAAGGCCTAAAGTGTTTTCAGGATGATGGCATCTGGATAAATCACTCAAAAGGCGTGGGATCCCTAATGAAGTACAAGATGTAGAGCACAATATTTCAGTTGTAAATAGGGGAAACGTTCTGTCACCGGAATCCCATACTGTTTCTTGACTTTGTCAAAGAACCATCATATTACCTTTATAAAGCACCCCTGGTGACTCTAAATCTGAATTCAGTATGGTCCCTATTACGAGTCTGGCGGCCCTCGGACCTCCAGACTTGTGATTTTCTGGCAGTGGCGGATCCAGCCACCCCTGCATCAGTGTTCCGACCACCCCATGAGGAGTTGGCTAATCGGACCGCCCTGGGTATAGGTATAATAATGGACATACCCCAAGATGAAGAAATCATATTAGTTCTTGCTACATTGAACATGCTGGAAAGGATGAGGCCCAACAGGTCTATTGCTGCTTCAAAGACACCCACTAGGACTGCATCGGATCCTGGTGCTTTTCCCCCTGCACTTTCTTTCAGGGCTAACAAAACCTTAGCAATCGTAAGGTTCAATGGGAGAGGAGTCCAGGCACAAGGCATCTCACTACGTTTATGCCCACTCATCATATCAGACTGTTTGAAGATATCTGAAAAAGGGGCCACCTAGGCGTCACATGTAACGTAGTTTAACATCTCTAAGATTGAGTCACTCTTGTGGAATGTTGAGTTCACTTTGTCCCAAAAGAGTTTATTATCTGGGGTTTCTGCAGCCTGGAACAAGTTAAATCAAGCTTCCTCTTGAAGCTCTTTTTTTCCAGGCAAATAGGACCTTTTTGTAGCGAAATCAGAGGGTCTTAATCAACAAAATATCTCTAGCTTGACAGTGGAGGGCCAATTTCAATTGTTGGGAGGCATTAGTACATGTATGATCAAACCAACCTCTACGATTTCCATATTCTGAATTACAGGTACAGGTCAATAAAGAGTTAATAGTACAGGTGACATGAGTAAAACTGGCTAGTAACTGATTAGGAATAACTTAATTGTCAAGACAATAGGCTATATCAACGAAGTTCCTAGAGACTATATCATGCCGTAATCTGGGGGTTTCAATGCCAGCCCACTGAATACAAACCCCATTTGGTCTAGTAGGGTTAAAAAAAAAATTGCATTCTGGTACATTGCTTTTTACTGTGAACTCTCTCTTCTGTAGGAAACGTAAGTCATATGTTTCAGAATACTGAATGGGAAGAGGTTAGTTAAGGTCAGGGTCAGAACACATTAGGCATGACTTTACAGTTCATGAAGAGCAGGTTTCACATATGATGATGCATTGGTTGCTCCAGTTGTGCACCTACGGGGCAGGCGATTTGTGGCGTGTTATCAGGTTTATCAAAACACCATGGCAGTGAAACGTGAATAGCAGTTCCCTCTACTTAACTACAAAAAAATAAGGACCGAAGTTATATTGTGTCGTAAAATATTTGACAGGCTTGTTTCAGTTCCAGTAAATAATTAAACTGCAATCAGTAATTGCTTTATGATGTGAAACAGTAATTCTAAAATGTACTGTTAATGCAAGAAGCTAGATGAAATTGGTTGGTAAAATACTTTAAAAACAGCTAAAATACACATTCTAAAATTTAGAAAATGCGAAGTCAAGACTGTCATTTTAATTATACAGTCTTTTAAAAAACAGAAATGGTCACACGATCATTGTTTTGAGCAAAATGTAACCTTCAAAACGATTCTAGTTTATGCTGATGGAGAAAGCGTGTACAACATTTTTAATCTGTAGCTGTTTGTGTGCTCCCCTAACGCAATTTCTGCTGACACTTCTAGATGTTGGCTAAAATGCAGAACTATCCAACAGTACCAATATGGCCACATGGAATAATACAGTGTATACTTGTAGCATTTATGTTTATATCAGCTCGATTTTTGTCTCCTTTTCCAATATCTGTAACGTGAAGCATAATTCCCTTTGGGTTTTGTTTTTATGGAGTACTGCAATAGCTAGGAGGCGTTCGCGAGATGTGCCTCTTTTCTAAAGAGTCACATGAGGTCTGCTTCGCGGTACAAAGGGAAGCCGCATTATGGGGCTGGCTCCTGTGCCAAAGATGCTCACAGAACACTCAACTAGCTAATGCAGGGCAATTCACCAGTCACAAATGTGCATCATTATAACCATCTACAAACAAAATAACACAGAGAGCTACCCATGCCTTATCAATTGTGAGCGTGTGAGCAGCATCACGGCCCATACATATTCATCAGGCCTTTGTGGAGCCGCTTGGCAATCATACACCGCACCATCATTTTACCATTTCAACCCTCACCGCTCATCTTCGCTTCCAGTATTAGAGTCATTTGGTTTTTTACCTTTAATCTACACCGCTGCTAGAATATTTATGATGAATCGATGCTGCTTGCACGAACGTGTATTGCTTTTTCATTTATGATAAGCAAATATACTGCTCCCAGGGTAAGGTACTGTATCAAAAGCATCTCTGCGCGGCCTTTGAATAAATAAAAAATACAGAGGCCCGTCTTCAGCTGGAAGGTGCAGACACGCAATTGATGCTCGCAGACTTTAAGTACTTCGTGAAGGCTTCAAATAAAATTCAAAAATAAACAGAGCATGGTATTTCCAGTTTCAATGTCTTTAAAGCCAGTGAGCGGGAGACAGAGAACAGAAGATTTCAGCTGGAAAAATCACACAACGAGGAAAGGAGCGCACGACAAATACGGGGAACGAGACAAGTGTTGTTTACATGCATGTCTACTCTGGGTGGAAATAAATTCCGTTTAGACAGCATAAGATACGTCCTTCGCCGTCAGCGGTGATACACGACTAGGAACTGTATTACTCGAATGAAATAACATAAAGGCTAATTAATTACAGAGTTTTGCAAAAGTCACATTTCATTACAGTTTGTGAGGGAGATGGAGGCATGCAGTGGAAACGCTAATTCTAATTATTACTCCAAGTGGGAGGTTCGGTGGCATGAGTTCAACAGATAATGGGAGAATGTGTGAATGCGCGCGGCGCAGCGGCAGCACGCCTTATCATCTGAATAAAGCCATTTCTCTCGCAGACTCGCCGGGTGCTGTTCTGCGTTCTGGATGAGACTAACACAATCAGTCGGCTCTCTGGAGTCTATCCATTTCCTGCTGTCTCAGGGCAACCCGCATTAATGCCATTTATTACAATGAAACATTCATGCAAAAGCCAGCTTTTTTTAAAAAGAAGACGAAGTGCGCCTACGTAACAACATTATTAAGACCATTTTGCTTCGAATTAACTCTCCCATTAAGCTCGTGCTGCAGATATGCCCTGGCGAATATCTTCTATTATATTTCGCTCTCTCGAAAACGATTCGTGGAGGTAAAAATAGGCGCAGGGGTCAAAGGTTAAGTCTACTTGAGAAACGATGATAACCGTTAAAAGATGGATGCGTCTTCAACTCATCTGTGTAAAAATAATGTACACTTCTCCGCATCTTGGATTTAATTAGCTACTATTCCTTTACAAATTCACCAATTATATCCTACCGTTCTTGCAGGTAAAGAATACATGTATGTATCGCTGGAACAGAGTTTGATTTTGCACGCCCCCTTTGAAAAAACACTTTTTACTCTAAGGCTCGAATTATGAGCTAGCCGTCATTCAGATCGTAAATCATGCATCTGGTAGATACAGGATGCTGCAAGAACGGAGTGTGGAATTCCCCAGCATCAGGGCTACCACCGAATAAAAGGTGTTTGCACAACGATTTCTGCAGCTTTTCATTCCCTCTTTCTATCCCTACTAATACCAAATTCCTCAATTTGTTCCCTCCCAAAATGTGACCAAAGTAAATCTTAGAGGTGAGAGTTTTCCTACCAAAATAACAACCTTGAATCTGCCACAAGCCCCTGTTTGTGTCCGATCCATTGTTATTTTTTATTTTATTGTTTTAAAACACGTTGAGGGCCTAACCGTGGTGGATATACATTGAGAGGTGTACCCGTTGTTAAATATGTGCACAAACGGCGCCTTTCACGTAATTCAGAAAAAAGCAAGGGCTACTTAGGCATTTCAGAGAAGATTTTTTTTTTCCATTCTTGTTGTTTGGCGAATCGTTCCACAAAAAGCACATGCATTTTTCTAAGGCCTTACCTCTTGGCCCAAGCTCCCACAGTGAACCAGGTATTCTTCAGTGATCCCAGTTGACATTAATTGTGAGTAAAATTGTTTGGCCCATAGTGAGTTTTTGCACAATTAACATTAGCACTGTGGCGGTTCTCTAAATAGGCTAACGCCCTTGTTCATTGCAGTGAGCCATATACAATTTTAATATTGTTCATCAAAATAAAACATATGGGGGCAGATTTATATTAACTGGCGCATCCCCAGGGATGCGCCAGTTAACGTGTGCCACAGTGCGCCACAGCTCCACCACCCATGGTGCGCCGCATTTATAATGTGGTGCAACATAGGGTGACCAACCGTCCGTAAATTTCACGGACAGTCCGTAATTTTGGCTGTCTGTCCGTTGTCCGTGAAGGATTCTTTAACGGACGCCATTTGTCTGTAATTTTAACCGGGCACAGCTTGCCCCCACCTCCCTTCTTGACTCCGATGCTGTATGAAAGCTCAGACCCCCAGCAGCACTGGAGAGGCACAGCGGGATGGCAACCCTTACACCTCCAGCCCTTGATGAGCTGTTAAAAGGTGCTTGAAGGTGACAGAGGGAGGGGCTGCAGGTTCAGGAGCAGGGGGCATCCATTCACATGCAAACAGCCCTGAGTGCGTCTTGATCTGCTATTTAGAGGGGGGCTCACACATTCCATTTCTACCCAGGGCCCCAAACATCCTAGACTCGGCCAGATTACACCCCTGATTACAAAGAGGCAGCACCTGCTTCTCTTCACTGAGCTTAATTACTGTCACTAATTTGTAAGCAAACCTCGGTTCTTCAAACATGCATAATGTAATACAATAAAGAAATGGCACAATGCACCCACACTGATTAACAAAGTATGGAGGACAATCAGTTCAATCAGTTCTCTTAGAGTATCTCCTGTAAGTACTCTTTATCACAGTGGGAGATGGCATTTTGGACAGAGAGCCTGTCTTCTCGTTGTCTTGTGCAGGAGGGGGCGAGAAGCCCAAGATGATACTAGAATACTGCATGCCCATCCCTGTGCCCACCCTGGTGGATCACGTTCCCTCTCCTGTGATGACTCCTGCTCCTGTCCCCCCATGTTGTGGCTCCAGTCCACCCCCGCCTGTGATGGCTCTTGTCCCCCCCTGTGGTGGATCCTGTCTCCGCCCTGGGTGGCTTCTGTCCCAGTCCTGGAACGGCCCCTGCAGCGAGGGTGAAGTTCTTGATGGGCCTCTTCTCAAAAGGGCTGAGCTCAAAATTAATATGGAAAGGTGGGCGAGTGAGTAAGTGAAGGGATGTGTGAATGGCTGGATGAATTAGTGAAAGGGTGAATGGATGAATGAAAGATTGAATAAATGGATTATGAGAGAGGATAGATGGATTGATGAGTGAGGGGAAGGATGGAGAGAAAATGTAAATAGCTGGATGTATGGGTGGAAGGGTAGCTGGGTGATTGATGAGGGGAAAGATGGACGAGGGGAAGGATGATGGATGGAGGGGAAGGATGGATGGATGAGGGGAAGAATAAATGGATGAGGGGAAGGATGGATGGATGAGGGGCAGGATACATGGATGGGATGGATGGATGGGTGAGGGGAAGGATGATGGATGAGGAGAAGGATGGATGGATGGAGGGGAAGGATGGATGGATGAGGGGCAGGATACATGGATGGGATGGATGGATGGGTGAGGGGAAGGATGGATGAAAGGAAGGATGGATGAGGGGAAGGATGGATGGATGACGGGAAAGGATGGATGATGAGGGGAAGGATGGATGGATGGAAGACGAGGGGAAGGATGGGTGAAAGGAAGGATGGATGAAAGGAAGGATGGATGAGGGGAAGGATGGATGGATGACGGGAAAGGATGGATGATGAGGGGAAGGATGGATGGATGGATGATGAGGGGAAGGATGGATGGATGGATGGATGGATGGATGATGAGGGGGGGTGAAAGGATGGATGATGAGGGGAAGGGTGGATGGATGGATGATGAGGGGGTGGGTGAAAGGATGGATGGATGGATGATGAGGGAATGGATGGATGATGAGGGGGTGGGTGAAAGGATGGATGGATGATGAGGGGAAGGATGGATGGATGATGAGGGGAAGGATGGATGGATGGATGATGAGGGAAAAGGATGGATGGATGATGAGGGGAAAGGATGGATGGATGATGAGGGGAAGGATGGATGGATGATGAGGGGAAGGACAGATGGATGGATGGATGATGAGGGAAAAGGATGGATGGATGATGAGGGGAAGGATGGATGGATGATGAGGGAAAAGGATGGATGGATGATGAGGGAAAAGGATGGATGGATGATTAGGGGATGGATGGATGGATGATGAGGGGAAGGACAGATGGATGGATGGATGGATGATGGGTGGGTGAAAGGATGGATGGATGGAGAGTGGGTGAAAGGATGGATGGATGGATAAGTGGGTGGGTGAAAGGATGGATGGATGGATGATGAGTGGGTGGGTGAAAGGATGGATGGATGGATGATGAGTGGGTGGGTGAAAGGATGGATGGATGAGTGGGTGGGTGGATGGTGGGTGCGTGAAAGGATGGATCAGTGGATTGGATGGCGGGTGGGTGAAAGGATGGATGAGTGGGTGGATGGTGGGTGGGTGGATGATGGGGGTAGGTGGATGAGTGAAATGATGGATGGGTTGATGGATTGATAAGTGCAAGGGTGAATGAATGGACATATGAGTGAAAGTGTGGGTGTAAGGATGGATGAGTGAGTGAAAGGGAGGGTAGATGGACAAAAGGATGAATAGATGTGTGAAGGAGTGAAATGATAGATGGATGAATGATAGGGGCAATGGATGGATTCATGAGTGGATGAGTAGATGGATGGATGGGTGGGTGGATGGATGGATGGATGGAAGGAAGGCGAAGTGAAAGGGTCGATGGAGAGAGAAAGGGAGGATGGAAGGATGACTAAAAGAGTGGATGAGTGGAAGGATTAGTAAGTGAAAGGATGGCTGGATTGGTGAAAGGGTAAATGGCTGAATGGATGAGTGAATGGATGGATGGGATGAAGAGTGGATGGATAAGTGTACAGATGGATAGGGTGAAAGGGTGGATGGATGGATGGATAATGGAGGATGAGTGAAAGGATGGATAAAGGGAATGGATGAAGGGATGGATGAGTGAAATGATAGATGGAAGGATACATGATGGATAGGTTTGCAAATGATTGAATATGTTTGGAAATGGCTGGGCTTACTTATATACTATTGCGCGACCTCTGATGTGTCTGTAAAACGTACCTATTGTCCTGAAGTTTTGTCCTGAATTTTGACCTCCTGTCCTGAAATTGTGTCCTGAATTTTGACCCTTTGTCCTGAATTTTTACACTCACCGTCCTGAATTTGCACCAATGCCAGTTGGTCACCCTAGCGCAACATGGTGCAAAAACGGCACAGATGCGTGACGCATCTGTGCCGGAAATGTGGCGCATTGCTGGAGTTGTGTCGCAAGCGCGACGCAGCTCCAGCAAGGCTCGGGGGTGCCGCATCTACACAATGCTGCATCAAGACCTACGCCTGCTTCAAGCAGGCGCAGGGTTTTGACGCAGCATTGGCCTGAAAGTGATTGAGTGAAATCTCATAGATTTCACTCAGTCACTTTCAGGAGGCGTTCCTGCGCAGGAACGCCCCCCCTGCGCAGGAACGCCTCCTTATGGCGCAGGGCTTTACAACGTGACGCATCTCCTAGATGCATCACGTTGTAAATAGGGCGCATTGTTTGCGCCGCAGTTGCATCAAATAAAGTGACGCAATTGCGGCGCAAGGGCATCATAAATCTGCCCCAAGTTTTTTGTCTATTTTTTATTTATTTTTTGTATTCGACATTTAATGCCAATCATGCTGACTCATATGATTCAACTACTAGGACTTTTCCCTCCAGCAAGGCTCGGGGGTGCCGCATCTACACAATGCGGCATCAAGACCTACGCCTGCTTCAAGCAAAATGCTTCTTCGTCAGGTTAAGGATCAGGAAAGTTCTTATTAGGTCGGGCCACAAAACTCTTTAGATGTAAGTCAATGCTCATTACAGCCACATAAAGAATAATACATAACGTGGTTTGAGTCTGTTAACTTTTGCCACTGGCTTGTTTTAGTCAGCCTTTTAGAGCCCATGCTTGTATGAAACACTATTCTCATTTTTGTCAGCCCAGATGAGTTATTCTTTCTCATCGTCATTTCTTCTCCACAAATGTTCCCCAAAATTCCGTTCAGTTCAGTTCAGTTAGTCTTTATTATGATTATTACAATCACAAAAGACATAATATTACTACAATTTAAAAATACATAATAGCAAAAATGTATAAAATTCCATGACCAACTTAAAGCTAAAAAAATGGCCCACAACAGGATAAATCACTTATTTGTTAAAAACACGATTTAAAAGATTGATTAATAAGTAGTAAAATACAATAAAACACACAGGAGCAAGACTAGCAAATTCTTTTTACACACATTTTTGTTGATCTGTAAACACGAAATAGAAATGCCAATACATAACGCTAAAGAAAAGTAGAACTACAGTTCCAAGCATTGGGACTAAAACATTAGTTAAATCTGACAGGATTGGTATACCCTCATCTGTTTTGCACGGATGACCCACCTCCATCTCAAAAACTTAGCAACTGCAATCACTATGGATTCCTGAGTGCTTGTCTTCAGAATCCCTAATGCTTCCATGCCTGATCTTCTTCCAAAATTAGAGCAAATTGGTTTGAGACATTTTTTCACGGGAATCTTATAGGCTGGGCATACAAAAAGAGTGTGAGCTAATGTTTCGATCTGTGCTGGACATGTAATCCATTTGTCATCTGACGAGGGATGCCTACCACTTGTGAAGGCTTTTATGGGGACGGAACCCACCCGCGAGGGAACCCACCCTGAATTGGTGGTGCAACTTCATGTTTAGTAATGACGTCCCAATAAGCTTCAAACTCAGTATCATGCTTGAACTAAAAAAAAAACCTTGACAAAATGGATCTTGTTATGGTCGAGAAGCGCTTAGTCTTGACCATGTTCCAATGTGCTGCCTTAAACTCTTTTTTTGACGGGAATATGTTATCAGGGTCCTACCACAAACTACTTGTCCCCATATCTAGTAAAGTAGTTTTTACTGTGTTTAACCAAGAAATCCTACGTAGGCAGTCTGCCCCTCGTACTTCATAGAGAGCTTTAGTATACAAGGAATGCTTAGGAATAATCCAGAGCCTTTTCCAAAGTGCAATGGGTCGAAAACGCGCTATAGCCTCAATGGTGTTGCAACCCAAGTCTAAATATAAGGGCAGGAGTGGTGTAGATTGTGGGAGGCCTACTAGAGCTCTCATAAATTTGTTTTGAGCAGCAGTAAGAGTTGATAGATCCTCAAAGCCCCAAAGCTAAGAACCATATAATACAGAGGAGCTAATTTTAAAATTACAAATCTTTAAGGCAAGGGCAATGGTCTTGGTCTGTGAAATTCTGTGTTCTATTATAAGCGCTCCAGCTAGTTGGGCATGTTTGAGGGCCAGCATCTCGATCTGGGGTTTCCAATTCAATCTCCTACCTAGTGTAATCACCAGATAAGTAAATACGTCTGTATGCTCCAGAAGAACGTTATTCATAAAAACTCTCCCTTTTATAGCTTTATGTTTGTGGAAAACCATGAACTTGGTTTTCTCCACCTTCACGACCACCTCATTAGAACAGCAAAAGACCTAAAATCGAGAAAGGGCGGACTGCAGCCCTTTCTGGGTCTTTGAAATGATCAAGGTATCATCCGTGAACGTGAGCAGGGATATCTTCATACCAGCTAGAGTAGGGGCATCTGTATGATAGGTAGAAAAATACTGAACCACACTGTTAATAAATAAAGAAAACAGGCTTGGGGTCAACACGCACCCTTGCTTTACACCCTTAGTGACAGAGAACCTGTCTGTAACATTCCCATGCATACCCCATTGTACCTGTGCATAGTTAAACTCATGTAATTTAACTAAAATGGACAGTAATTCCAATGAAATCCCCATATACACGAAAGCGCTCCACATTTTGGGTAGAAGGACCAGGTCAAATGTGGATTTGAGATTGACAAAAGCCGCATAAATTGAGCCCCCTCCGATAATAACAACCCGCCAGTAAATTAACATGAGTCTAAAAACCTGATCTATGGTGCTAGTGTATGGGCGGAACCCCGCCTGTAGTACGGACAGGATATCCATTTTATCTATCCAGGCCTGGATTCTGCCCAACACTAGCCTGGCAACAATCTTTTGAATGGAATCAATAAGACTTATCGGCCTGTAATTACCTGGTAGGGAACGATCACCCTTTTTATATTTTGGGAACATTTCGGGAACCAAACTATCAAAGTGTCAGGAATGGGGTAGCCACTCGCTATTGCATTGGCCAGTATCTGTATGTAGGTTACCCAAGCTTCTTAATCGTGCAAAAACAGGTCTGCCGGAATGCAATCCGGGCCCTGGGCCCTACCTCTCGGGAACAGATGGAACCTCTAATCTAGAAAAGTGCAAAGCTATAGTAGGAGTGGGCATTTGAAAGAGGTCATTACTATTAGCAGAAGTGGTAAACAGCGCCTCATAATGCGAGACCCACAACTCAGTGGTACACGATTAACTGGTGTTTGAATTAATACACTGCTACCCCATTTAACAAGCTGCCAAAATGTTATCATGTTTTTCCCTTTGCTGGCAATAAGCAGATCTTGCCAGCGTTGCTCATCCCAATCCTTGTTTACTAGCTATTTAGTTTTCATATACTGATTCTTGCCTTTTTAATATCACCTATGATTTTAAATCTAATAGTTCTTGATAGTAACTTGTAAGCCTCTCTACATGATTTGTTATACCAGTACGCTGCCTTTGGGCACGTCTTTGACATCTGTCTTTTAGTTTTAACAAAAAAAAAATTATGTTTCTAAAACAAATCATTGTGGACCTGGAGAACAATTACATTAATGTCCTCCTGTGTATCATAGTTTTGAAGGTTAGCTACCGAGCGAGCAACCATTACCTTCGTCTGTTCTAAGCCCCCCTCGCTGTCAATGATCATAGTCCATCTAACTCTCCTGGAATCATTAGTAAGCATGACAGCTGGTGTATGCGGCTCAGCAGGTTGGTCGTTGGCATTAGTTAGACCCAAAACCTGTATTGATAGCACCAGAGGATTATGATCACTTTCATTCCGCTCCTGGACTTCCACATCCAATAGAGATGACTACAATTCTATATTAAGGAATATGTAGTCTATCTGACTACTTCTCAGGTCATTATTGAATGTGTGAGAGCCCATTCTGTCTGACTAGGACCTCCCATCTACTGCCCTCACACCCCGTTCCAAGCACAGCCCCTTCAGCTGCAAGGCGGCCCCAGTCCACTTTTTAATTGAACATAAATCCAGTTGCGGAATATTCCACTGAGCATCCTCCTCTATACTGAGATTACCATCATCTTGATCTAGGGGCTCGAAGGAGTAGTTAAAATCTCCTCCTATTATCAGGTTACAGTATCCCCTTATATTTTCATTAAAACAATCCAGAAGGGTAACTATCTTGTAACCTCTACCACCAGGCATCCCTCTTGCATAAATGTTAATAATCAAATTATCTGGTGATTGTGCCAAATGTAGCTGTATAGCCATGATTTACCTTCTGTCAATATATACTTCCTCCACCTTGTAACCTGCTTGCTGTCTAGCCCAACAGGTACATCTACCTATTGGTCTACCTCTCTGTCCCTCCAATGTTACTTTAGAGAAATTTAAAAACCCGGGATGGTAAACTCGCTCCAGGGACCAAGTTTCCTGGAATAACCATATATCTTGGTTTTCAATGTATGCAGACCACTCGGTTGCAGTAGTTTTTGAAGACAGACCCGCTATGTTCCAAGAAACTCTGGACAGATTTGGTTTTGAATGCCCTTGGGTTGTGGCTTCAGAATTAGCAGGGATGATGGGCAAATTGACGTTGGCCAAAACCTCCAGTCCAGAGGTGCTATTGGGAAAGGAATATCTTACTAAAGGGGATTTTACAAGGCCGTTCTCCCTTGCCACCACCAAACTCATGCCCACCCCAATTTGAGGGTCTTCCCCTGAAATACTGTTCCTATGAGCAGACATAACCCCTACTCTTTTGTCATCCCTATTTTGGAGGGGATAATCACTAGTGAATATAGCTGTTTCACCGTCAGACTCTCAGTGTCCCTTGGATGCTTGGGTCCCAGTCGAAGTGGGACAAATAGGTTTTCAGAGTCAGTCTATGTCTGCTAGAGAAGCAAGGACTTTATAGCGATTGCTTGTTGGGGCAAAATTATTAGGTCGACCATAAGGTAGCGTTGCCACCCTCCTCACCCTGTGACAGGAATCACTATTTGGTCAATAAAAGAACCCTAAGGGGAAGATGTTAATGCCATACACCTTAATGTGATGATTATCAGCCCTCTCCAATATAAACAGAACCAGACTTGATGACCTAAAACTCAAGACCACACAGTCACCATCTAAGGTCATACATGATTTTCCAAGCCATGGTACTCTGCAAGCCATTTTAAATTCCTTAAATAGGTGATCATTTAAGACGATCCTAGTGCTCAGTAGGTGCAGGGCCTTGTTCCTAAGTGTTGACCAATGCTCTTGAGCATTAGGAGAAAACACTGGAACATTGGCCAAAACAACTGTGGATGGGGTTGATTCTGGAGGCAGGTGAAGGGACACTTGAGCACTCAGAACACTACCAACCAATTGCTGGGAGATCCGAGAGCTAGTATCACGTGTCCCCTCTAACAACGTTGATGGTTGAAGTAAGCCACCCTGGGGTAAGTGGGTCAATTGAATAACTTCCGTTCCTAACCCAGCTGTGATTGAGGGACAGAGAGGTTAAATGAGGGGCCCCTAGTGTCTACGTTTGCTCCCCTCTCGATGTGCATATCTGACCTACCTATTTTCCGGGCACCTGGATTAATTTGCGAAGCACCAAGAATACTCTGGTCTATTTTGGTGAGTCTATCTTCAATCAGGGTCAACTTTTGTAATAAGGGATCAAGCAATTGCTAGCTGTTTGCCAAGCTCATCTTCGTTTAGCCGAAATGAAGAATCGGTATTGCCTAGTGAGGTGCCCAGATTTGTTGGCAGTTTGGTGGGTGCCTGGCTACCATCGCTCTCAGTAGCAGCACTCTTACGTTTGACTACTTTAAAAGCCTGGGTTTTGGGCCTAGGGTTTTCTCTGGCTTTCCTTCTTTTAGACGGTGGTTCACAACCATTAGCCTGACTAGACTTCTTCCCACTGGTAGTAACCATTACAGAGCGGGAGTTACTTTTCGGGCTGGAAGAAGTAAAAGGCACTGGATCTAAGGGTGCCGGGGAAATTCTAACTGTGATGGGAAGTTGATTCCTTTGTATGAATATGTAAGGGATGGAATGGGGACACTGAACAACTAGGGAGTGAAATTGGATGTGGATGTGGCTCTAGAGATAACCTGTGCTCGGTAGTTGAATCTCATGAATTAGCGCTGTTTCTGCTCTAGTGAGAAATGCGTCAAGTGTACCAACAACCCCAGAGCCCACTCCTACCTTACGTTTACTCATATTCCCAAACCCCAACAATCATTGCAGTACAAAATATGGTGTACAAGCAGTGGCAGCTTACAATTTAACCGTTAATAAGGTGGCCCAGCCCAGTCTCTTTCAGTCTCTGATGGGCTCGGATGGGCCCGCCCCCTTGGCCCGGGCTTAGCCTGCTCTTGGCCTGGGCTTAGCCAAGGCGTGGCCCGGGCACGTCCTGCAGCGCGGGAGCCCAGCTCTTGATTTAAGCGCCTTCTGGTGCGTCCTGACAACCATTGGGCTGTGCATGCCTCTAAGGTGTCTGGGAGTTGTTGTCCGTTTCGCGGCAATCGCAACACTTGCGGCTACCCCGATGTGAAGGACTCCAGTACCCTGGCCAAGGCAAAAGCATAGAAGCACAGAAGCACATAAGTGAGGCTAAGGGCAAGGCAAAAAGCAAATAGAGTTCCAGCGCTGCGGGAGCCCAGCTGATAATTTAAGCGCCGCCTGGCACGTCTTGATGACCTGTGTGCTGTGCGTGCCTCTAAGGCAGGGGTCTTCAAACTGTGGGGCCCGACCCCCAGGGGGGGCCATGGAGTGATAGAAAGTGGGTCCCACATTCCAGGTCACACTTCTGTCTATTATTACTATTTCCAAAAAGGTGTCTTGCTGCTCATAACCATCTGCTGGCTGAAATGGCAATAAGAAACATGCAGAAGGGGAAGGAGAACCAGCCAAATGGGGTAACCTACAGGGTATAGGGCTAGGTTTTTATAGCTTCCTAAAGGATAATAGATTAATGGTGGAGCGAAGCAAAGATGGGTGAAAGTTCCATAACTGTGCGGCCCGCACCAAAACAGTGAGGCCGACTATTCATGTTTTTTGAATTAGGGAACAATAAGAAGATTGGCACAGACCGAGAGGAGAATACGGGTATGCCCGGTGAGGAGAGATGAGAGGGTGAGAGTAGATGGGATGAGAGAGGACAGCATGGGAGCGAGATAATTAGATTTAAGAGGTCAGGATGAGGAGAAATGGGAAGTGCTGAAGAAGTGCAGAAACGCAAGGGGTGAAGTGAGTGCGGGCGAAAGGTGAGGGCACAGAGGAGGGATACTGTTAAACGGTGAGAGAAGATAGCGGAGTGATGATCTGTGACAAACAGAGAATTTGGTACGACGTGGGTGAGGGACAACAGCGATGAGGAAAGAGAGGGAGTACTGAGGTGGGTGCTGAGGGGCGTTGCTTCAAGAAGGTGCGGAAGAACAAAGGGGAGATGTGAAAGATGAATGGTGGACTGGAGAGGTGTAAGATACAAATAGACAGAAATTTTAAGGAAGAGAATTGAGGTGAATGAGAGGTGCTGAGGGGAGAGAGAGGTGATGTGTCCAGAAAGGCCATGAGATAAATTTGAGAGAGGAGGGCAGTGAAAAGGCAGAATGGCAAGAGGTGATTAAACATGAAGTGAGAAGTTGAATGGGGAGACTTCAGAAGTTGTAAAAAGAGTGAAAGAAAATGGCTTGCAAAGTGAGATAGGGATCCAGGGTTGGAAACGGAGAGTGGGATGGAAGGTAGGGGGTGAGAGGAAAGCGGCATGGGTAAACTGCTTAACTCTGCATAAGGCTGCCAGGGTTTTAAGGGACCCCTGCTTCTCCCAGCCAGGGCCAGGTTAGCTTCTAATGTGGCAGCACGTATTCCTGCGGAGGAGAAGGTCAATCACAAAGGTTGACTAGAAATCTTTCTCTTGTTTATTGCTGTATTTTCATTATAAACTGGTACTGATGAGATGAAATCTTTCCTCAGTGTTACTGTGTGTAAAAATGTCAAAATAATGAAGCAATACTATCCCAAAATATGCGGCATCACAGAGCATTATTTTTTTTTTCTTACCATATAATTTAGTCAAGCCTGCCGCATAATTTGGTCCTCACCTGCCTCATAATTCCAGTAGCTCTGCCTATTGGTTTAGAATTGTTTGTCAGGAGGGTGTCCTTATGCCTAAACATTTTGACTGGAGAGGGTCTCGGTATCCAAAAGTTTGAAGACCTCTGCTCTAAGGTGTCAGGGAGACTAACACAATCAGTCGGCTCTCTGGAGTCTATCCATTTCCTGCTGTCTCAGGGCAACCCGCATTAATGCCATTTATTACAATGAAACATTCATGCAAAAGCCAGCTTTTTTTTAAAAAGAAGACGAAGTGCGCCTACGTAACAACATTATTAAGACCATTTTGCTTCGAATTAACTCTCACATTAAGCTCGTGCTGCAGATATGCCCTGGCGAATATCTTCCATTATATTTCGCTCTCTCGAAAACGATTCGTGGAGGTAAAAATAGGCGCAGGGGTCAAAGGTTAAGTCTACTTGAGAAACGATGATAACCGTTAAAAGATGGATGCGTCTTCAACTCATCTGTGTAAAAATAATGTACACTTCTCCGCATCTTGGATTAATTAGCTACTATTCCTTTAAAACTTCACCAATTATATCCTACCGTTCTTGCAGGTAAAGAATACATGTATGTATCGCTGGAACAGAGTTTGATTTTGCACGCCCCCTTTGAAAAAACACTTTTTACTCTAAGGCTCGAATTATGAGCTAGCCGTCATTCAGATCGTAAATCATGCATCTGGTAGATACAGGATGCTGCAAGAACGGAGTGTGGAATTCCCCAGCATCAGGGCTACCACCGAATAAAAGGTGTTTGCACAACGATTTCTGCAGCTTTTCATTCCCTCTTTCTATCCCTACTAATACCAAATTCCTCAATTTGTTCCCTCCCAAAATGTGACCAAAGTAAATCTTAGAGGTGAGAGTTTTCCTACCAAAATAACAACCTTGAATCTGCCACAAGCCCCTGTTTGTGTCCGATCCATTGTTATTTTTTATTTTATTGTTTTAAAACACGTTGAGGGCCTAACTGTGGTGGATATACATTGAGAGGTGTACCCGTTGTTAAATATGTGCACAAACGGCGCCTTTCACGTAATTCAGAAAAAAGCAAGGGCTACTTAGGCATTTCAGAGAAGATTTTTTTTTTCCATTCTTGTTGTTTGGCGAATCGTTCCACACAAAGCACATGCATTTTTCTAAGGCCTTACCTCTTGGCCCAAGCTCCCACAGTGAACCAGGTATTCTTCAGTGATCCCAGTTGACATTAATTGTGAGTAAAATTGTTTGGCCCATAGTGAGTTTTTGCACAATTAACATTAGCACTGTGGCGGTTCTCTAAATAGGCTAACGCCCTTGTTCATTGCAGTGAGCCATATACAATTTTAATATTGTTCATCAAAATAAAACATATGGGGGCAGATTTATATTAACTGGCGCATCCCCAGGGATGCGCCAGTTAATGTGTGCCACAGTGCGCCACAGCTCCGCCACCCATGGTGCGCCGCATTTATAATGTGGTGCAACATAGGGTGACCAACCGTCCGTAAATTTCACGGACAGTCCGTAATTTTGGCTGTCTGTCCGTTGTCCGTGAAGGATTCTTTAACGGACGCCATTTGTCTGTAATTTTAACCGGGCACAGCTTGCCCCCACCTCCCTTCTTGACTCCGATGCTGTATGAAAGCTCAGACCCCCAGCAGCACTGGAGAGGCACAGCGGGATGGCAACCCTTACACCTCCAGCCCTTGATGAGCTGTTAAAAGGTGCTTGAAGGTGACAGAGGGAGGGGCTGCAGGTTCAGGAGCAGGGGGCATCCATTCACATGCAAACAGCCCTGAGTGCGTCTTGATCTGCTATTTAGAGGGGGGCTCACACATTCCATTTCTACCCAGGGCCCCAAACATCCTAGACTCGGCCAGATTACACCCCTGATTACAAAGAGGCAGCACCTGCTTCTCTTCACTGAGCTTAATTACTGTCACTAATTTGTAAGCAAACCTCGGTTCTTCAAACATGCATAATGTAATACAATAAAGAAATGGCACAATGCACCCACACTGATTAACAAAGTATGGAGGACAATCAGTTCAATCAGTTCTCTTAGAGTATCTCCTGTAAGTACTCTTTATCACAGTGGGAGATGGCATTTTGGACAGAGAGCCTGTCTTCTCGTTGTCTTGTGCAGGAGGGGGCGAGAAGCCCAAGATGATACTAGAATACTGCATGCCCATCCCTGTGCCCACCCTGGTGGATCACGTTCCCTCTCCTGTGATGACTCCTGCTCCTGTCCCCCCATGTTGTGGCTCCAGTCCACCCCCGCCTGTGATGGCTCTTGTCCCCCCCTGTGGTGGATCCTGTCTCCGCCCTGGGTGGCTTCTGTCCCAGTCCTGCAGCGAGGGTGAAGTTCTTGATGGGCCTCTTCTCAAAAGGGCTGAGCTCAAAATTAATATGGAAAGGTGGGCGAGTGAGTAAGTGAAGGGATGTGTGAATGGCTGGATGAATTAGTGAAAGGGTGAATGGATGAATGAAAGATTGAATAAATGGATTATGAGAGAGGATAGATGGATTGATGAGTGAGGGGAAGGATGGAGAGAAAATGTAAATAGCTGGATGTATGGGTGGAAGGGTAGCTGGATGATTGATGAGGGGAAAGATGGATGAGGGGAAGGATGATGGATGGAGGGGAAGGATGGATGGATGAGGGGAAGAATAAATGGATGAGGGGAAGGATGGAGGGGAAGGATGGATGGATGAGGGGCAGGATACATGGATGGGATGGATGGATGGGTGAGGGGAAGGATGATGGATGAGGAGAAGGATGGATGGATGGAGGGGAAGGATGGATGGATGAGGGGCAGGATACATGGATGAGATGGATGGATGGGTGAGGGGAAGGATGGATGAAAGGAAGGATGGATGAAAGGAAGGATGGATGAGGGGAAGGATGGATGGATGACGGGAAAGGATGGATGATGAGGGGAAGGATGGATGGATGGATGACGAGGGGAAGGATGGGTGAAAGGAAGGATGGATGAAAGGAAGGATGGATGAGGGGAAGGATGGATGGATGATGGGAAAGGATGGATGATGAGGGGAAGGATGGATGGATGGATGATGAGGGGAAGGATGGATGGATGGATGGATGGATGGATGATGAGGGGGTGGGTGAAAGGATGGATGATGAGGGGAAGGGTGGATGGATGGATGATGAGGGGGTGGGTGAAAGGATGGATGGATGGATGATGAGGGAATGGATGGATGATGAGGGGGTGGTTGAAAGGATGGATGGATGATGAGGGGAAGGATGGATGGATGATGAGGGGAAGGATGGATGGATGATGAGGGGAAGGATGGATGGATGGATGATGAGGGAAAAGGATGGATGGATGATGAGGGAAAAGGATGGATGGATGATGAGGGGAAGGATGGATGGATGATGAGGGGAAGGACAGATGGATGGATGGATGATGAGGGAAAAGGATGGATGGATGATGAGGGGAAGGATGGATGGATGATGAGGGAAAAGGATGGATGGATGATGAGGGGATGGATGGATGGATGATGAGGGGAAGGACAGATGGATGGATGGATGGATGATGGGTGGGTGAAAGGATGGATGGATGGAGGGTGGGTGAAAGGATGGATGGATGGATAAGTGGGTGTGTGAAAGGATGGATGGATGGATGATGAGTGGGTGGGTGAAAGGATGGATGGATGGATGATGAGTGGGTGGGTGAAAGGATCGATGGATGAGTGGGTGGGTGGATGGTGGGTGCGTGAAAGGATGGATCAGTGGATTGGATGGTGGGTGGGTGAAAGGATGGATGAATGGGTGGTGGTGGGTGGGTGGATGATGGGGGTAGGTGGATGAGTGAAATGATGGATGGGTTGATGGATTGATAAGTGCAAGGGTGAATGAATGGACATATGAGTGAAAGTGTGGGTGTAAGGATGGATGAGTGAGTGAAAGGGAGGGTAGATGGACAAAAGGATGAATAGATGTGTGAAGAAGTGAAATGATAGATGGATGAGTGATAGGGGCAATGGATGGATTCATGAGTGGATGAGTAGATGGATGGATGGGTGGGTAGATGGATGGATGGAAGGAAGGCTAAGTGAAAGGGTCGATGGAGAGAGAAAGGGAGGATGGAAGGATGACTAAAAGAGTGGATGAGTGGAAGGATTAGTAAGTGAAAGGATGGCTGGATTGGTGAAAGGGTAAATGGCTGAATGGATGAGTGAATGGATGGATGGGATGAAGAGTGGATGGATAAGTGTACAGATGGATAGGGTGAAAGGGTGGATGGATGGATGGATAATGGAGGATGAGTGAAAGGATGGATAAAGGGAATGGATGAAGGGATGGATGAGTGAAATGATAGATGGAAGGATACATGGATAGGTTTGCAAATGATTGAATATGTTTGGAAATGGCTGGGCTTACTTATATACTATTGCGCAACCTCTGATGTGTCTGTAAAACGTACCTATTGTCCTGAAGTTTTGTCCTGAATTTTGACCTCCTGTCCTGAAATTGTGTCCTGAATTTTGACCCTTTGTCCTGAATTTTTACACTCACCGTCCTGAATTTGCACCAATGCCAGTTGGTCACCCTAGCGCAACATGGTGCAAAAACGGCACAGATGCGTGACGCATCTGTGCCGGAAATGTGGCGCATTGCTGGAGTTGTGTCGCAAGCGCGACGCAGCTCCAGCAAGGCTCGGGGGTGCCGCATCTACACAATGCTGCATCAAGACCTACGCCTGCTTCAAGCAGGCGCAGGGTTTTGACGCAGCATTGGCCTGAAAGTGATTGAGTGAAATCTCATAGATTTCACTCAGTCACTTTCAGGAGGCGTTCCTGCGCAGGAACGCCCCCCCTGCGCAGGAACGCCTCCTTATGGCGCAGGGCTTTACAACGTGACGCATCTCCTAGATGCATCACGTTGTAAATAGGGCGCATTGTTTGCGCCGCAGTTGCATCAAATAAAGTGACGCAATTGCGGCGCAAGGGCATCATAAATCTGCCCCAAGTTTTTTGTCTATTTTTTATTTATTTTTTGTATTCGACATTTAATGCCAATCATGCTGACTCATATGATTCAACTACTAGGACTTTTCCCTGATATAGTATAAAAAATCTCTGTAAATAATTGCTCCTTCACAAGTTAAAAACGCTTCTTCGTCAGGTTAAGGATCAGGAAAGTTCTTATTAGGTCGGGCCACAAAACTCTTTAGATGTAAGTCAATGCTCATTACAGCCACATAAAGAATAATACATAACGCGGTTTGAGTCTGTTAACTTTTGCCACTGGCTTGTTTTAGTCAGCCTTTTAGAGCCCATGCTTGTATGAAACACTATTCGCATTTTTGTCAGCCCAGATGAGTTATTCTTTCTCATCGTCATTTCTTCTCCACAAATGTTCCCCAAAATTCCGTTCAGTTCAGTTCAGGTAGTCTTTATTTTGATTATTACAATCACAAAAGACATAATATTACTACAATTTAAAAAATACATAATAGCAAAAATGTATAAAATTCCATGACCAACTTAAAGCTAAAAAAATGGCCCACAACAGGATAAATCACTTATTTGTTAAAAACACGATTTAAAAGATTGATTAATAAGTAGTAAAATACAATAAAACACACAGGAGCAAGACTAGCAAATTCTTTTTACACACATGTTTGTTGATCTGTAAACACGAAATAGAAATGCCAATACATAACGCTAAAGAAAAGTAGAACTACAGTTCCAAGCATTGGGACTAAAACATTAGTTAAATCTGACAGGATTGGTATACCCTCATCTGTTTTGCACGGATGACCCACCTCCATCTCAAAAACTTAGCAACTGCAATCACTATGGATTCCTGAGTGCTTGTCTTCAGAATCCCTAATGCTTCCATGCCTGATCTTCTTCCAAAATTAGAGCAAATTGGTTTGAGACATTTTTTCACTGGAATCTTATAGGCTGGGCATACAAATAGAGTGTGAGCTAATGTTTCGATCTGTGCTGGACATGTAATCCATTTGTCATCTGACGAGGGATGCCTACCACTTGTGAAGGCTTTTATGGGGACGGAACCCACCCGCGAGGGAACCCACTCTGAATTGGTGGTGCAACTTCATGTTTAGTAATGACGTCCCAATAAGCTTCAAACTCAGTATCATGCTTGAACTAAAAAAAAAACTTTGACAAAATGGATCTTGTTACGGTCGAGAAGCGCTTAGTCTTGACCATGTTCCAATGTGCTGCCTTAAACTCTTTTTTTGACGGGAATATGTTATCAGGGTCCTACCACAAACTACTCATCCCCATATCTAGTAAAGTAGTTTTTACTGTGTTTAACCAAGAAATCCTACGTAGGCAGTCTGCCCCTCGTACTTCATAGAGAGCTTTAGTATACAAGGAATGCTTAGGAATAATCCAGAGCCTTTTCCAAAGTGCAATGGGTCGAAAACGCGCTATAGCCTCAATGGTGTTGCAACCCAAGTCTAAATATAAGGGCAGGAGTGGTGTAGATTGTGGGAGGCCTACTAGAGCTCTCATAAATTTGTTTTGAGCAGCAGTAAGAGTTGATAGATCCTCAAAGCCCCAAAGCTAAGAACCATATAATACAGAGGAGCTAATTTTAAAATTACAAATCTTTAAGGCAAGGGCAATGGTCTTGGTCTGTGAAATTCTGTGTTCTATTATAAGCGCTCCAGCTAGTTGGGCATGTTTGAGGGCCAGCATCTCGATCTGGGGTTTCCAATTCAATCTCCTACCTAGTGTAATCACCAGATAAGTTAATACGTCTGTCTGCTCCAGAAGAACGTTATTCATAAAAACTCTCCCTTTTATAGCTTTATGTTTGTGGAAAACCATGAACTTGGTTTTCTCCACCTTTACGACCACCTCATTAGAACAGCAAAAGACCTAAAATCGAGAAAGGGCGGACTGCAGCCCTTTCTGGGTCTTTGAAATGATCAAGGTATCATCCGTGAACGTGAGCAGGGATATCTTCATACCAGCTAGAGTAGGGGCATCTGTATGATAGGTAGAAAAATACTGAACCACCCTGTTAATAAATAAAGAAAACAGGCTTGGGGTCAACACGCGCCCTTGCTTTACACCCTTAGTGATAGAGAACCTGTCCGTAACATTCCCATGCATACCCCATTGTACCTGTGCATTGTTAAACTCATGTAATTTAACTAAAATGGACAGTAATTCCAATGAAATCCCCATATACACGAAAGCGCTCCACATTTTGGGTAGAAGGACCAGGTCAAATGTGGATTTGAGATTGACAAAAGCCGCATAAATTGAGCCCCCTCCGATAATAACAACCCGCCAGTAAATTAACATAAGTCTAAAAACCTGATCTATGGTGCTAGTGTATGGGCGGAACCCCGCCTGTAGTACGGACAGGATATCCATTTTATCTATCCAGGCCTGGATTCTGCCCAACACTAGCCTGGCAACAATCTTTTGAATGGAATCAATAAGACTTATTGGCCTGTAATTACCTGGTAGGGAACGATCACCCTTTTTATATTTTGGGAACATTTCGGGAACCAAACTATCAAAGTGTCAGGAATGGGGTCACCACTCGCTATTGCATTGGCCAGTATCTGTATGTAGGTTACCCAAGCTTCTTAATCGTGCAAAAACAGGTCTGCCGGAATGCAATCCGGGCCCTGGGCCCTACCTCTCGGGAACAGATGGAACCTCTAATCTAGAAAAGTGCAAAGCTATAGTAGGAGTGGGCATTTGAAAGAGGTCATTACTATTAGCAGAAGTGGTAAACTGCGCCTCATAATGCGAGACCCACAACTCAGTGGGTACACGATTAACTGGTGTTTGAATTAATACACTGCTACCCCATTTAACAAGCTGCCAAAATGTTATCATGTTTTTCCCTTTGCTGGCAATAAGCAGATCTTGCCAGCGTTGCTCATCCCAATCCTTGTTTACTAGCTATTTAGTTTTCATATACCTGATTCTTGCCTTTTTAATATCACCTATGATTTTAAATCTAATAGTTCTTGATAGTAACTTGTAAGCCTCTCTACATGATTTGTTATACCAGTACGCTGCCTTTGGGCACGTCTTTGACATCTGTCTTTTAGTTTTAACAAAAAAAAAATATGTTTCTAAAACAAATCATTGTGGACCTGGAGAACAATTACATTAATGTCCTCCTGTGTATCATAGTTTTGAAGGTTAGCTACCGAGCGAGCAACCATTACCTTCGTCTGTTCTGAGCCCCCCTCGCTGTCAATGATCATTGTCCATCTAACTCTCCTGGAATCCTTAGTAAGCATGACAGCTGGTGTATGCGGCTCAGCAGGTTGGTCGTTGGCATTAGTTAGACCCAAAACCTGTATTGATAGCACCAGAGGATTATGATCACTTTCATTCCGCTCCTGGACTTCCACATCCAATAGAGATGACTACAATTCTATATTAAGGAATATGTAGTCTATCTGACTACTTCTCAGGTCATTATTGAATGTGTGAGAGCCCATTCTGTCTGACTAGGACCTCCCATCTACTGCCCTCACACCCCGTTCCAAGCACAGCCCCTTCAGCTGCAAGGCGGCCCCAGTCCACTTTTTAATTGAACATAAATCCAGTTGCGGAATATTTCACTGAGCATCCTCCTCAATACTGAGATTACCATCATCTTGATCTAGGGGCTTGAAGGAGTAGTTAAAATCTCCTCCTATTATCAGGTTACAGTATCCCCTTATATTTTCATTAAAACAATCCAGAAGGGTAACTATCTTGTAACCTCTACCACCGGGCATCCCTCTTGCATAAATGTTAATAATCAAATTATCTGGTGATTGTGCAAAATGTAGCTGTATAGCCATGATTTACCTTCTGTCAATATATACTTCCTCCACCTTGTAACCTGCTTGCTGTCTAGCCCAACAGGTACATCTACCTATTGGTCTACCTCTCTGTCCCTCCAATGTTACTTTAGAGAAATTTAAAAACCCGGGATGGTAAACTCGCTCCAGGGACCAAGTTTCCTGGAATAACCATATATCTTGGTTTTCAATGTATGCAGACCACTCGGTTGAAGTAGTTTTTGAAGATAGACCCGCTATGTTCCAAGAAACTCTGGACCCTTGGGTTGTGGCTTCAGAATTAGCAGGGATGATGGGCAAATTGACGTTGCCCAAAACTTCCAGTCCAGAGGTGCTATTGGGAAAGGAATATCTTACTAAAGGGGATTTTACAAGGCCGTTCTCCCTTGCCACCACCAAACTCATGCCCACCCCAATTTGAAGGTCTTCCCCTGAAATACTGTTCCTATGAGCAGACATAACCCCTACTCTTTTGTCATCCCTATTTTGGAGGGGATAATCACTAGTGAATATAGCTGTTTCACCGTCAGACTCTCAGTGTCCCTTGGATGCTTGGGTCCCAGTCGAAGTGGGACAAATAGGTGTTCAGAGTCAGTCTATGTCTGCTAGAGAAGCAAGGACTTTATAGCGATTGCTTGTTGGGGCAAAATTATTAGGTCGACCATAAGGCAGCGTTGCCACCCTCCTCACCCTGTGCCAGGAATCACTATTTGGTCAATAAAAGAACCCTAAGGGGAAGATGTTAATGCCATACACCTTAATGTGATGATTATCAGCCCTCTCCAATATAAACAGAACCAGACTTGATGACCTAAAACTCAAGACCACACAGTCACCATCTAAGGTCATACATGATTTTCCAAGCCATGGTACTCTGCAAGCCATTTTAAATTCCTTAAATAGGTGATCATTTAAGACGATCCTAGTGCTCAGTAGGTGCAGGGCCTTGTTCCTAAGTGTTGACCAATGCTCTTGAGCATTAGGAGAAAACACTGGAACATTGGCCAAAACAACTGTGGATGGGGTTGATTCTGGAGGCAGGTGAAGGGACACTTGAGCACTCAGAACACTACCAACCAATTGCTGGGAGATCCGAGAGCTAGTATCAAGTGTCCCCTCTAACAACGTTGATGGTTGAAGTAAGCCACCCTGGGGTAAGTGGGTCAATTGAATAACTTCCGTTTCTAACCCAGCTGTGATTGAGGGACAGAGAGGTTAAATGAGGGGCCCCTAGTGTCTACGTTTGCTCCCCTCTCGATGTGCATATCTGAAATACCTATTTTCTGAGCACCTGGATTAATTTGCGAAGCACCAAGAATACTCTGGTCTATTTTGGTGAGTCTATCTTCAATCAGGGTCAACTTTTGTAATAAGGGATCAAGCAATTGCTAGCTGTTTGCCAAGCTCATCTTCGTTTAGCCGAAATGAAGAATCGGTATTGCCTAGTGAGGTGCCCAGATTTGTTGGCAGTTTGGTGGGTGCCTGGCTACCATCGCTCTCAGTAGCAGCACTCTTACGTTTGACTACTTTAAAAGCCTGGGTTTTGGGCCTAGGGTTTTCTCTGGCTTTACTTCTTTTAGACGGTGGTTCACAACCATTAGCCTGACTAGACTTCTTCCCACTGGTAGTAACCATTACAGAGCGGGAGTTACTTTTCGGGCTGGAAGAAGTAAAAGGCACTGGATCTAAGGGTGCCGGGGAAATTCTAGCTGTGATGGGAAGTTGATTCCTTTGTATGAATATGTAAGGGATGGAATGGGGACACTGAACAACTAGGGAGTGAAATTGGATGTGGATGTGGCTCTAGAGATAACCTGTGCACGGTAGTTGAATCTCATGAATTAGCGCTGTTTCTGCTCTAGTGAGAAATGCGTCAAGTGTACCAACAACCCCAGAGCCCACTCCTACCTTACGTTTACTCATATTCCCAAACCCCAACAATCATTGCAGTACAAAATATGGTGTACAAGCAGTGGCAGCTTACAATTTAACCGTTAATAAGGTGGCCCAGCCTAGTCTCTTTCAGTCTCTGATGGGCTCGGATGGGCCCGCCCCCTTGGCCCGGGCTTAGCCTGCTCTTGGCCTGGGCTTAGCCAAGGCGTGGCCCGGGCACGTCCTGCAGCGCGGGAGCCCAGCTCTTGATTTAAGCGCCTTCTGGTGCGTCCTGACAACCATTGTGCTGTGCATGCCTCTAAGGTGTCTGGCAGTTGTTGTCCGTTTTGCGGCAATCGCAACACTTGCGGCTACCCCGATGTGAAGGACTCCAGTACCCTGGCCAAGGCAAAAGCATAGAAGCACAGAAGCACATAAGTGAGGCTAAGGGCAAGGCAAAAAGCAAATAGAGTTCCAGCGCTGCGGGAGCCCAGCTGATAATTTAAGCGCCGCCTGGCACGTCTTGATGACCTGTGCGCTGTGCGTGCCTCTTAGGCAGGGGTCTTCAAACTGTGGGGCCCGACCCCCAGGTAAGCATGAGCGAATTTTGCGGATCTCGCGTTCGCGAATTTTGCGGATTTGCGGATTCGCAATCCGCAAAATCCGCGAATTCCCGCGAATTTGCGGATTTTTTTTTTTTTTGTGTTCGCCCGTGTTTCTGCCAGTTCGCGAGGGTTTTGTACACTTTCGCAAATTGCGAACTTACCTGTCGGGTCGCAAGTTTCGCGAACTTGTTGTTTCTACGTGTCCAGCCTGTTTGGGACACTCTTCTTCATCACTGCCACTCTCTGTCACCACTGCCACTCTCTGACTACTCATGCCACCCTCTGGCCCACCCATGCCACCCTCTGTTTCATCACCACACCCTCTGGTTGTCCAGTGTACATTATTTTCGGCAAAGCAAAGCACACCTTCCCTGCCTCAAGTGACCTGAATTAATTTGGGGCTGATTCATGTGTCACAGAATATTTTTTTAGCTGGCACCTGCTTCCTTAGTGCGCCCTGATTAGTGATCTTTTGCACTTGCTAAGTGCTTTCATTGTTGCAAAATTAGTTACAACACCTGCCCTGCCCCAACTGACAATAATGAATTAGGGGCTGATTAATGGATTTTAACTTCCAGCCTGGCTCCTGCTTGTCTCCCTTAGCTGTAATTCAGGACCTTTGTGGCATATGTGTAACTATTCTGAGGTTCAGAGCAGGGTCACATAATAGTTTCAACTGGCAACTGAACTCTGGAGGGGCCCCTCAGGAAGCACTCCAGGAAATGGCTACTAATGATGAGCCTGAACTTTTGAACCTGGTAAGTAGTTACTTTCAGTTTTGCTAAGATCGTATTTCTGCAATTTTGCACTTATTCGCGGGGCGCGAACTCACGCGAACAGTGCGAGCAGTGCGAGCAAAATCCGCTGCTCGCGGATTTGCGGATTTTGCGGGAAATTCGCAAATCTCGCGGATTGCGGATTTCCCGAAAATCCGCAAAATCCGCGAGCGGAACGGATTTTCCGCCCATGCCTACCCCCAGGGGGGGCCGTGGAGTGATAGAAAGTGGGTCCCACATTCCAGGTCACACTTCTGTCTATTATTACTATTTCCAAAAAGGTGTCTTGCTGCTCATAACCATCTGCTGGCTGAAATGGCAATAAGAAACATGCAGAAGGGGAAGGAGAACCAGCCAAATGGGGTAACCTACAGGGTATAGGGCTAGGTTTTTATAGCTTCCTAAAGGATAATAGATTAATGGTGGAGCGAAGCAAAGATGGGTGAAAGTTCCATAACTGTGCGGCCCGCACCAAAACAGTGAGGCCGACTATTCATGTTTTTTGAATTAGGGAACAATAAGAAGATTGGCACAGGCCGAGAGGAGAATACGGGTATGCCCGGTGAGGAGAGATGAGAGGGTGAGAGTAGATGGGATGAGAGAGGACAGCATGGGAGCGAGATAATTAGATTTAAGAGGTCAGGATGAGGAGAAATGGGAAGTGCTGAAGAAGTGCAGAAACGCAAGGGGTGAAGTGAGTGCGGGCGAAAGGTGAGGGCACAGAGGAGGGATACTGTTAAACGGTGAGAGAAGATAGCGGAGTTATGATCTGTGACAAACAGAGAATTTGGTACGACGTGGGTGAGGGACAACAGCGATGAGGAAAGAGAGGGAGTACTGAGGTGGGTGCTGAGGGGCGTTGCTTCAAGAAGGTGCGGAAGAACAAAGGGGAGATGTGAAAGATGAATGGTGGACTGGAGAGGTGTAAGATACAAATAGACAGAAATTTTAAGGAAGAGAATTGAGGTGAATGAGAGGTGCTGAGGGGAGAGAGAGGTGATGTGTCCAGAGAGGCCATGAGATAAATTTGAGAGAGGAGGGCAGTGAAAAGGTAGAATGGCAAGAGGTGATTAAACATGAAGTGAGAAGTTGAATGGGGAGACTTCAGAAGTTGTAAAAAGAGTGAAAGAAAATGGCTTGCAAAGTGAGATAGGGATCCAGGGTTGGAAACGGAGAGTGGGATGGAAGGTAGGGGGTGAGAGGAAAGTGGCATGGGTAAACTGCTTAACTCTGCATAAGGCTGCAAGGGTTTTAAGGGACCCCTGCTTCTCCCAGCCAGGGCCAGGTTAGCTTCTAATGTGGCAGCACGTATTCCTGCGGAGGAGAAGGCCAATCACAAAGGTTGACTAGAAATCTTTCTCTTGTTTATTGCTGTATTTTCATTATAAACTGGTACTGATGAGATGAAATCTTTCCTCAGTGTTACTGTGTGTAAAAATGTCAAAATAATGAAGCAATACTATCCCAAAATATGCGGCATCACAGAGCATTATTTATTTTTTCTTACCATATAATTTAGTCAAGCCTGCCGCATAATTTGGTCCTCACCTGCCTCATAATTCCAGTAGCTCTGCCTATTGGTTTAGAATTGTTTGTCAGGAGGGTGTCCTTATGCCTAAACATTTTGACTGGAGGGGGTCTCGGTATCCAAAAGTTTGAAGACCTCTGCTCTAAGGTGTCAGGGAGTTGTGGTCTGCTTCGCGGCACTCGCGACACCCGTGGCTCCCCCGATGTGAAGGATTCCGGTCCCCCAAGTAATCCTGCAAGAGTATTGCGGCAAGCATTCATGTGTTGTCCTCCTGGCAAGGTCTGTTCACCATATCAGAGAAGTCAGACTGCTGAGGTTCCCCGAGGACAAAGCAAAAAATGTGGAAATCTCAGAGTAAAAGAAAGATGCACAAAGTTTCTCTGGCCCCTAGGGTCGAGCCCCACAGGTCTTCTGGGAACAGGAGTGGAACATGCATATGGCTACCTCTGCTCACACTGGCTTGGGTTAAGATTCAAAATATCTCAAAGACGGGAGTCGGCATTAATGCGTGCCAAAACTGTGAGGCGTCCGTATCCAAAATTCACTTTTGTAGACAAATGTTGTTTGTTAGTATCTTGCATTACCTTTTTGCCCAAGCATGTACCTCACATAAAAAAAATTCACAAGATACCTGCAGCAACCTGGGTTGAAAAGAACATATATCTCAGTAAAACATTTTTTTACCTAGAGTGAACTAGTTTTCAGCTTGTTTCCCACAAGAAATGTTTATATGACATGCATGTTCAAGTAAATAAACGTACGCAAAATCAAATAATGTGAAATTGCAAAATTTTGGCCACGTCTAGCAATACAGTACATTAGTCTGTTTAAAAAGTGCCTCCATTGCAATGTGTAAAAGATGGACCGCTCATGCACTGTAACAGTAGAGGAGGTTAGTGTGCAGTATTGTGATTCAGACTGTTGCATTTATTCTGCTGTCAAACACACTTCTCAGGTGACCCACTCTCCACTGTTCTACTAGAAGCTAGAGCATTTCAGATTCTACCAAAAGTCTGCAGAATCAGCCAAACGTGGCACTCTCAACTTTCTCTTCAATAGGAATACGTGCAAGAAGACTAGTGAGACTTTCTGAGGCCTCAGACTCACCCTACATACCTGCATACTCAAGGAGGTTACATGGCCTATGCCTCAGCCTCATCCCATTGACGCAAACCTAGATTTTCCACTGCTGCAAAATAGTCCAAGGGGCCTAAATCAGAATGTCCCATTCTTCAGTTTTACCTCACACGTCAGCATTCTTATAGAGTTGATGTGATCTACCGTTGATTTGTTTAACCAGCCAAGTGTGGCCCACATTGTTGTTCTTCTACAGGGATAGGATGACAGAGGCCAAGTGGCATGACCGAAGACTCATCTATGATCCACATTCCACTGTACTCCTGGAAATCATGTAATCTACTGGAACTTTGCAACTCAAACCAATGGTGAGCCCCCAGCATGCATACCACAGTGACAAGTTCTAGAAGGCGAAACATCATGCCCAAGGCGGAGAACGACCTCTACAATGCAGTCGTTACACGGCGGTAGCTTTACAACGCGGTCATTACAAAGCAAGTCCTTACAACGACTTGCATTGGACGGTGCTCTAAGCTAAAGAAAAGTATGATTTACTACTCCAACACCTTCCCTACTGTTACCTAGGCTGGAGTTGGAATAGTAAATCATACTATTCCTAAGTCCAGCACCCTCCAGCGCAAGTCATTATAATGACTTGCGTTGTAAGAAACGCAATGTAAAATACCATGTTGTTTATGTATGCGATGTAACGTCCAAGGCCTACGTCTCATTGAACGAGCATGTGCAATAATTGATGTCATAGAGTCTACCACTACTCCACATGTCCACTTAACCATAGCATACCCAGGTTTCTTGCCAGCAGGAACCAGTTCAAAAAGGCCAAACAGCCTGCCCAAAGCCTCAGACACATGCCACAAGCCTGTGCAGTCATATAAGTCGTAGCCTAAACCTCCTCTACATCAGCAGCAATCTTATTGCTTGTATTCTGTTGTCCTAAGGAAGACCTCAAGTTATGAAGGTCAAAACACCTTCGACTTGTTTCAGTAAAATGAAAATGCTAATTATGTCATGATTCGGTCACCACTTGTATCATAAACTAAATGTTCATGCTAGTATTTGAACTAAATAAATCCCAAAGACAATGCACATTTTCATTTAATATGTATGTGTTTCACTTGTACCGTTTTCTGTCACTTATTGACAAACACAATGTATTCATTTTGTACCTAGTACACTATTTAAAACGTGGTTAATGCTGCTTCGTCTCTTTGTGATATAGAGTTTATATTCTTTTTGTTAATACAGATATCTGAATTCTAAAAAGACTGCCTGTTTTTGTGTAATATATTTACTGCTAACATTTTCCTACTTTATTGACTCCCATTGATACATTGTTGCATGATATTGTACTCACACAGGTCTCAACTGGGGTTACGTCCATGGTACAGCTGGGGTTCGATTTCTCCTCCTTGTCGCCAAAATGTGTAATGAGGAATATCACAGCCGATAGTCCTAAACCATATAAAATCAGTTTATTGGATAAGGTTTTAAGGACAGCACACTGTGATTCCCCTCAACTGCTTCAGAACCCACGGCAATTCACAAGATCTAGAATACTCTACTAGAACTCTGTGGTAAGCGTTCCAAATTAAAACACAACAAAGTCCCACTTTTAAATATCATTCACCCTCCCATGTGGGAAAAATGGGCATAGGGGTGCATTATTAATATTTAGAAGGAAGATTTTCTCTGGTCAAAAAAGTTTTTATATGTACCAAAACAGTCCTTATTTCTTTTCACAATTGTTCACTGTTACAAAATATTGGAAGTTCTTCCACAGATATACCTAGCTGAGCCAATAAACTTCCTGGTAGCAATAAAGCACGGAGTGTCCATTTTTTAAACAAATCACATAACAACCTTCAACCATCCTTCTTGCCCTACCGCATTTAAAATAATTAAGAAATATTTGTCCACATAATAGCCTTCAACTTCATTGGGTGAAATAAATCACTTTATATTTTCCATGTTGCTATATACTCATAGTCGATTTTCCATCCAACTCTTTCTCAATTAGAATGGATTTAAGGCTTTCGGTCTCTGTGGTAAGCTCTCAACAGTGCTCTCCCAGTACAATTTCCAGCTATAAGCATCATCAGTGAGGTCCCATAAGAGTTTTTCCTTGGCCATTAGTCACCAAAGCAGAGCATACCATCGATTAATAATTGGAGGCTAGTTCAGAGTAGGATCATTTCTCACCTCAACTGGTATAGCAACTTCTGGGGTACCACCCCAAACAAAATAAGGGGGAATTCTTCTGGGATAAGATATCCCAGTAAATCTCTAAGGCCTCGCAAGACCGCTTTCCAAAAGGGCTGTATCATGCTTTAGATTTCCCACCATGACACATTCTCTCCAACACAACTGGCTTACTGTGGGATACAATTTGTGTAACTTAGCTGGGTGCAAGGAGTAGTTTAAATTATGTTTTTTTATCTGCTTTACTGAGTGAAGTTTTATCTAAATCCCACCATAGCAATGTCCATTGTTGCCCAGTCAATTGTCCCAAGAGTGCATGTCATCTACTCTTGTAGTGGTACACAGATGATAATATTTCAGTAATTATTGGTTGGTATATAGAGGAGATCACACCTCTAGAACCTGTGAGGCATTTTTTGAAATTGTTCCATTGATTTGGATTTCCATGTCATTGCATCTCTTTAGTTTGGATGGGATACCTATTGTCGCAGTTGCGTATAGTGTAACCTCTCTTGCTCGCTCATTTTAAAATCCCTTTCACACTATAAGAATGATTTCACACAACCTTGAAAATACATGTCTCCCACTCTAAGACAACCTCCTTTACACAAAGTATTGATGCCCCCGGTGAATAGCGCTGGAGTAAAGGCTGGCTTAAAATTGATTGGTGGACGAGGGAAAATGTATGTGGTGATGTGTAACTTTTGATTGATAGCATCCCAGGCGGCGAGGGTTGTCAGAGTAGGAGAGCTGAGGTTGGGTCATCTATCTTCCCAATGCTTCCCAGAGAGAGGGGCCTGCTACTGCTTTATCAATGTGTAGCTATACATTTTCTGCTACATGGGCACTCCAACTGGAAAGGATCTCCAGCTGGGCCACAACCTAATTTAGAGAGACATCAGGAAGGGCCAAGCCACCTCTCTCCCTAGATCTGCATGGGAGAATGATGTAGGCCACTGAAAGTCTGTTTTAATATGTTAAAGAATACCCTGGGTAGGGATACCTGCAGAACCTGAAGCAAGTAAAGAAGGTTTGGAAGGATATTGATTTTTATAGAGTTAATTCGACTTATCCAAGACACTGGAAAAGATGACTACCTTTTAAGATTTCCGTATATTTCGGAGAGTAAGAGTATTAAATTAAATCTAAGTAATTGGGAAAGATCCGCTGAAAGTTGTCCTCCTAGAAGGTTTATGCATTTTTCTACCCGCCCAAAGAGTACAATCTCACTTGATTTAGCAATAGTTTCTTGTGAGAGGGTAAGATTGAGGATCTCTGATATAGTTTCATTCATTTTTAAATCAGAGACTTTTTCATAGACCTCTAGGAATTTAGAAAAGACAATTTTCAGGATCCATAATTGTTAGGAGAACATCGACAGCAAAAATCATCAGTTTATGTTCCCCTTGTCCAGACAATATGCTGGATATGTCCCTGTCTTCCTGGAAGTGTGATTCAAAGGGCCCAATTCTGAGTACAAACAGTGATGGGGACACAGGACAAGCTTGTCACATACCTCTACTGAAAGGGAAGGGTGTGGTTCTATTTGTCATTTAATAGGATACAGGAAATCGGAGGAGCTTGACATCCTGCTAAAGACTTAGGGGCATATTACCAACAACTAGCGATAATTTTTGTCTCTAACTTGTTTAGAGACAAAAATTATCGCCGCACATCGGCGATTTTTATCGCAGATAAACCTTGCTATTATCAAGGTTTATCGCAAATGCGATAAAAAACGGCCGCAATGCATGAATATCGCTGAAAACTCAGCGATATTCATGCATTATCGAGCAAATGCTCTTAGCCATGTTATCCACCTCCCATTGGATAACATGGCTAAGAACTGCTCAGGGCAGGTGTTAGCTTTTGGAGATATTCGCGCTTAACGCGAATATCTCCAAAAGTTGGTAATAGGAGATAGCGATGTTAGGGACTGTTTCCAGTCGCTAACATCTTGGCACGCCCACTTTGCATGTCATTAGTGATAAATATCACTGACATGCAAAGCGGGGCCCAAGATGGTCGCTATCTCCTATTAGCTGTCACTAACTGGTGTTAGCGACAGCTTGGTAATAGGGAGATAATTTTATCTCCGCTTTCTTGGCTTTTAAAGCCAAAAAAGCGGAGATAAACCCCCTTGATAATATGCCCCATAGTTTTACACTGCAGGAAAAAAAACATTCTAGTTAAACCCTTATTAAAAAATCTAGTCCACTCCATTCAAATGCTTGTTCATATCCTAGAGACTATACATGTTGGGATAGCTTTTTTCTTAGCTTTTTTTGACCAGGTACAGAGCTCATCGAATGTGGTTATGTAATTGATGGTGTTTAATGATGCCCAATAGGTCAGAGTGTATCAAATTCGGCATGACTGATTGAAGGAGAGTAGCTAAAATCTTGATGCAAATCTTTATGTCAATGTTTAAAAGTACTATGGTCCTATAGAGGCACATCTGCCATGGTCTTACCCTTGTTTAGGTGTGAGGACAATAGTAGCTGTGTTCATGGAATTAGTTGGTGACTGTTTTAGTCATTGCAAAAGAGTTTAAGAAGTATAACAAATGGGAGTCATATGAGCTCTAAAATTTCAAATTAATGTTCAGTGAAGACGTCTGGTCCAGGGGCTTGATGTAGTTTGTGAGTTGCAGGAGCCTGTGAAATCTCTTCCGAGGATATCGGTTCCTCGAGGTCCTGGAATTGTTGAAAGGTGGTTTTGGGTGGAAGGCATGGCTCTATGTCACCATTTTGAAGACAGCCCAACAGCCTGTCTGCAGAATAAAAGGATGTATGGGTGGAACTCACACAGATTTACTCCACGGAATTCCACAGAGTTGCTAAAAACTCAGCGAGAGTCTGCAGAGTTCAGCCCACCGCTTGTCAGTAGTAGTAGTATTGGAGTAGTAAGCACTATATAAAAGCCAATACCATAACACATTATATTGAGCCCGGACATTTCAGTTTAGAAATGACATGGAGTGAAGTATCACCTTGATTGTGCTCTAAATGCCAGTGATAGTTTCTACTGTCAGTGCCACCCTATACATAAAACAGGAGCTGCTGTACTTGGCACTGTGCTTTAAACAACAGCAAATGTTGTAAAATGCAGCAGCAGCTCCTGCATTCAGGGCCTGTTAAGACAAACAGTTGACATATCCATCTTCTCAAGATAATCAAGCCAATTCTCCTACCTGCAGGAAAGCTGAGTAACGAACTGTGCGCAGCTTCACAGTACCATTGGAGGGTTTGGTTGGAGTCACTGCTATGACCCTTCTTTGAGACCTTCAGCTTTCTAGCCGTGCCACAGCTCAGCTTCCCTGTCTTCCCTATGCTGTCTACTGACCACAGGGTACAGAGCCACCAGGAATCGAAGAGAGCCTAGGCTAACACACATGCATGCAAACACTAAAGGGAATGGACATAAAAGACGGACCAGCACTGCAACCCTTGCCACAGCTCATAATGTAAATAAAACATTTCAATCATTTTAAAACAGCAATATTGATAGGTCAGAGGAACACATTGGCAAATCAAAATTAAAATGTATAAAGTAATCCATACTAATATAATAAAGAGAGAGCCCAAACCTCTGAGGTGGGTAATCTTAGGAACCACAGCACCAATCACAACACTCAATACAGCGTTGGAAAGGGCAGTTGCAGCAGAAGGCATAGTCTATGCAGACACCCACCATATACATTTAAAAGGTAAAAGAACCGTGCCAGCAAAGTAGTCCATTGTGGGCGTGTCTGCGTTGTGCTGTGGGCGTGACAAACGCTGGGGGAGTGTGATATGTTCCGCCCTTCATGCCATGTCTCATATTGTGTGCTAATCCCACCCTGCTCCCTTTAAATACCCCTGCATCCCACAATCATAACCCACCCTTACTCCTTAAAATACCCCAACACCCTTAAACACTAACCCATCTTAACCCTATAAATATACCCTGTACCCCAAAACCCAAACCTATCTCTAAACCCTACAAATACCCCTGTACCATAAAACCCAAACCTAGCCCTGAACCGTATAAATACCCCTGTACCTCAAAACCCAAACCTACCCCTGAACCCTAAAAATACCCCTGTACCCCAAAACCCAAACCTAGCCCTGAACCCTAAAAATACCACTGTCCCTCCAAATCCCAAACCTTCCCCTGAACTCTAAAATACCCCTGTACCCCCAAACCCAAGCCTAGCCCTGAACCCTTAAAATACCCCTGTACCCCAAAACCCAAACCTACCCCTGAACCCTAAAAATACCCCTGTACCCCTAAACCCAAACCTATTCCTGAACCCTTTTAAAATACCCCTGTACCCCAAAACCCAAACCTACCCCTGAACCCTAAAAATACCCCTATACCTCAAAACCCAAACCTAGCCCTGAACCCTAAAAATACCCCTGTTACCCAAAATCCATACCTATCCCTAAACCCTAAAACTACCCCTGTACCCCATAACCCAAAACTATATCTGAACCCTTAAAATACCCAAAAACCCCAAAACATATACCTCAGTACCCCAAAACATATACCCCTATACCCATACTTACCTTATCCAAACATTTAAAAAAACATGCTTTTACCATTCATGCATTTCCAACGAATTTCGTTGTAAATGTATGCGTGGTAAAAGCATATAAAATGTAATGCCATGTGTTATAATGGCATTGCGGAGTCATGGTACTTTCGTAATGAAAGTATGCACAGTGATGGTATGCGGAAAGACAGTTGCAGAATAATGGGTGTTGTAAGGAAAAATAAAGTAGGGAAACTCGAGTTCACACACTACTGAGCGCGCACTCTTAAGTGCATCAGCAGTGCACTGTGAATCGGAGCGCTTCACAGGCCTGTCACAGATAAGAAATGCTATCAAAACGAAATCCTACAAAACAATACACTACTTGCCGGCAGCAATTCATACCCAGACAACGTCGGGACGGGCTGCTAGTTAGGTCATAAAGAAAGTATTTTACAAACTAAACAAAAACAGATTTTAAAATTTGAAATATATTTAAAAGTTGATGCTGCTTGACAGAAATGTCAGATTTCACTTTTAATAAATATTCAATGCTCATAGTACTATTTCACAATGATTTATCATATCTGAACATTTTATAATTACTTGATGCAGACAATGTTAAATATGGGTTTGCTTATTATTATGCCTATTTTTCTGTGATATCAAAAGGCATTCTCTTAAATACAATATGCCACTGAATCTTGGGTACAAAGTCTCAGTCTAAGTTTCCATGTATAATCTTTCTTTTTTGTTTTTGCTATGACTGGTGAATGCCCAGAAGTAGGCACCTTGGAATCACGCTCCTTCTTGAAAAGTAGCGCTGAATGATTAATTCTGCCATCAACTTGGCAGAATATATAGGTAATTTATGTTACAAGAGTAGCTCTGAAACAATATATTCCTGTAATTCTGCCTGCAGAGTTACAAATTCTGTCCACCCCTAATTGTAACCTGGAGTAAAATGTGTGGAAGTTTACCAATTTGGCGTCCACTTTGAAGAATATTCTCCCATAATCTAGGACAATATTCTTCATAAAATACTTCTCTTGTTGCATTCTAAGAAGACAGGCTAGATGAGGACCCATCTTACTGCCTTGATAAAAGTGTTCTTTTTTAAACGTAATAGGGAGAGCTTTGCCTTATCGGCTTCTAAAGCCTGTAACTGGCCGTGAAGTGGTGTAAGTGCTCTATGTTTCTCGAGGAAAGGGGAACTTCTATATTCCTGCTCTTTCCTTTTCAAATCTGCCTGTAAATTGTTCCTATAATGTCAGCGTAGCTTTTTAATATGTGCTACAATACTTAGGCAATGTGCCCAAAGGACCACCTTAAATGTGTCCCAAAGAAGATTTACCAGAGTATCTGGGGTGTCATAATTAAGAAAATAGTTGGGTATATGGGCTTTGATTTCCTCTATAAGGACTGGATGTCTCAATAATGAAGAATGGAAAATACATCTGCTTCTCACCCTATTTGCCTCTCGCCTAGATCTTATCATACTTACTCTTCTGTGGTCAGAAATGGAAATCATGACCATATGGGTGTGGGATGTGATTTGTATGAGGGCAAAGAAGAGAAAAATATATCCAATGGAAATCGGAGAAGAATGTGTAATCTCTTTCCTCCTCATGTTGCTCCCTCTATATGTAATGGACGCTAGCTCTTTGAATTTGCATTTTGAGTTTTTTAGTGAAGAGTCCCAACCCCAATTTGGAGTTTTATCCTCTGTGTTGATCTGTCAGCAGGTACCACACTGCATTGAAATCACCCAACAGGATAATATCCTCCTGCTAACCTGTCTAGCATATTGTAGATGTTGTTGTGCTGGCCCACAAAGGGGGCATAAGTTGCTTGTAGAGTGATAAGCTTATTTTCAAGTGTACTATTTATGTAGATAAATCTACCATCTCAATCTTGTTTGGTGCCCATCTTCGTAAAAGGGACATCTGTATGCAAGGACAGGGCTACTACATTATGTTTAGATTGATTTGAGGGGGAGAAGGTCATGAAATAATGTTTGTGTATGCATTTTGTTTCTTCAGAAAATTGTGTGTACTTTTCCTCACAGCAATAATATCATGGGCCCCCCTTGACATGTATTGCCACATTTTTATACTTTTATAGGGTAACTTAAACATTGAGGGAAATTATCTTAATCATAAGAGCAGTTTAATCAGGGTTATAGTCACAATCATACTCATCCCACTGTACACCTCAGTGTCATTGCATATTACTTAAATCACAAGCAGAATATTGATCGAAAGTGTGATTTTACCAAGTAGAATGGCCTTCCCACCCCTTCCATCTTCACAACAATGAAGAAGAAAGAAAGAAACCAGTAGAATTAACATTTCATAGTGTATTGGAGGCCCCTGTCCACTTGTCATGGCCGCCACCCCCTTACTTAGGAGTAGCATATGTAACATTCATGTACTAAGGTTTATAAGTCTATAACAGAGAGGGGAATATGCTGAAGCTAGGCGATCACTTAAATCAAAATATTATGCAGCCTTCGTTGATATAGCCAATGGGTTGCGAGGCACCCATCACAACAATAACCTATTTTTTGGGGGTCTAGATAGCTGCCAGGGCTTCAGTGATGGGTGCAAGTCCCAGGCCTCTGAGTTAGACATCTCACATTGGGGGTCCATAGAATCAGAAATCAGGACCCCAAGAGTGTAAGCTGCTACCTCAACATCTGTAGATTGGTGAGAGTGGTTACCTATCTGAAATCCAATGGCAAATGGAAAAAACCTTCTGTTTTCAATTATTTTTTGTCACAAGTGTTCAGTCACAATGCAAAACTGTTGGCAGCGGAGGAGTGTGGCTGGCGATATGTCCTGGAAGATTGAGAAGGTGTCCTATATGTGTCTTTAGCTCTGAATGACTTCAGCATGGATTCATTACATTGGTACTGATGGAACATTGCTGGAACATCACAGGAACTGTTAAAATCTTCAGCATTTTAAGGAACAGCTCTATGCACTCAATCCAATCAAAGCTTCACAGGCTCAGTCCTGGCAATGGTGGCAAATAATTATTGGAAGAAGGCTATATTAGTTGATCCTTCAGCATCTTCAGGAGACCCCTGACACAGAGGCTATCCCTTTCCTCCCAACTTTCCAGGTTGGCAATTCTCCTTACCATCAGATTATTTTGTGCATGAAGAGGAGTACATTATCCACAAGCATGAAGCTTTGAGCCTCTAAAAATACCAAGAGTTTTGCTTAACTATACTAGAGCCAGTCGAGTGCACATCTGGCTGAAAGGCTGCAATTTCTTCCCACATATCTGATCTGAGTATTAATAGCTCTTTAAGTAGGTCTACACGTAGCTCACTCTTAAATGTTTGTAGACTTCCCTGTAGGACTGCTTTGGTGAGGGCAATTTCAACAGCTTCCCACTCACTGTTAATGTTGTTATGAGCTACAGAGTCCATTTAACCGTGTAAATTCAAATCAACCAGTGACCTTTTCTAGGACAGTCTCCTGGGCAGCATGGACAGACTGGGCTGATAGGAAGGCCTTGCAAATGTGTAGTGCACAGGAAGCCCCCAGAAGCAACCTTGGAAAACAATCAAAGAGCCTATGTTTACTTCCATTTTCCAGGAGTCTCCTTATTTCCACATAACAACATTATCATTCCCAAGAGGTTGCCAAACAGAGTAAAGCAGACGTAAACATTCCCTGAGATAGAGACTCCAGGCATGAGTCAAGGCCACTTCCCAGGTAGGTTCTTCACATATAGCATTTACATTAGCAGTTATAGATATGCTAATGTGATCACACTTTTTTCAGACTAAAAAGGGTAAATCTAAGCAAGCACAAGTTCTCACTTGGCAAGAACAAAGGACCATTCAGGTATGAGGTGAGATAGAGGCTGAAATATTGATGAGAAATGTGAACTGTGGACATAATATAAAAACAGAATTGAAAGAAACCATTTTATTATTCCCCAATCAGGTGTCTTTCAGGACTTCAGGTGATCATCCTCAGAAAGAGACTACAACTGGGTGGAGTTATCATGCAGAATTCTATGAAGAGACAAAAGCCTCTGCAGTTTTCATGTTTCTTTTATCTCAATTCCCTACTCCATGTTAGGTAACTTCAGCACCCAGGTCTATCTCCAGTGGGACATAATTATTAAACAGAGGTTTCGTACGATTCCTCGTTGCTGCTGCCAGCATCAAGACTAATAGGTAATTGATCTAAGGCTATGACACTTGATGTTACATTTTGATCCTGGAGGAGCAGCAGAAAGGACATATAATCAAACATACAGCTGGTGCCACAAACATTTATTTAACTAGCTAAATACAAGTTTCAGGTTTCTTTATCTATCAGAAGGTGCATTGGACTGCTTCTCATATAAGGTGTCTGACATAGCTCTCCTTTGTTGTATGGTATGCAACAGTCAAATGAGGAAATTTGTGAGCACACAAGAGGAGAAAGATGATTCTGATGAAGTCTCAGATTAATGAGAAGTCAATGGTTCATGTTGGCCAGAGTTAGCAGCAGGATGTCAGTGCTGTCTGTTATAATTAATGACTACCTTGATCACACAGACTACTAAGGTATTAGTAAGTGTACACAACTGATTTCATAATATAGATGTTTGAAAGTGAATTTGACAACATCCATTGGATGCTCCTATCATTTCACTAAAAAGGGGTCTCAGATATAAAGTGACCTTGATCCTTTGCAATCGTTGTCCTGAATATCAAGTGGAAGAACTTTGGCCTACAATAATATCAGAGTCAAAATATAGTCTATAATAATACTGACAATCTTGGTTAAAGTCACAAAAATATGGAATTGCAAATATCATCCTACAAAAATGTATAATGTTCAAAGTTCTGTAATGGCACACATATATTATAATAATGTTGAGTTTTACAGTTAGAATTATATTGAAAACGAAAATAAATAGCAAAACAACACTGAACATTTAATTTTAAAATATTAAATGTATTTTAAAAAAATGTACAATTTTAAATAGTTGCAATTCTTTTTAATTACATATTTTATTATTAAAATTATTTTTCAGCAGACTCGGTTACTACGAGAGACTGCCTTTCTAAAGAATCTGCTTTTAATGTGTTTATGCTGCTAGTATTTGACTGTGTGGATCTATTTTGCATTTTTGAACTTTCCCCATTTGAATCTGCTTCGTTCTTATTTTAACTTGTTTCCTATCTCTGCACTTGCACTTACTGGTATTGCCTCTGTCCACCTCAGCTGTGTGCTGCTTAAGTGGAGGGCGTATACCTGTCTACTTGCCTGTTTTATTGCAAGTGGATAATTTTCGGTGAGGTGGAGGAGGGGGGCTCTCTTGGCTGCTCTCAGCATTTAAATCGAATGCCATTACAGACGCGTGCAGCGGGCACGTCGCTGGCATGCCGAAGGTGTGCCTAAAGCAAGCCCATCTGCGCCCGCCCACGCCGGACCATCGCCAGAAGCCAGGACCCCTGGCTCCGGGACCCCTTCAGGCTAATATACACGCTGGACTGCCTGCTTGCTCTCCAACCGCAATCACCATGTGCGCTCTACAAATGGCAATTTGATTCTCTCCATAAGCAATGAAGTGACTGTGGCTTTAAAACAAATATTAGCCCTAGTTCAGTCCATCTGGCTTCTGGCTTATCCTACAATAATATCTATAGTTTGAACTGCAGGTCACTGCTAAAGCATAAAGGCTTACATTTTTGGCCTTCTCCAGGATTCCTCATCAGGTATATTCTTTTTGACGGAAGCCAGGCTAACCAGTGACTCTGTGGTCATTCCTGAGATTGGCCCTCCCGGTAAGGTATGTAATGCATACACAGAATAGGACTTCAGGGGGAGGCCTAGCTGTTATACTAAAATCTTCGCTATCTTGTACTTTTGCCCCTCAAGCTATTCCTGACTGTGAAAGTGCTCTGTTCAAAACGCCTGTGGCATAAATTGGATGCATCCACCTTTGTATCTGCTTTAAACCAATAGCACCCTGACTGCCCCACCAACTTTGAGGCAGCTGATAAAGCCTTCGTGGATTGGATTAATAGCACACTCGACCATTGCATTCCAAACAAACTGATGGTTGCCAAACGCTAACAATCCCACGCCTGGTACACCGAGGCATTGATCTTGGAAAAGAAAAAAAAATTAATTTGGGAACGAGCCTGGAGGCGTACATATGATGCCAAGGCAAAAATCACCTATAGGAACGCCACTAAATCCTAATATAAACTAGTTAAAAAGATCAAGGCCTTTTTTGTTAGCAATGTTTTTTTTTTTTTGTAAATCTTTTTATTAAAAGTAAAAAACAACAAGGCAATAGACACAGTACAATAGGATGTCAGTCCGAATTTGGAAGGAGGAATAAGTATCATACAACAAAGTATATAAATCATATTGGGGGGACGGGAGTAGGGGGGAAACAAATACAAAGCAGATTACATTTATTACATTACGAGGAATGGAAGGTCAGGGGGAAAGTGGAACTTTAGGTATATCCGCAAAAGGAGGAGGGCAAATATCTACCCAGTAAGTGTTCCAATAACCCCATATTTTGCCCCATTTCCTGGGCCTCCCCCACGCCACATAGACCATTTGCTCCCTAAACATGCACCAATCCATGTTTTCCATCCAAGCCTCGACCATGGGTGGCCTATGGGATCCCCACAGCTGCGCTATGTCTCTTTTAGCCACCATAATTCCCAGGGTTGCCCACTTTGTCTGTGCAACGTTATAGTCAGTCGGTTCCCAGACATTCAGGAGACAGCGTCTAGCCTCGGGACGCAAATCAATACCAGTAGCCTCCTTCATCTTCTTGTGTACCCCAGCCCAAAAGGTGGCTACTGCAGGATACTCCCAGATTAAATGTAAGAACGTCCCTAGCAGCCCACAACCATGCTTACAAAGACCATCCTCTGAATAACCCATCCTAATCAATCGTGGGCCAGTCACATACACTCTATGCAGGATTTTGAGTTGCACAAACCGGAAACGGGCCGGAATCGCTACCTCTTTGGGAGAAGAGATCGCAGACTGCCAGTCCTCATCATCTAATGCAAGACCGTCTCGGGTCCATACCTCCCGGAGGAGCACCAACAGGTCAGTCCTACCGTTGATCAGTTTTTTATAGATCAAAGAGATAGTACTATCTGGCAGATAACCATCTAGTATCCTATCCTCAAGTGAAGAAGACTACGGAATCTCCACACCATCAGTAAGAACCGAATGCAGGGCATGATGAACCTGGGTGTATCAGAAATATTCCCTGTCATTAAGGTTAAACTCAACCCTTAATTCCTGAGAGATTTTAATCTTGCCTTTTTCCCATAGGTCACCTACCTTACTGATACCGATCATATCCCATTTCTCAAATCCTTTCGTTCTCCATAAGTTACCCAGCTTCTCGGATGAGAAAAGTGGGGTCGCAGGAGTGAGTCGCTCCTTCCATCCCATGGCATTATTTGCACAGTGCCAAACCTTTACAGCAATCTTTGTGGGCCCGGAGAGCTTCCCCTATCCAGTCTATAATAAAGCGCTCTATAGTAATCGCCCCCCGGCAACAGCCACCTGTCCATGGCAAAGGCAGGGTTCAAATCCGGGACCATACATGCTATGATCAATGGCCCCCAATTGAGACGCCCAATAATACCGTTTGATGTTAGGGAGAGCGATACCACCCTCATACCATGGGAGCGTCAAATTGGCGATACGCGAACGCCCATCCCAAATCAACTTCCTCTGGAGACCTTCAGTAGTCCGAAAATAGCTCGCGGGAATCACATCAAAGGTGTTATGAAGAGCATACAGGAAGCGTGGCAATGACATCATCTTAAAAACTGCTGCACGGCCAAGCGGCGAAAGCGACAGCTTGCGCCAACGCACCACATCCAGTTTAAGCCGGGTCAGCGGCGGAAGCAAGTTCTGCTCATATCGGGCAACCGGGTTCAATGATACATAAACCCCGAGATACTTAAAGCCCGCCTGTGTAACCTGGATGGGACAATCACGTGGTGATAGAGGGACATCTCCCGAGAGGATGTATAGATAAGACTTAGTCCAATTAATAACTAGACCCGAGTTCCTACCTAAGTAGGTGAGGACATCAAACAAAAAAATTAACGACTTCCGGGGAGAAGTCAGATACAACAATATATCATCTGCATAAAGGGAAATACGATCGTCAAGGTCCGGGGCCCACTGTATACTCTTCATCGACGGTTCCCATCTAATCCAGGCTGCAAGAGGCTCAAGAGCAAGAGCAAACAAGAGCGGAGATAGTGGACAACCCTGTCGTGTGCCCCTTCCGAGAACAAAGGGCTCAGAAACCCGTCCATTTACCACCACCTGCGCCAACGGGTCCTCATAGAGAAGCCTGACCCAGCTAATAAAGCCAGGACCAAAACCAAACCTAGCAAGTACAGCCCACAAATATGGCCACTCAATCGTATCGAAAGCCATTGTGGCATCCAGGGAGGCCAAGATGGCCGGCTCACGCAATGACGAAGCCCTCGCAAGAACGCCATGTAAACGTCGCAGATTCAGGGCCGTATTACGATGGATGAAACCGGACGGACCCGGATGAATCAAATCACTAATCACCCTTATTACACGATTGGCTAACAACTTAGCGAGAATCTTAGGTTCCGCATTAAGCAGTGATATTATTCTATAAGAGGTGCAGCGGTCCTTGGGCTTCCCTTCCTTATGAATCACCAATATGGTCGCAAGACGCTGATCACGGGGAAGGGAGCCTCCCTCTCGCGATTCCAAGAACATATCACAAAGATATGGTGCAATTTTATCGGGGCGCAGTTTATAAAGTTCAATGGGGAGTCCATTAGGACCCATCGCCTTTCCCGAACTAACAGAGCGGATGGCGAGAGCAACCTCTTCCGTGGTTATTACGGCATCTAGTGACTCTATATCAGAATCAGATAAGCAGGGCAACGCAATATCACGCAACAACAAATGAGAGTCTTCCTCCGGCCTATTAGATACGGGGGAATACACTTCCCAAAGATGTTCTGCAAAACTCTGGACGATCTCCTCGGGTTCAGTGACACACACACCATTCACTCTCTCAATCACAGGAACCACACGACTAGCTCTCTCTTTTTTATCCAACCATGCAATTCATTTTCCAGCTTTATCTCCGACATCATACAACCAACCCTGCTGCTCTCTACCCATCACTTTTGCGGCATCCGTAACCAACGCTCTGTACTCAAGCTGTTTAAGTCGCATAACATGTATCTTCTCACGGGTAACACCTGATTCCAGCTCACGCTCCAGCTCGGTGATCTCTGTCTCGAGCCTAACCACATCCTCGTTTCAACTCTTCTTCGCACCTGAAATCAACGATAACGCCTAACCTCGGATGACCGTCTTAAAGGCCTCCCAGAGCGATACTGCAGAAGACACTGATCCCAGGTTCTCAACAAAAAACTGGTCAAGAGATTTGACCAACTCCGCGCGAGTCTTAGGGTTACGGAGATACCACGGATTAATTGGGGCTACCCGCCCGTACAAGTCCACACGCGAGTCTATCCGAAGCCATAGTGGAGAGTGGTCACATATTCCCCGTGCTAAGTTACGAACCTCAGTTACAGAGGTGGCCTGTGCAGCTGGCATCAAAATGTAATCAATCCTAGAAAGGCTACCGTGTGCACTCGAGTGGAAAGTGTATTGAGTTTGGGCAGGGTGCAGCAGTCTCCAACAGTCCACCAACCCCAGCATGTCTACAAAGCCACTGAGCCAATTCTGTGTCCCGGTGAGGTCCCTGGGTGGGTGACGATCCACTCTACAAGAGACAACAGAATTAAAATCTCCGCCCATGACCAGGGTTACCCCAGGAAGTCCCAATACCAGTCGCCCCAGGTCAGCAAACTTTGTCAACTGCAGACCCGGAGAAACGTAAACAGAAATCAAGGATACAGTTCTACCATCCCACCGTCCAGTAAGAGCTACATACCGCCCCCTATCGTCCAGGACCGTAGCATCTATTTCTAATTGGAGAGAGTTCCTAATCAGGATACCCACCCCTCTAGATCCGGAGGTGAACCCCTCATGAGCAACCAGGTGATACCCTCTCCGGTTCATGGCGTGACTAGTGTTACCAATCAAATGCGTTTCCTGCAACAACACCACGTCAGGGGAAAGTCGCTTCAACAACTGCAACACAACCCCTCGTTTTATCTTATCCCCCAGCCCATTCACATTCCAACTCATTAGTCTCAATCCCCTACCCCCATCCCAAAGGTGAAAGCAAACCCCCCCTTCGGAGCTCAACATCACAATCAAATGATAATATAATACGTTGCCTTGCATAGAACCAAAACACACCCACTTGAACACCCCTCTACCCTCAAACCTGGAACCCGTTACAACTCCCCCCACCCTGCCCCCTGCATAAGACTGTGTGTCCACCCCAACTTGCAGTGTGCCTGTCGCCCTAATATCAAACTAGTCTACAAAAATAAACCCCCATGGGAGGAAGAGAGTCAACCCATCGCCTCGCCACTCCCGGGTAGGACGTATCAAGTCACACTGTAAGAGTCATCAAACCAAAGCCAGGGTTATCAGTTAAGTTCAGGGACCGGAAACCATTCTCCTATTCCTGTTCCGTCGGGCCGCCTTCTGCTCCTCCAGAATGTTCCTCCTGGCCACGTTGGTGTGGCAAAGTGTCAAGCCAGTCTCCTGCCATATCCGGGCAGTCAAAAAAATATGTTCGTTCCTTGTATTCCACACGCAGCCTGGCTGGAAATAACATTGCGTATTTCAGTTCCATCTCTCTCAGTCGCCGTTTCACGCCCATTAATCCAAGTCTTTGCTTTTGGACTGTCTGCGTAAAGTCCGGGTAGAAACTCACAGTGGTATTTTCAAATTTAGTGGGACCACCCATCCGTGAGGCCTGCAGGATAGCGTCTCTATCACGGAAATTGAAGATTCTGGCGATGAGAGGTCTCGGCGGGGCACCCAGCTTCGGTTTACCACCCGGTACTCCGTGGGCTCGTTCAACTGCGAGAAACTTGCTCAGACCCTTGGGAGCGAGGTGTTTGGTGATGAGATCTTCCACAAACAAATCGGCTGCCTGATCCTCTGATTTTTCCGGGACCTCAATAATGCACACGTTATTACGCCGGGCCCTTCCTTCAAAATCCTCCAACCGGCACGCAAAAAGATTGTTCGAGGTCCGCAAGTTGCGGACCTCTGTCCGCAAGTCGGACACATCACCCGTTAGGCTGGAAATTTTCAGATCTAAAGATTTGACCTTTTCATTTGTGTTTGATAAATCCGTACGGATCAAATTGACATCGATCGAGACTGTATCCAGCTTGTGGGCGAGAGTCTCAAATTGCTGGCCGATGGACGCCTTCATACCATCAAGGGCGCCCATGACGTCTTGTAAAGCCAATTCTGCCGTCGAGGCCGGGCCCTCTTTGGTATCATCTAGTGATCTGCTCGGACCACCAGAGGGTCCTTTAGATTGGGCATATCGATCCATATTATTTGTTTGGGTGTAGCCACCTCGTCTAGTGGTCTTGGATTTTTGCTTGTCCCCATCAGGTCTGGTCGCCATCACTGACAAGGAGGCCCTCCAATGTTATGTTAATGTTATGTTAAAATGGGACTTTTATAGCGCAACGGCTACTCCGAAGGAGTGTCCCGGCGCTTTGAGCTCCAGACCAAAGAAAAGAGCTAGAAAACATAACAGTAAAAAAGCAGGGGCCTAGAAGAGGGGACAAATTAATGTGGCGTATCGCAAGAGAAAGGGGCCGCACCTGGAGCTGCGATCAAGGCAACAGCGGCAACCAGAGAGCTCAGACAGTCTAGCCCAATGTGCACAGTCAGGATATCGCCTTATGATCGTTGAGCAATCAAATAGCTTATGGTAGTTGCAGTTCCTTTCTCAGACAGAATCAGACTGGAGCCTCGATAACGAAAGTGAAAGTACAAGTCAGTGTCTCTTCATGCCGTTGTTGTTCAACTACTGACCGGGCACTGTACCAACTCGAGCTCCGGGCATCTCCGAGGGGCAGGCCGCAATATTCAAATCGTTGTAATTTCGGTTCCCAAAGTCCGATTCAGATTTGGACAACAGTGTTCGCCTCAGCCATGGCTCGTCTTCAATAACCCGTCAATGTAATCAGGATAATTTTCAGGATAGATGTGGGAGGGTGCGAGGGTCTCGGGAGCTCTGTGCTCACGCGACCATCTTGGTTGTGCGCGAAGCTCCTCCCCCTTGTTAGCAATTTTGATTGTATTTACAGTGCACTTGATCGGGGACGGGGTGTCCCTGAACCTTTAGTGACCTTCATGCCAATAGGTTTCCCCACTGTTTGCATGACCTGTCACCCATGTCTCCTAAAGACATGGAAGTTTTGGCATCCAAGGTCAAATCATGCTCCCCTGATGACCCTGTAAATCCTGATATTTTCAGGAAATTCCATGAATGTCTTATGACAGCGAGCAGGGAATTGATCAACAGATCACTGCTGACAGCAAAGATCCCCAATTCGTGGAAGCATGCCAAGGTTGTTCCATTGTTAAAAAAGCCCACATTAGATGCATCTCTACCAGAGAATTTTCGACCTATTTCTCGCCTCCCCTACCTGTTCAAGATTATGGAGTAAAACACACAAGGTGATGGATGAAATGTTGCACATTGGCAAAACATTCACCCCCAGTCACAGATCTGGGTTTAATCCATCGTGATTTTGCTCACCACGCCACCCCAGTTCAGACATGGCCATATGCAAATCAGTCTTGACCCTGTGCCTCATGGGAACAGTTCAGCCCGAACTGCCAAGCCATGTCATCCCTGGACCGGAATCAAGCATCCCAGGACCGGTTTCTGTCTGTCAGCCGTCATCAGCCAGGATAGCTCGACTCCAGTGGCGTAGTGAGCACAGGACCCACGCCTGGACATCCCCTTCCACATAGGGCGAACAGCAAAACACACAAGGTGATGGACGGAATGTTGCATATCGGCAAAACATTCATCCCAGTCACAGATCTGGGTTTAATCCATCGTTATTTTGCTCACCACACCACCCCAGTTTAGACATGGCCATATGCAAATCACTCTTGACCCTGTGCCTCATGGGAACAGTCCAGCCCGAACTGCCAAGCCATGTTTTCCCTGGACCGGAATCAAACATCCTAGGACCGGTTTCTGGCTATCAGCCGTCATCAGCCAGGATAGCTTGACTCCAGTGGCGTAGCGAACACGGGACCCACGTCTGGGCATCCCTTTCCCACATAGGGCGAACAGCAAAACACACAAGGTGAGGGTGAATGTATGACATTGTTCTGCATTCTGTCCATCAACTGTTGTTTTTGCATTTGTCACCCCGAGTGGGACAGGTATGTTCAGACGTGAGTCCCGTGCTCTCCATGCCACTGGAATCAAGCTATCCTGGCTGATGATAGCTGAAGGCCTGAAACCGGTCCGAGGATGCTTGTTTCCAGTCCAGGGAGGACTTGGCTTGGCAGTTTATACTGATTGATTGATTGAGAATTTGTACAGCGCAACTTAGCCCAAGGGCATCAAGGCACCCAAACTAAAGAAACCGTCTCAAATTCACGGAGTACACATCTAAGAGTACGTCTGACAGAAAAAAACAAGTTTTCAATTCTTTGCTAAAGCGTTTCCGAGGGTAATCCCACCAATTCAGGTGGAAGATAATTCCAAAGCTTAGGAACTATGGCTTTCCCTCCCCATCTTGCTTTGGCAAATCTAGGGACTATTAGGAGATTTTTTGAAGATGACCGAAGGGTCCTGCAGGTTGAATAGGGATGAAGGAGAGACCTAATACTATCTGAACCAGAGCCATAAACGGCCCCATGAGCAAGGCAAGAAGCTTACATGTGATCCTGGACTCAACAGGGAGCCAGTGGAGAGATTTCCTGGCCAGGGTTGCAGAAGAGAGTCTAGGTAGATTGAGCACCATCCTGGCCGCAGCATTCTGCACCATCTGTAAGTGATGGATAAGGCTTTTATTCATGCCCACATACAGAGCTTTACAGTAGTCCAGTCTCGAAGAGACCAGAGCCACTGCAGCCTGTTTTCGGGCATCCGGGGAAAGGTAGGCTGCGATCTTTCTGAGGATCCTGATGATGCCACAACAAGTGGAGACCGTCCTGCTGACTCGACGGTCAAAGGAAAGAGAGGTATCAATCAGGACCCCCAGATTCTTGTCGGAATGTGAGGGAGTAGGACAATTACCCAAGGAGTCCAGCCACCAGTCATTAGACCAGATGTCTTGTCGGCCCCCAAAAATCAAGACCTCCGTCTTCTCCCCCTTGAGTTTTAGAAAATTTCGTATTGTTGTAAATCAATGGCGATGAGATTAAGCATTGGCAGAAGACATGCTTTGTTTGACCATTATCGTAACAAATGAGCCGACTCCATTTTATATTTGCAGCGGCCATTTTGTATGCCATGTGCCCGTCATGTGCTTTTTCCTATCTTCTTGTCAACTGCGCCTGAAGTCTGCCCAGCAACAGGCTATTTTTAGTATTTCCCGCTTCCAGCATGTCCAGAAATGCGCAGTAGGGTCAATGACCGTTACTAATTGGTTCCAGATAGGAATGTGTTTACCAGTTACCGAAGACTGTTAACTCCGCCCATCTATCGATTGTGCCTTCCAATATGTCCTTGTATGGTCATAAAACTGCTCTTGTCTTCTGTACTGCCTTCTCTTGAGCCCCCTCATTGTGTATAAAAGGGGCCATGTGCTTTAGTTCGGTGTGCTACTCGATACAATACTGAAGAGTGTTGTGTGGACTGTAGTACCACCTTTAAAGGTTTAATAAACTTTGCTTTTGTATTTTCCAGTTTCATTGCCAACTTCTTCCTAAGGTCTGAGGACTCTGTGCAGAGAAGGGCAAACCCTTGCACTAAGTAGGCCTAGCTGAGGTTTGCTTACAACAAATTGGCGCCCGACACGTGGGGATCGTCGGCGACTCGGATGCCCGAAGGAGTGGTCGTGATGAAGGATTGGAATCTCGCTGCGGACGCGATCGCATGCCAGAAAAGACCCGAGTCTTGGCATCCAAGGCGTTTTTCCTTTCTTTCCGATCTGACCATCCAGGTGATGCCGTCCTCGACTGAGATCTCTTCTGTTGGCTTGCCATAGAGTGGCCGTTTGGTCGAATTTAGAACTTGGCAGTTGGAATCTGGACGCCCTGTGATTGGTAAGAACCGTTGTACGGTACTTGCTGTGGGTTTTGGAAGCCTGGGAGTCGCAAGGCAGTTTTAGAATATGCTTGCTGTGGCAATTTTGGTTTGGAATAACTAGTCAATGATGAGTATGTGTATGTGTAATATATGTTTTGCAACATATATAGGCAGGTAATGAGAAGATTTTTCCCTACAATGCGATTTTGATTTGAACGGCAGAACGTATTACGGATACTTTAAGTGCTACTTTGATTATAATACTGCATATTTTGCACTATTTTTGGCATGCCTGCTTTTAGCGCACTCCGTAGGATGTGCTGCTTTTGTGGAAATAACCGGTTAAGTCTCGAGGATTCGTAGCCTGCTCCCCCAGAGGGGACACCTCATAGAGACATGTATTTAAAATATGGTCTTTCTTCTATAACGTACAGCACATTGTGGACGGAAATACACGTGAAAGGATCCAGAGTTATGTTGGCCGAAGTATGGGTTGTTTGATATGTGAAAAATTGAGTATGTGGAACAGTGTATGTTAAAGCGAAAATCTAGACAAGATATGTTTGAGAGTGTGCGAATGTGGGTGAAAGAAGTAAGTGAACGTGAGAAACATGAGCAAGCGCTGATTTAGAAAGAACAACGGAAGAATGTGTATGAAAAAGTGCAAGAACTAAGAAAGAAGGAGGCGAAAGAGTTGGAAGAGAAACAGGAGAAGGAGCGCAGATTACCGATATCTGGCCAATATGCTGTTCGACAACCTCTTTATCCTGTCCTTAATAAACCGCAAGATGATTTTTCTTTGTTAGATCGTCCTCCGCCTCCATATGTCGTTCCGTCCGCTCCATCTGGCGAAGATGAGGATTCCGGGGCAGATACCACCTCCATGATTCCGGTCGATCGTGCAGCTGAACTTAGAAAGATTGCTCGACAGTCACTTAAGGATATTGTTGCTGTTTCTGATATTTTAGAGACTTTAAAGGGATGGCAAGATAGAGAGCAGATATATTTTACTGAACATTTTGCAGAAGAAGTTGTTGATATGTTTCGAAAAGTTTTTGACATTCTCGAACCTGATGATGTGGCAATCGATTGTAAGCAATTACGTAAAGGTCTTTTTACTCTTTCCCAGGTGACTGATATGATCAGGCGGCTGGTTAAACTTCGAAATGAGGCGCTTCGGCTACGGGAGGAGAAACGGAAAGCTAAAACAGATGAATGAACGGGATTGGTCGACGGGAAACAATCATCTATTTTTGAAACAGATAAGACGGCGATAGTGCACGCAAAGCCTATGCAAGAGGCCGCACCTTTATATGTTCCTCCTAAAGGAACGGGTACAAGTGATGATAAATATTCTGTAGATGCTAAAGGGTATTTTATTTATAATTGGGTATATACTCCCGGGAATAGAGCAGATGTTATGGCGCTTAAAGCTGCATTGCCTGATCTGCGTAAAAATCCTGCCGCTTTCTATGAGGACGTTGAGGGAGCCTTAAATTCTTGCACCATGACATTAGCTGATATTGATTTATTTTTCGGGCTCATATTGCTGCCCGATATGTGAAGATCCGTGCGTAAAATAGATGATAGCGCAGCGTATGGGGCATTATGGAAGGAGATAGAGAGGGAAGATGAGGACAGGGAACTAGCGAAAAAGCCATGTCAGTTGATTTTAGATCTTCCCGGTACAATATTAGCTAAGTTAAAAACGATTATCCCCCCTAAAAAGATTGATTGGATTATTCTAGCATCTTGTAAGCAAAAGACAGATGAAACAGTTTCAGATTTCTTCACACGTTTTGAGGAAGCTTTTCATGATTTTAGTGACCAGTTGCTAACGGACGATACAGGCCGACACTTGTTTGTAGATAAGTATGTTACAATTTTTTTTACTAGGAGTGGCTAGCCGCTTGAAAGCTAGCGAAAGCTCTTGGACCACCTCTTCTCCGGCATCCGTCCTGACGATGGCTCAATATTACGAGCGTCAGGAACTAGAAGCGAAGGGCAATAAGGATAAAAGTTCTAAAGAATTAAAAACAAAAGTTATGTTATCTCAGGTTTATGGTCTACCTCTTCGAGGTAACGATGGAGGCAGACTAGGATTTTCTAATTCCTCTTATACTTGTCCCTCTTTGGCCGTTGATCAATATGTGTATTGTAGAAAATTTGGTCATTGGGCAGATGAGTGTCCATTGTTGCGCTCACAGCGCTATGTCCGTGGTCGAGGATCCATGAGGAACCGCTCGGGAAACTCAGGACCTAGAGGTGCTATGAATGATCGTGCTAGGTTTGATTCTAATGCGCGGGTACAAAATGGGTTCAATACTTTTGATAGGCGCAACCAATACCAGATGTCTGAATATGTGCAGCCTGAGTCGCATGATTCAGCTTATGCATAGGATTGCGTAGGATGGGGTAAGGAATCAGTTGAAGTTCCAGTAGATCAGAGGGGTCCTTATATTACAGCACATGTTTTGGGTTCTACTGATCAGTTTCTGGTTGATACAGGAGCTACTCGTAGCGCTTTGTCTAAACAATTGGTTCCAAGGGCTCCCCTGTCTGGCTTAACGATTACATTGATAGGGATCGATGGAACACCTTCCCTTAGCCCATTGTCACAACCACTTGCCTTTCATGTTGATAAGTTTGCTGCTCTATGCCCGTTTTTGCTTTCCCCAAATACACCAGGTAATATTGTGGGTCTTGATATGCTCAAGTATTTCAGAGCCACAATAAGATGTTCCCCTGAAGGAGTACGAGTGATTTTGAATGACAATTATCCCCTAACAGATAGAGTTTGTATTGTTCAAGAGGATGCTGCATTAGCCTCCCTACCTAACACTCTGTGGGCTTCTTCAGATACCGATGTGGGTCAGATGGTTATTCCACCAGTGCATATTAGTGTAAAGGAGGGAGCTGTGTTGCCACGCCTGCCTCAATATCGAATTTCACAGGAGGGTGAGGAAGCACTCATATGAATTGTACAAGATCTTATTGAAGTTGGAGTTGTTGGGGAAGTTTCATTTAACATTTGTAACAGTCCGATCCTCCCAATTTTGAAGAAAGACACTGATACTAGGATCTACAGATTTATTATTGATTTGCGGGAGGTGAATAAGATAGTGGTACCGCAATATCCAGTGGTTTCTGACATCATGACACTTCTTACTTTAGTTCCACCAACTGCAACTACGTTCTCTGTTATCTACTTGAAGAACAGTTTCTTTTTGATCCCTTTTCATCCTGATAGCAGATATTTGTTCGGTTTCACTTTGAATAATCGATCGTATAGATTTTGTAGAGTTCCTCAAGGCTATACTGAGAGTCCTAGTATTTACAGCCAAGCATTGAAAAGACAGCTTGATTCTTTTGTTCTCTCCGAGGGTGTGGCGCTCATTCAGTATGTTGATGATATTTTGTTAGCAGCCGATACCCCTGAACAATGTGAGAAATGTACTCTGTCTTTGCTTTCTTTTCTTGCCTTACATCACCATAAGGTATCGAGAAAGAAACTGCAGTATTGTAGACCAAAGGTAACCTACTTAGGTCACCTTTTGTCTAAGGAGGGGCGTGCACTCACATCAGATCGCATTCAAGCAATTCTAGACACACCAGTACCTTCCACACAGAAAGAGGTTCGAGCATTTTTAGGTCTTACTTCTTTTTGTAGGCAATGGATATTAGGATTGTCACATATTGCTAAACCCTTGTCAGCGCGTTTGACAAAAGATCCTCCAACACCCCTTCCTTGGACAGATGAATGTGAGAGTGCTTTTCGACAGTTATGACAAGCTCTTTGTTCAGCACCAGCGTTAGGTACTCTAGATTATACGAAGCTCTTTACATTGTGCGTACACGAGAGGGATGGATGTGCATTATCAGTTTTAGTACAGACACATGGTGATAAGCAACGCCCTTGTGCATATTTTTCAGCAGTACTTGATCCTGTAGCTCGAGCGTTGCCTGGTTGTTTTCGCTCAGTAGCAGCAACAGCTGTGTCAATATGCCAGAGTGAAGGGATAGTCTTATCACATGAGCTGTTGGTGCTGGTACCTCATGCTGTTGATGCCCTTTTGAATCAACAAAGACGCAGCACTTAACTAGCGCTCGTCTGACAGGATATGAGCTGACGTTGCTAGCTCCTCACATTACATTGAAGAGATGTGCAACACTAAATCTAGCCACGCTGTTGCCATTTCCGGCGACTCAGCCTGAGGCGCAGGAAACACACAATTGTATTTTTCTGACTGAGGGACAGACAAAGGGTCGTATTGATTTACAAGATACACCCCTTCCAGATGTGGATGGAGAATTGTGGTTTGATGGGTCTTGCCTGAAGTTACCGGATGGTACAACTTCAGCCGCATATGCAATTACTACGCTTCACACGATAATAGAGAAAGCTCGCATACCACAGAAGTCAGCTCAAGCAGCAGAACTAATAGCTTTGACGTGAGCGTGTGAGCTTACTACAGGATTGTGTGTGAATATTTATACAGATAGCCGATATTCTTTTCGAGTGGCGCATGATTTTGCCCTGCTCTGGAAGGAAAGAGGCTTTCTGACATCACACGGGATGCCCATAATGCACGGAGAACTAGTGCATAGTCTTTTGACTGCATTAACATATCCAAAGAAAGTAGCTATAGTGAAATGCAGTGCGCATAAAAAGGTGACAGATAAGGTGGGACAAGGAAATGCTTTTGTAGATCGAGTGGCACATGAGACTGCAATGCAGCCTGACACTACTTCCATGTGTGTAGTGAAGTCACAAGCTGAGCAGTGGCAGGATGCTAGGAAGGAAGTACTAGAGATACAGAGGACCGCTTCTGACAAAGAACAAGAGAAATGGCCCATAGATAGAGAGTGGGATGATGAAGGTTGTTGGCGAAACAAGCAGATGGATAGATGGAAGTTGCCTATAGCTTTTGTACAACCTATGGTTCAGATGGCACATGGGCTAGCACATGTTGGAGCTTCAGCAATAGTGAAATTGCTTACACAAGTCTGGGAGCATCCAGAAATTTCTAGCACAGCTAAGAGAGTAAGTAGTACAGTCCTGTATGATTTGCCTATGATTTAATCCTGGAAAGGGGATACGAACTCCAGCAGGAGGATTTGCTACACCGACTGCACCTATTGAAGTTTTGCAGATGGATTATATTCAGCTTGAACGCTGTAATAATCTGAAGTATGTCTTAGTGGTGGTATGTGCCTTCAGTAAATGGATTGAGGCGTACCCCACAAAGGACAATAGTGCAATTACTACGGCAAAGGTGCTTTTGAAGGAATTCTTTCCTCACTATGGTGTTTGTAGATTTTTGTGGAGCGATAACGGACCTCATTTTGTAGGGGACGTTATAAAATATGTCCTGAAAGGATTAGGGATCAAACAGAAGTTTCATGCAGTGTTCCACCCACAATCAGCAGGATTGGTGGAAAGATACAATGCTACTCTGAAACTGAAATTAGCTAAGATACAGGCTTCTACTTCTCTAAATTGGCCATATGCGTTGCCACTGGCATTGTTGACAATTAGATCGGTGCCTCATTCTCAAACAGGTCTCACACCCTATGAGGTCCTGTTTGGCAGGCCCATGAATATCTGGGGAATTCCTAAACCGAGTTCTGTGTACGATGTACCTTGTGTTTTAATGAATGATTATTTGGCACAATTGACTGATAACTTGGTTTCTATTCATCAACAGGTTCGAGAAGCACTTCCTGACAGATGCACAGGAGAGGGCCACAACATCCGGCCTGGTGACTTCGTCCTTCTGAAGTCCTTCCAGAGGTCAAGTAGTTTGGAGCCAAGGTGGCATGGGCCAGAGCAAGTGTTACTTGCCACGAGAACAGCAGTTCGAGTCACGAATCGGAAAAACTGGATCCATGGTACCCATTGTTGATGAGTACCTCCGACTTTGGTGGAGCCTGCTGTGTTGATCGACCATCGAGAGGTTCTGACTGCAGAGTGAGGCCGTGCTGTGACGCCTGATGGATCTGAGGAGTTCTTCCCGGACCAGACAGTCCCTGGATCAACAAGATATAATTTGAGACCGAGAGAGAAATCTGCAGCATTTGTGAAAGTTGTCTGAGCATTCCCTGGGTCAGTGAAACGGAGAGCCGATGTGGCCAGGGGGGGGAGACAGCCCTGCATTAGAGTAGTGGCACCCGTCTTGGCCCGTGGTGAAGAAATCAACGGCTACCCAGGGGTAAGAGCTCTGACAACTACTTTAGTTTCAGGAAGATTTGTTTTGTGTTGTGACTAAAATGGAAAATAAGAAGATTTTTTGTGCTGCAGGGTTTGTTGTTGCTTTGGTGATTGCTTTGGTGATTGCGGCAACAATAACATTGTCTGTTGAGGAGGCAACTCCTGCTCGTGAGTTGTTTGTTGTTACTAAACCTACACCAGAGGAGTATTATTTCTTTACGTTCCAATATCAAGAATTGAAACATCGACAATCTTATCTCAATAAAACCTTCATTCAAATGCTACATCATACCCACATCGCTACGAATGCAACAAACTGTTGGATTTGTGGGATGATGCCTGCACATCAAAAGAAAGGAGGTACACCGATCATACCTCTCCCTTTTTCACATAATGGCTCTTGTCGAGCCTGGTATACTTTGCTATTTGTGACCAGGAAGCTTACAGTGGGCAAACTGCTTTTCCGGTTAAATAAAGAGTGCCATCAAGACAAAGATGGGTATCCCCAGGCGAATGGAACTAAATGGGAGTGGGAAGAATATCGACGGGACAATATTTCAATGCCATATATCTTCACCAACACAAGAGACTCATCCAATGCCGAACATTTTGTTATTTCCGTTACTCAACCTCAAGCAGAACTATGTGTACAGAGCATTGGACATATCCCTGTTGGGATTAGTGAATGTATTACTGTATTGAATATAGATGGCTTAAATAATAGTACCTTTTTAGCTTCACACAATACTTATTTTGTGTGCGGAAATCGTGGATATTATCGACTGCCAGCCGGCTGGACCGGCATTTGTTACGTGTCATTTTTATTGCCCCCTGTGTTTCTAGCACCTCCATTGTATCATCGAAATCTTAAATTGTTTAACAATATTACTAGTGATAGCATTGATCAAACCGACAATAGACTACAACAATATATAGATTTTAATTTAGGATTGTTCTTTTTTGTGGGTGCTGCATTAAACAGCAGAAAAGTGCGACGATTGAGTAGATTAGTGGACGCTGTCACAGATCAAACAGCTGTAGCTTTAGGAAACATCACTGAAGAATTGCAAATTGCTACAATTGTGGCTTTGCAGAAAAGGATGGTGTTAGATGTTATGTTTGCAGATAGAGGTGGTGCATGTCGTGTTATAGGTAGTAGCTGCTGCATGTTCATACCTGACCACGCCCCATCAGTGTATAAAGCGATTAATAAACTTCATACAATCGCTGCAGACCTTCACACAGAAAATGGTACATGGACTTTTACAGGATGGCTTTGGACTCTGATTTCTGCCTGGGGCTGGAAAGTATTAACAGCCCCATGTATAATAATTGCAATAATCTTCACTTGTTGTGTATGTATTCAGTGAAGTCCAATGATATGTTCTATGTGTGTTACTGCTTGCATACCGACCAAAAGCAATTTTGCAGAAGTCAAAATGCATAATGATTTGAAAAAGGAGATAGCTAGCATGATGATCATCGATATAAGGGATGAGTATCTAGCTTTTTCCAGGAAGTTGAATGTCTTCAGCTAATGCTGAAAGGGTTGTCTGTTGTAAATCAACGGCGATTAGGTTAAGCATTAGCAGAAGACATGCTTTGTTTGGACATTATCGTAACAAATGAGCCAACTCCATTTTGTATTTGCAGCGGCCATTTTGTATGCCATACATTGCCATGTGCTCATCATGTGCTTTGTCCTATCTTCTTGTCAACTGTGCATGAAGTCTGCCCGGCATCAGGCTATTTTTAGTATTCCCCGCTTCCAGCATGTCCAGACATGCGCACTAGGGTCAATGACCGTTACTAATTGGTTCCAGATAGGAATGTGTTTACCAGTTACCAAAGACTGTTAACTCAACCCATCTATCGATTGTGCCTTCCAATATGTCCTTGTATGGTCATGAAACTGCTCTTGTCTTCTGTACCGCCTTCTCTTGAGCCCCCTCATTTTGTATAAAAGGGGCCATGTGCTTTAGTTCGGTGTGCTACTCGATACAATACTGAAGAGTGTTGTGTGGACGGTTTGCTTACAACAGTATCATCCACTGGGAAACTGCCTCCATACAGGTTCTAAAGTTGAGGACAGATTCACTCACAGACTGTGTGAAGATATCATGATTTGGGTGTTGTCGGCATACGACAACACCTCAAAACCATACGACCCCACTACCTTGGCAAGAGGGGCGACGTATATTTTAAAGAGGGTAGGACCTATGAAAGATCCCTGGGGCACCCCACACTGCACTGGTTTGGGGGAGGACAAGTAGTCACCCAACTTCACTCTTTGTTCCCTCTGATTTAGGAAGTAAGTAAGAAGACTAAGGGCAGAGCCTCCAACTCCTATCTCCCTGAGCCTGGCAACCAGGACTAGGGGAGACAGGGTGTCGAAAGCTGCCATGAGGTCGAGTAGGACCAGAAGAGTAATCTGGCCCCTATCGACCCTCGAGCGGATGTTGTTAACAACCACAGTAAGGGCAGACTCAGTACTATGGGACTTTCGGAAGCCATGCTGCGAAATGTCCAGCAGGCCCGAATCATCCAGGAAGGTGGTAAGATGGCAATTAAGATGGGCCTCGAGAATCTTGGCGGGGGCCGGAAGCAGAGAAATCGGTCAAAAGTTGTTCAGTACCCCAGGATCAAGAGAGGCCTTCTTCAAGAGAGGCTTGACAACCGCCTGTTTCCAGGACAGGGGAAAGGTTCCCTCAGTAATTGCCAGGTTCATCACCTCAAGAAGAGGGGAATAACCACCTCCCTGCAGGCCTGTCTTGGCAGTTTCGGCTGGACTGTTCTCATGGGGCACAGGGTCAAGACTGATTTGCATATGGCTGGGTTCAAACTGGAATGGCATGGTGAGCAAAAAAACTATGGATGTATTCCCAGATCTCTGTACTGGGGTGAATGTATGACATTGTTCTGCATTCAGTCCATCAAATACTGTTTTTGCATTTGTCACCCCGAGTGGGACGGGTATGCTCAGACGTGAGTCCCATGCTCTCCATGCCAATGGAATCAAGCTATCCTGGCTGATGGGGGCTGAAAGCCTGAAACCGGTCCTAGGATATGTGTTTTCAGTTCAGGCAGGACCTGGCTTGGCAGTTTGGCCTGGACTGTTCACATGGGGCACAGGGTCAATACTGATTTGCATATCGCTGGGTTCAAACTGGAATGGTATGGTGAGCAAAAAAACGATGTATTTAGGCCCAGATCCCTGTACTGGGGTGAATGTATGACATTGTTCTTTATTATGTCCATCAACTGTTGTTTTTGCATTTGTCACCCGAGTGGGACGGGTATGCTCAGACGTGAGTCCTGTGCTCTCCATGCCACTGGAATCAAGCTTTCCTGGCTGATGAGGGCTGAAAGCCTGACACCGGTCCTAGGATGTTTGTTTCCAGTCCAGGGAGGAACTGGCTTCGCAGTTCAGGCTGGACTGTTCCCATGGGGCACAGCGTCATCCCGAGTGGGACGGGTATGCTCAGACGTGAGTCCCGTGCTCTCCATGCCGCTGGAATCAAGCTATCCTGGCTGATGAGGGCTGAAAGCCTGAAACCGGTCCTAGGATGCCTGTTTCCAGTGCAGGGTGGACCTGGCTTGGCAGTTCGGGCTGGACTGTTCCCATGGGACACAGGGTCAAGACTGATTTGCATATGGCTGCGTTCAAACTGGAATGGCATGGTGAGCAAAAAAACAATGGATTTAGGCCCAGATCTCTGTACTGGGGTGAATGTATGACATTGTTCTGCATTCTGTCCAGCAACTGTTGTTTTTGCATTTGTCACCCCAAGTGGGATGAGAATGCTCAGACGTGAGTCCCGTGCTCTACATACCACTGGAATCAAGCTATCCCTGCTGATGAGGGCTGAAAGCACAAAACCGGTCCTAGGATGCTTGTTTCTAGTCCAGGGAGGACCTGGCTTGGCAGTTTGGGCTGGACTGTTCCCATGGGGCACAGGGTCAATACTGATTTGCATATGGGTGGGTTCAAACTGGAATGGCATGGTGAGCAAAAAAATGATGGGTTTAGGCCCAGATCTCTGTACTGGGTTGAATGTATGACACTGTTCTGCATTCTGTCCATCAACTGTTGTTTTTGCAAGATTATGGAGTCCCACGTCAATGCCGCCTTGACCAACAACCTTTAATTAAATTAGATTATGGATAGATCACAAAACGGCTTTCGGTCAAGACATAGCACAGAATCTGCTCTACTGGCGGTCGCAGAGCAGTTGTGGACCATTGCTAGATAAGGGCAACACTTCAGCACTGATTTTACTTGACCTCAGCGCGGCCTTCGAGACAGTCTTCCATAAGATCCTGCTTTAACGGCTATGAGAGATCGGGGTAGGAGGCAAGGCATTGGCCTGGTTTACGTCATTTCAATCTAATCGCTCTTTTCAGGTCCATGCTAACCCCTATCTGTCTAGCTCATACCCACTCATCTGTGGTGTTCCCCAAGGTTCAGCTCTGAGCCCCACATTATTCAACTTGTACGTCCGCCCGCTGGCCCTTATAGTGCAACCTCGGAACATCAGTATTATATCCTATGCTGATGATACTCAGTTGTTATTTACCTTTTCCAACAAACCGGATCAGGATCATCTAAAATTCTGTGAAGACATCCTGGCCATTTCTGCCTGGATGGCAGACAATTAACAACAACTCAACTCTTCTAAGACCGAGCTGCTGCTGGTGGGCCTTGACACCCACACGTGGGACTAATGTTGGTGGCCCATGGCTCTCGGATCTTTCCCCAGCCGAAAGATGCAGTTAGGAACTTAGGGGTCCATATGGACAACACCCTTTCCTTTGAGTCCCATGCAAAAAAAGTGGCAGGGACCTGTTTTGGCCTCTTACGCAGTTTAAACCCCATCTTGGGGTTCTTTGATGCATCAACACGCCAATTAATTGTGTAATCAGTGGTGTGATCTTGCCTAGACTATTGTAATGGACTTTTTCTGGGCGTAAATAAAACTGTCACTAAAAGACTCAAACGGGCACAAAATGTGGCGGCATGCATCATCTTTGCCCTGCCAAAACACTGTTGCATTTCCAATCTTCTCCATCTTCTCCACTGGCTGCCCATTGAACAGAGTCCAGTTTAAGACCCTCTGCACCACCCATAAGATCTTATATGGGCAGGGTCCCCAAATCCTGGAGGGGCTCTGCAGACCATATGTACCATCCCGTGCCCTAAGCTCCGCCGACCTGCATCTGGTCTGCACTCCTACTACGGGGAGACGTAGAACAGGGGGCCCTCTCTCAAGGCAAGCGCTCCTGCCCTATGGAATTCCATCCCACTTATGGCCCGGAGCACACAGGACCACTGGGCCTTCAGAAAACTGATCAAAACCTAGCTCTTTTCTACCATCTTGCTTCCTCTATCTGGTCACTTGGTCTGTCAGTGCTGGGACACCCCTTTGCTGGGGTAGCCATGTGATATATAAATGTGTTTAACATAACATAACAAAACTGTTTTTTTAAATAATTTTTTTTTAATGCATAAATGGTAATAAAATACTCAACAATTACAATTCAGTGTGAAAGAAAAAACACATTACAAAGATCTAAGAAGAGTGAAGGAAATAAGAGTAATGCTTTAGTTATTTTTACCCCCTCCGACCCTTCCACCCTACCCACCCCCTTGGAGTTGGCCTCACACTGTTGTCTTTAGTTCAGGTATAAGTTAATTTGTTTTTAAAATTCACCCATTCTTCTCAATCCACCTAGTCAATGGTGCCCAGATTTCCTAGCCTTTTGTTCGGTACCCTAGTCCCCTTCTTGCTTATATAGCTTTTTCCAAGTTGTAGTTTGCAAGTAACCAAAAAAGCCAGTGCTGGAACCCTGGGGGATTAAGATCTATAGAATCTCAGTAAAAAAAAGAAGAAGGAAAAACTGTCAACATCCTTACCCATAAGAAACCGGGAGGACTACCCACTGCTCCTAGTAACAACTCAGGGCGTGAGGCACCGCTTTGTGGAAAAGAAAGTAAGAACTAGTACCACACATCTGAATAGTTCTTAAAAATGGCGGACCATAATGGCACCAGCAATATTGCTTCTGAACTGAGTAAAGGTTTAATGAGGTCACCACAATAAACTGTGATGCACAGGACGGCAATATTGAGCCTGAAGTCTGGCTGGAATTAAAATATTGTGTGCTAATTTGGCTGAATGAAAAAATAAATTTTCCGGAATTCCAGTCTCCGCTTTTCACCTTAATTCCCAGTCTTCCATGCAATCTAACATTAGTGAGTTAAAAACATTAATAACTACTCCAATAGCTAGATCTCCATTATTTCTTAATTTATCTAAATTATTGGCAAACCCTATCGGACCTCCCCCTTTCTTATTTAGAAAATCCCGAATTTGTAGATATTTGAAAACATCTCTCCTATCTAGCAGATACCATTCTATAAGGTTTTCGAAAGAGACATTTCCTGATGGACATAAAAAGGCGCCAAGCTTAGTCAGACCCACTTCACAACATCTTTTAATAATTGGGCCTTTAAAAATCTCTGGCTGGTTGGAATTGTTGCAAAGTGATGTGTAAAAATGTAGTTAATCGAAACCAATTTATTTCCGGACTGATTTCATAACTCTAAGTTCCCCTTGTAGCGTTTTGAAACGGACCTTCTTAAAGTGATTATCATTTAGATATCGCCAGTCCCAGCCCCACACTTCTACCCCCATTACAAGTTCCAGCGGGGTCAGAATTTCTTTCTCTCTCTGCTTCTCCTGTATAAGCACTAGATTATAAAGTACTGTAGTAGCCCAGTAATAGAGTCTAATATTTGACAGAGCCAGTCCTCCCCTCTCCTTGTATAAAGAGAGATATTTATATGCCCTTCTTGGATCAGCAAATCCCCAGATGAAGCGGGAGACTAAGTCCTCAATTCCTTTAGGACATTTGGTGTTGAATTCGAGCAGGATTGATCGCAACAAATACAAGAACAAAGGAAAAAACAACATTTTGATAATATTACACCTACGGATAATGGATAAGTGTAAATTATGCAATCTCACCAGGTCTGGTTTCGTTTTAACCATTATCTCTAACAAATTTTGTCGATGTTTGCAGAGCTATCGTCACCAAAATATATTGCATTTTTGACTACTCAAGTATCATTAGTAATTACGTTCTCATTACAGACAATTTGTGTTTTGCTACAGTTGAGGGAGTACCATGAGAGTGTCCCAAGTCTCGCCGCCTCTACTTTGATTTCGACTACAGCCACGTCAAGATGGGGAGTCACTAGAGCAATATCATTGGCTTATGCCAGAACTTTGGTTTCCCAGCCATGGTGTGAGATACGCCTGATTACCCTGTTATGTTCCAATTGGCGTAAGAAGAGATCTATGTATATTGCAAATAGTAGTGGCGAGATTAGGCATCCCTGCCGGGTGCCCCATGTCATTCCAAAAGTGTCTGTAGGTGCTCCATTGACAAAGAGTCTTGCGGAAGGGTGAAAGTAAAGCATTTTCAAAATCCTGTAAAAGTATTTTTCCAATTCCGACCCTTGACAGAATCTTCCATAAAAAAGGCCAGGAGACCCATTCAAAGGCCTTTTCTGCATCTAACTGAATTAATGCGATTGGGTCTCCAGAGATGTTTGCAGCATCAAGAAGTGCGATGAACCTTCTGATATGATCCATTGTCCCCCGCACAGGTAGGAACCCATGTTGTCAAATGGAAATAACCTTATGAATTAAAAAGGCAAAACGTGTAGCAAGAATTGCTGAATATAGATCTTACTATCGCTATTGATTAATGTTATAGGATGGTAAAATCCAGGTTCTGAGGGTTTTTTTGTTTTTTAAGAAAAATTACTATTTTGGTCTGCGACCAGGACTCTGGGGATCTGCCACCCATAAATACATGTATGAATAGCTGCGTCATGCACTCTTTCAGTGGTGTTGCAAATTTTATGTAGAAATCGATGGGTATGCTATTAAGGCCAGTGGCCTTACCGTAAGGGAGACTGTTGATACACAATTATATTTCAATCCATTGCAGGAGCTCCTCCAGCTGTATCTGGTGCTCCTGTCAGAATCGTTCAGATGGGATATGATTGAGATATGCTGCAACATCCTCTGAGTTTCCTGACGTGTCCTCAGAATAGAGCTCTTGGTAGTATAAATAGAATACATTTCAAATTCCTGCTGGGTCTGAAATCATGCCTTTCTCTGGATCTTTAATTTCTACAATTATGTTTCGAGTTGCTTTTTGCCTAGCTCTGATAGCAAGATGATGACCCACCTGATCTCGACACTCATAAGCTTCCCCCCACTAAGTGGACAGTTTGTCAGCAGCCCCTTATACTATTATCTCCATAACTGCTGACTTAGCAACTATCACTTTTGCCTACACCTCCACATGATCACCCCCAGTCTGAAGCACAGTAATCAGTTCTTCTTCTGCAGTGTCTAATCTGCCTTGACAATGATTTATCGTGGAGCGCTGTAATTAATTTAGGGTTAATGAAAATCTGAGGGTTTCCCTTCATAAGAGTATCCCAAACAACTTTGATTCCAGTGCTCCCTATATTCTCCTTAAGAAATTGGGGAACCCACCCCCTCATAAAATCACGGTAACCTTCATTGATAAGAAATGAGACACTAATATAAAGTCTATTCTTGTGTGTTTGTTATGTGGGTACAAAAAGTAAGTAAAGCCAAGGTCTGTGGGATTCTGCCAGTTCCAAAGATCGGTAAGCCTGTGTCTCAGACAGAGTGCCCTTAATGCCCAAAACACCTTTGGTTTACAGCCACTATATACCCAGCCTGATTCTGATTCTAGGCTTATACTCTTATCGGCAGGTAAGTTTATGTTGAAATCTCCACAGATTATTACCGGGAGTGGCTAGGCAGCTAATTCATTGTTAATGTGGAGAAACACTGTCGGATCATCTAAGGTGCTACCAAAGATGGAGCATATAGTGATTGGATCCCCATTATTCCTATGGCATTCTGTGATTACTAAGTGTGGGCGGAAAATCCGTTCCGCTCGTGGAATTTGCGGATTTTTGGCAATTTCAGGTCCTTGAATTGCGCAAATTCGCCCAAAAATCCGCAATTCGCAAGCTGACAGATTTTTTTATTTGGTCGTGCTTCAAAAATAGAATCTCGCGCGCGGCGTTGACTTACCGTGATTCTGAGTTTGCCGAGTTGTTTTTCCTCCCGGTTTGCGTGCGCTGCGCCATTTTGTATCTGGCTGCGTGATTGCGTGGGACTTTTCGACCGCGAGTACGTCATAGCTGCCCGCCATCTTGCACTGCGAGAGTTTGAGAATGCAAATATGTCATTAGGGCCTGGGATCACGCATCGCGGGAGTAAACAATTGCGAACGCGTAGATGCGATGTGCAGCTGACTTCCGGCGGAAGATTTGAACAGCTTGCTTTCCCGAACTTGCATAAATTGCAATTCTGCACAAGAAATCTACCGCAGGCAGCATAAACCTTCTGAAAATGCTGATTTGGATCAGAATAACTCTTCAGATTGACATTTGGCTGTACTTTTTTGTGCAAGGAGTCCATTTTTGGGGTGGGGGGTGGGAGGAAGGAAGTGCCCCAGAGTCTCCAACTTCCTGTTTTGGTCCAGCAGGCTCCTCCCAGTGCTTTGTCCATGTCCTGGTAACTTTTCATTTGGATCTGGAGCTGGAAGGATTACTTTTTGTGGCTGCTGCTGGATATTTGTATTTGAGGACTTTCTGTTTGGATCACTTTTGGATTACTTTTGGATTTGAGATTTTACAACTAAGTTGGTGTTGTTTGTTTGGGGCATTGCAGTCGCTGCAACAACAATTTTTAAAAGTTTTCACAACTTTTTATAAAATATATTGTGGGTAGGCACAGTAGCCAGTTGGCCCAGGGTTAGCCATGGGTGCACAATACAACTGTTTCTGTGAGTTTTGTTGAACTTAAATATCATTTATGTCATGGAATTGAATAGCTCACTGCTATATGTGGAATTTTTTTTAATTGTGGGTTGCGTGTAAAGCCACACTAACCAGTAGGCCCAGGGGTACTCCGTGGTGCATGGACCAAGCCTTTCTGTCAGGTCTCTTGAATTTAAACATCATGAGGGCATGGATGGCATTGGATTGTGGTGTTTTTTGTGCGTTTTTCGATTTTTTGGGGTAGTGTTGGGGCCTGGCCATGTGGTTTGGGGCCATTTTGAGGATGGTCTAGGCAGGGCCTGGCCAAGTAGGTGGGGGTGAAGGGGCCATTTTGAAGCTAGGCAGTGTGCATTGTGACATAGGCCTGCACCCAGTCTGCCCTGCTTTCATCCATTATGCCCAGGGGTACTCAGTGGTGCATGGACCAAGTCTTTGTGTGGGGTCTCTTGAATATTTTAAACATCATTTAGGGCATGGATGGCATTGGATTGTGGTGTTTTTGTGAGTTTTTCGAATATTTGGGGTGGTGTTGGGGCCTGGCCATGTGGGTGGGGGCCATTTTGAGACCTGGTCCAGGCAGGGCCATGCGGGTGGGGGTCAAGGGGCCATTTTGAAGTCAGGCAGTGTGTTTTGTGCCATAAGCCTGCACCCAGTCTGCCCTGCTTTCATCCATTATGTCCAGGGGTACTCAACGGTGCATGGACCAAGGCTTTTTATGGGAGGTCTCTTGAATATTTTAAACATCATTTAGGGCATGGATGGCATTGGATTGTGGTGTTTTGTGTGTGTTTTTCGATTTTTTGGGGTGGTGTTGGGGCCTGGCCATGTGGGTGGGGGGCATTTTGAGGCCTGGTCCAGGCAGGGCCATGTGGGTGGGGGTCAAGGGGCCATTTTGAAGTCAGGCAGTGTGTTTTGTGCCATATGCCTGCACCCAGTCTGCCCTGCTTTCATCCATTATGCCCAGGGGTACTCAGTGGTGCATGGACCAAGTCTTTCTGTGGGGTCTCTTGAATATTTAAAATATCATTTACGGCATGGATGGCATTGGATTGTAGTTTTTTTCGATTTTTTGGGTTGGGGTTGGGGCCTGGCCATGGGGGTGGGGGGCATTTTGAGTCCTGGTCCAGGCAGGGCCATGTGGGTGTGGGTCAAGGGGCCATTTTGAAGCCAGGCAGTGTGCTTTGTGCCATAGGCCCGCACCCAGTCTGCCCTGCTTTCATCCATTATGCCCAGGGGTACTCAGTGGTGCATGAAACAACTCTCTCTGTGTTGTCTCTATTCTATCAATGTAAACATCAATTTTTGATTAGAAATAATTGCAATTTTTATTTTTGGTCTTTCTGTTTTTGGGTTTGTTGTAATAATAATAAATGCCTAGTTGCAAATATTAATTGAAGCACGACATATGTAACATTTATTTAGCTGATGTTCCTCTGGCTTCCTTTGCTTTTAGGTGCACAAAGAGAACCACTAATAGTCCTCATCTTTCATCATCAGTGCCAGGAAGAAGTCCTGCTGCGGTGTGTGCAACACAACGTCACATGTGGCCACAGACAACTCTGCAACTTGTGCAACTGCGGCCTGCTTTTCTGACATCTTAAGAAGATGGGCCCAAAGAAAGGTGGCCTTAGCTCCTCTACCAAGAAAGTTGGCAGTGCCACTGCCAGTAAGAAGGATCAGAAGAAGCAAGTGGTGCCACTTACCAAGGAGACTTGTTTGCCCACAGACACTTTTTTTGGGAAAAAAACTACGCCTGCAGCAGCGGTGTCCACCGGGGACCAAGCTGGGAGCAGCACCTTAGCTTCATTGGTCTCAGTGCCACCACGCCAAGTTAGGCCCAAGGCTATGAGTGCTGCAGAGGCAGCTACTTTTATTGCTCAATCACCATAGGCCAGTGATGTTGGCATTGACTCATTGCAAGAAAGTAGCATCCAATCAACGGAGGGTGTACCTCATCTGACGAGTGTTCAACCACAGCTTCAACGACAAAAACAGGTACAACAAGGAGAGGCACAGGGAGAGGCGCAAGGAATGGCACAAGGAGTGGTGCAAGTAGAGGCACAAGAAGAGGTGCAAGGAGTGGCGCAAGGAGTGGCGCAAGTAGAGGCGCAAGGAGTGGCGCAAGAAGAGGAGCAAGTAGAGGTGCAAGGAGTGACGCAAGTAGAGGTGCAAGTATGGAGAGGCGCATGGAGCGGCACAACTGCCCACAATGCTTATTCTTTCAGAAGTAGGGGCACATCAGGAAATCGAGATTCAAGCAGAGGTATCATCCGAGCAAGCCACTCCTCCTGATGATCCATTGTCTTCCGGATCCCCAGCAAGAAAAAGGTCAAGGAGGGCTAGTACAAGTTCTTCTTCAAGCCCCCTTCCTTCTGATGATCTTGATCTTGATTGGAACCCACCAATGCAGTCTGAGAATGAGGCACACCATGAGCCGACAAAGGTAGCTAAGCCTAAAAGGAAGGTTCCCGCAAGGCTTTCACTTATGGGTGATGATGACAAACAAGAAGTAGAAGTGGTGGATTCAGCTGCTGAAGAACAGTCTGACGATGATGACCCTGTCATCACAGTCATCACTCCAGCCCTAGCGGACATGCAGCAGACAGACATTTTTACCCTATCCCGAATTGCTGCTGAGCGGGATGTGGGCGGCGTGGCACTGGTACCACCACCAACACAGGTAACTACTACACCAACACGACCTACAGCTGCCATATTTTCTCTTCAGAAGGGCCGGCGGGGACCTGCATCCAGATCGACCTCTGTTACCTCAAGTAGTGGTGCTGTAACTGTAAGTGCACAACAGAGTCAAATTCGGCCACACCCATTCTTCACTTCATCTGGCATTGAAAGTAGCCCCTCCACCACCAGAAATCTCCTATCCCCAGTTTGGGACTTCTTTAGTATTAGCAAAAAGGGGGAAAACCTAGTAATTTGTTCGATTTGTAAACAAGTAGTTAGTCGTGATAAGCTTGGTATCAACTATGGTACCAGAGGCCATAGAGGTCAACTAAAAAAACACCACATTATCCAGTGGGAGGCGCACCTAAGTAACATCCGGAAAGCTAAAAGTACAAATCCAAATGTAGACATTGATATTGCATCTGATGACGAAGAGGAGCTGATCGTGCAGGGAGGAGGTGAACAACCGAGAGACATTTTTTCTGGTACACACAGAACCACTGGCAGCAGCAATGCATTGGTAGGGCCCACACCCTCCTCTTCCCCAACAACAGGCACAGTAGTCTGGTAGAGACACCAATGCGAAAAAGTAAATCAATAAGCCTAGCTGGGTTGAGGAGGTCTGCATCCTCATCACATATGAAAATGGTGCAGACCACCATTAAAAGCATGTTTTGGTCAGAGGCGCCATTGGAACGCAAACACCCAACGGCACATCTTTATAATGCAATGCTGGCTAAAATGTTAGCACTGGACCTTCTCCCTTTTTCTTTCGTGGAAGGGGTGGGTTTTCGACAATTTGTTTCAACAGTCTGCCCTAAATGGAAGGTTCCTAGCCGGTCCTATTTTGCCAGAGTTGCAGTTCCAGCACCACATCAAGATGTGCTGGAGGTGATTGGGGCAGCTTTGCAGAAGAGTGCTGTTCACACTATCCACCTGACAACAGACATGTGGACCAGTTGCCAAGCCCTTGATTGCATGTGCATCATGGCACAATGGGTCTCTTTTACAGGGGTTAGAGAAAAGATGTCTGCAGGTGTTGTTGACACAGCCACAATTTTACAAGCTAGTCAGAAACATGCAACAGTAGCCATGTTTGCTATGGAGAAATCTCATACTGCAGTAAACATTTTGGAGGAGTTTGAAAGTAAGGTCTTTGACTGCGACTGCATGAACAACATTGAGTTTGTCAATATACCATGATGATGATGAGTCTTGATGATCAAAGTTACATAATATCTTTTTTCTTTACAGTCACTCATTGGGATGGATGGATCATCATCGTCGGTTTACGGAAGAACTATGGCCATTTCGTGAGTGGCAAAAAGGTAAACCAGTCAACAACAACTACAGCAGAACTACATGTCTGTCTAGTTGTGGTATGGAGGGGTCGAGCGGTGTAGTGTTGTTATGCCAGAGTACAGACAGCACTTCATGTAAAATTGCGGCTATGGCTATGTGGCTTGCTGCATACAATTAGATATGCTTTGTCTGTCTGTGTCAAAGAGGTATGCTACATCAGGTTGCTTGGCCGTCTGTGTGGCCCTGGCCTGCTGTGCTGTGTGCTAATTACTATCCTTGAAAAGGAGACTCAGAGTACGCACTTTAGAAAGGATGCTTGTATGTAATACTACTGTCGCCTCTGAAACTGAAACTAAAAGTGTTATTTTTGCACTACACACCATACCTTATATTTTTTTCTCTGTAGTGTTTTTTAATATCACTTCCTGTTTTTCCATCAACAATTACAGGCCGGCTTTCACCCTGTGCAATGGGAAAAACAATTAACTCAGGCTTACCATTAGCGATCCTTAATTCCGCATCCGCCAGGGATGCAGTGGACAGTGTGTCTGTATGGTCACCAAGATTGATCGACGGAGCGTCAGATGGAATGGAGGAGTACCACGAAGAAGAGGAATGGCTGGATGCATGCGACTTCCCAAATTGAAATTGACAACTACAACATACAGTTACAGTATCCTCTTCACTTCTCCTTATCTTTTAAATAATGTTATTGCTGTGAACTTCTATGAGTGTGACTCTGTGCGTTTGTTTGCTCTCTGCTTCAAATTCATCCCTCCAGCTATTTGATAAGTTTCTTTGCTATTTTTAAAACTAATTTAATGTACTAATAAGTGTTTATACTCTCTGAGGGTAGATAGGCAAGTGAAATTGCGTAATTACTGCAGCACTGTACTGTCAAATAATGTTTCTTCATAGTTAGTAAGTTGTAGTAAGTACTAATGCATGCAGTAGTGCACTTCCTTTATGTTCCTTTATGTCCCTTAAAAGATTTATGGATATCTTCGTATCCAAAGATTTGTTTTTTTTCATTTGTTGTTTGTCCATGCTGTGTTTTTTTTCCTCTCTCCACAAAACGTTCCCAAAAACCCCCATTCCCATTCACTTTTCAAACCCTAACCCATTACACCAGGCTGTGTGGTTTTCATTGAGGTGTGACTGAATGACAACAATAATTCCACAAACTTGCTGGGGAGAATAAGATCAAAGCAACAGAAAATCAAGTTCAAGGCTGGTGAAGGAATCCGAGAATATATTCTTACTGTGTACTGTATTATCTATCGTTCTGTTCTAATGCTACACTCAGGCCACTCAATGTGTAATTTCCTTGTTTTTCATATGCCACTACTGCCAGTGTGTACCACTACTACTGTCTACCACCACCACAACGATGACATTTCCTCTGTCCAGGATTCCATAGCCAACCTTAATCGCCACTTGCCATGCAGCCAGCCCTGTGCCTAGCCTTATTCTCAAACATGAATCACAGGTAAGAAAAGCATTTTGGGGTAGGAAGAATAATGGAATAGGAGGAGAGGAGAGACTGATGGTAGTACTAGTAAAGTAGTAGGACAATTGAATTCACTAACTCTGTCAGTGGCACTTTTGTTCAAATTTGGGCGATTAGACAAATTGAATCAACCAGCCAGTTAAGTTTCAGGAAAACGAACGTACAGTTAACCCCCCCCCCCGCCTCCCCCACAAAACAGTAAAAAAAAGCATATGTTATGTTATGTTATGTTAACTCCATTTTTAAGCGCACAGCTGCCCCAGCTAAGAGGCGTCCCGGCGCTGCGCCTGGAAAGGAACACAACACAAACCGAGCGAAAGGAAAGAATCCAGAATAAGGAAGATTAACATCTGTTTGGGAAGATATATGTTTTTACGGCTTTCCTGAATGTCAGAAGGTCATCGAGAGCACGCACATGGGCAGGGAGAGAATTCCAAAGTTTAGGGGCAAGCACTCTAAAAGAGCGACCGCCAGACCTACTCCTTAGAAAACGAGGGACTACAGCTAAATTTTGTCCACAGGATCTCAGCAGATGGGAAGGGGTGTAAGGAAGAATGAGATGCTCCAATATCTGGGGAGAGGCAAGTTTTAATATCTTAAAAGCAAGACATAGAGTCTTGAGTTCTATCCTCTGAGGCACAGGCAGCCAGTGAAGCTTTGTAATAGTGCTTCTAGCAGAGCAGAATCTAGGGAGACCGACTAAAGCCCTAGCTGCAGCGTTCTGAACGCGCTGCAATCTCATAATTTCAGCCTGATTGGCCCCAAGCAGCAACGAGCTCGCATAGTCGAGCCTAGACAATATGACTGCCTGAATAATCAGTTGACGAGTCGGGGCGTCAAAAAATTTCAACACCGGTCTGAGCCCCCGTAGATAACCGAAGCAGGTCGCAGCTATTTTCTTGGTATGACAGGAAAAACTGAGCATAGAATCTAGCCAAACGCCTAGATTTTTCACCTCAACAACCGGAAGAGGAGTGGGGCCAAGGTCAGCAGGCCACCACTTATCACCCCAGAGGCTGCTCTGTTTGCCCACAATCAATACTTCGGTCTTTTTGGTGTTGAGCTGCAGGCAGTTGGCCGTCATCCATCCAGCCACCGCACTGAGACCCTCACAAAAATTAGCAGCCGCAGTATCAGAGTCCCCACTAAGTGCAACCGCAAGCTGCGCGTCGTCAGCGTAAGACACCATTGTAAGGTCCCAACGCTTGGCGACAGCAGCCAGCGGCTGCACATAAAGGTTGAAAAGCGTGGGGCTCAATGCTGATCCCTGCGGAACTCCCTGTTCGATGCTATGGGGTTTAGACTCAAAGGGAGGCATGGAGACCCGGAGAGTACGATCAGAGAGAAACGATCGAAACCATTCCAGCACCACGCCCTTGACGCCCGCCTCTCCCAGACGCTGCAGAAGAATTGCATGGGAGACAGTGTCAAAGTCCGCACTGAGATCTAGTAGTACCAGTGCCGCCGTTTGACCCGCAACCAACACAGCGCGTAGATGTTGAACCATGGAGAGGAGGGCTGTTTCAGTGCTATGTCCAGCACGAAAGCCATTCTGCGAAGGGTCTAGAGTGTTAGCAGATTGAAGATGATTGGACAGAATGCCGTTTACATGGGCTTCTGTCACCTTCGCAGCCCATGGAAGGAGGGAGATAGGACATATGCTATGTTTAAGTAGAGAAATAACTAATTATTGGAGCCCTAACAAAAATAAACTATCCCACAAGAACACCCACTCCACCTCCCTCCCTAACCCCAACCAATGTCCATGAATATAATCAGTTGTCAAAAAAGTCCATAAACCTCCAATTCCCACCCCCCCAAAGTCTTTAAAAAAGGGGCAAGGGACAGTCTCTCCTCTACTTCCACCGGTGGTGTCCTTTGTCCAGGTGGTCACAATGCTCTCTGCGGAGGTCCTTGAGCAGGGTTTTCAGCCTCACCACCTCCTGCTCAAGGTTGGACACTCTGAGGGTCAAGCGGTGCAGACGAGCCTTGCACCTGCTGTGGGTGGCAGCTGATTTTTTTGCTGCTTGGTGGTGGCTGGTGGCTGCAGGACCACGGCTCTGTACCGCTGAAGGCTTGCGCTGACTGGATGACCCAGGGAGGGCGGAGGAGGATGCAGCTGTCATGGATGTTGATGTCGGCTGCGACTGCGTGCCCTCCTCCTCCTGGGCCACCACCCGCCAATATTAGGCGACAGGTGCCTCCAGCTTCCGTTGCCGGGCCCGTCTAGCCAACTCCTTCCTTGTTAGTTTAGAAGGAGCATCTATATGAATAAAAAAAAACATACTGTAACCAATGCCCTTTAAGATTAACACAAAATGAGGAGGAGCTTCGCACGCATCCAAGATGGCCGCTTGAGCTTAGGGCTCCCGAGACCCCCGTAGCCCCTCGAATATATCCTGTCCTTTATGCTGACAACTGTGGATTGTATTCTGCAGAGGAACCGAAGGAGACTCGGAAACTGCAAACCACGTCTCGAACGTTCCCCGGAAACTGGAGTTACAAGACCGCCAAGTTTGTGGCCTGCTCCCCTCGGATGATCGGCGATTTTGTTGGCACTGTACCCGAGTGGTAATGCAACAACATGGGCCTCTGGCACCGGAAATGACTGGCCCGGCTCCACTTCACGTCTGAGTTTCACTTTCGATTTCTCCTGAGACGCTTCTGAGTTCGCTTCCAATTGTTCCAAACCCTTACTGGCGACAACTGTACAGCGCCCTGACATAGCAAGGACGTATTGCCGCTCTGGAGATTGGGAGTTTTGGTCACTATTCCCCTTGGGCTAGACGGTGAGCACTGAGTTGTCTTCCAATGGCGACCAAACCAGAGGGAGAGAAACAACAATCAAAAACCATCAGAGGAGGAAGGTATACCCAATCTAACAATATGGACCGGTACGCCCAATCGAAGGGGTCGCCGAGTGGACAGGGTAAATCTCAGGAGGGACTTAAGGACACCTCGGTCTTGGAGCCGGAGCTGATGCTGCAAGACATCATGGCCGCCATTGATGGGATTAAGTCCACTCTCGGATCAAAGATGGAGACTCTTGCGCATAAATTGGACACTTTTTCCATTGAGGTAAATTTGATTCGGACTGACCTTACGAAAAAAAGTGAAAGGGTGAAGTCTTTGGACATAAAAACTGCCAGTCTTACGACGGACGTCACAGACTTGCAAGCAGAAGTCCGGAATCTGTTGGCTTCGAATGACCTGGTACTCCATAGACTGGAGGAGTTTGAAGGGCGAGCTCGGAGGAACAATGTGCGCATTATTGGTGTACCGGAAAAGCAGAAGAACAGTCCGCAGACCTTTTTGTTGAAGATTTGGTACTAAAGCATCTCCTGCCCAAGGGTCTTGGGAACTTTTTTACCGTTGAAAGAGCACATAGGATTCCCAGCGGTAGGCCTCGTGTTGGTGTACCCCCTCGACCCTTGATAGCGAGAATCTTCAACTTTAGGGACAGAGATGCGATCCTCCAGGCCTCTAGATCTAAAGGCCCCTTTCAATATGAAAACTCATCCATTAGTTTATTTCTGGACTTCACACACGCAGTCCAAAAGCAGAGAATGAGCTTCATGGAGGTCTAACGAAAGCTTTGTGACAAGGGACTCAAATACGCGATGATGTACCCTGCCAAGCTGAGAGTCGAGCATGGCGAGAAGGTCTATTTTTTTATAAGCCCGAAGTTGCGGCAGACTGGATGGACAGGCTAGTCACTCATGAAGATCCTCGCAGACAGAGTGGAGATGAAGAAGAGGGCGCGCAGGATCAAGAATAAGTACTGTTGCCATTTGAACTCCGACAATTGGGGAACGGACTATGGTTCTACTTTTTATAATACTATGCTTTGTCACAGTATTTGGGGGGGCTTGCCAGGCTGTCTGTGGGTCATATTCCTCCTCATAGTCAGCTTTTGTGTAGTGTAGTTTAGATGTTGGGGTGAAAGGCACACTGCGAGTTGGGGTGGCTGGAAAGTCGTGAGCAGGGGTGCAGGGTGGGGGGTGGAGTAACTGTAAGTTTGTTTAGGGGATGGGGGCAATGTTGTTTTTTGGTTCTGTATTTGTGTTTCTTGTGTTCATCCAAGGCATTTTAAACCAGAATTGTTGCATGATGGTTCTGAAACTGGAGGAGGGTTGGGTCTCTTTCAAGCTTTATGATGGGGGGTAGAGGGCTGAGAGTATTGAGTTGGAACGTGAATGAACTAGGGGATAAAATCAAGCGCAGTGTGGTTCTACAATTCCTTAAGAGACACTCACCGGATGTAGTTCTACTTCAGGAAACTCATTTGGTGGGGAATATTTGTAATGCTATGTATAGAAAAGGATACCGTTTGGTGGCGCATGCCGGATTTACCTCGGGATCTAGGGGTGTTGGGATCCTCCTCAGGAAATCATTTCCGTTTGTGGATGACTCCGTTATAACAGATGATCGGGGTCGATATGTAGCAGTATCAGGACGTTGGGAAGGATACACTCTCTCCCTCGTTTCTATTTATGTCCCCCCGGGTTTACAAAACACTACTTATGTTGAGCTGGGGAAACTTGTTTTAGATCTCCCTAGAGGCTTACTAATTTTGGGTGGGACTTTAATGCTGTAGTCTCTGGCATCAATAAGCAGGTCTAGAGGGTAAAAGCAATTCTACCCTGTCCCCTTTCTACGTTTTGCACACATGTTCCACTGACTTCTTCAGCCTTGCTTCTACCAAGGCACAAAATGGCTGCCAACAGTTCCTTGTTTTGAATGTTGACAACCCCTTGACAGCCAATTAGCATTCAGAGCGTGATCGGAAGATGCACTTATGGTGCGCTCATGGTGAGCTCATGGTGCACTCAGGGTGCACGGATCCACGGCTGCCATAGATAAATGCTTTTAACTGTAATTTTATCAGGAACTACTGAAGAGATTGACACCATTTAAGCAAAAGTCACAATTCAAACCTGAGAACTACATCTTTGCCAAATTTGCCATAATTCTGTTCAGCAGTACGGGCTGTAGCTGTGGCTAAAAGTCTCATTGGAAATTGCATTGGGAAAATGTGTTTTGGGACCCCCCTTTTTTCTCGGCCCCTGCTTGACGAATCATCCCGAAACATTCAGGATAGGAGCAGACTAGAGCTGGCCAAAAGTTTGGAAAATTTCGCAAAGATTCATCAATCGGCGCCAAAGTTATTGGGAATAGAATTTTGCGGATTTCCTATGGATAATAGGTCCTAACTATAACTACCTACTGGGGACCGCCAGTAGGTAATATATATATATATATATATATATATATATATATATATATATATATATATATATATATATATATATATATATATATACGTACGTACATACATACATACATACATACATACATACATACATACATATATATATATATATATATATATATATATATATATATATATATATATATATATATATATATATATATATATATATATATATATATATATATATATATATATATATATTACCTACTGGCGGTCGCCAGTAGGTAGTTATAGTTAGGACCTAGTTTCCATAGGAAATCCCCAACATTCTATTGAGAATAACTTTGGCGCAGGTGGACGAATCTTTGCGAATTTCTCAAAGAAGATGGCCTGCTCTGCTCCGCTCCTTCCCTGAAAGTTTGGGGGGATTCGTCAAGTGGGGGCTGAATTAAAAGGGGGGTCCCAAAACGTGTTTTCCCCATGTTATTTTCCATTGGACGTTTAGACACGGCTACAGCTCGAACGGCTGAATGGATTTATAAGAAATTTGGTAGAAAGGTAGAGTCCGACTCGCAGATTACGCTTTTCTTTGAATGGTGTAAATCTGTTCAGTAGTTGCTGAGAAAATTAACTTTGAAAAAATATATATTGGGCTACATTGGGCTATATATATGTTAGAGCCCAAATGTAGCCCAATGTAGCCCAAAGATGGCCACCAGAGACAAAAAAAAAACAAATGTAGCCCAAATATCAGCCAGATGTAGCCCAACTATAGCTCAATGACAGAATGTCCCAGAGTGTTCTAATGAACAACTAGAGCGCTAACAGTCTTACTTATGACAAAAGTATGGCACACCTGAAGTCATCTTGATTGGAATAAAGAGTTAACACTTAAAACATTTAATTTGCGAAGGAACAAAATAAAGGGGTTCATTTTGCCATAGAAATTATGATTAGTGCTGAAGAAAGAAAAATGAGGGCACATTTTGAGTGACTTCTCAAATCCTCTTATCTTTCATTAAAAAAATTCTGATATGCAGTCTCCCAAGATGGCCACCAGAGACAAAAGAGCCCAAATGTAGCCCAAATATCAGCCAGATGTAGCCCAACTATAGCCCAATGACAGTAGTTAGGACCTAGTTTCCATAGGAAATCCGCAACATTCTATTGAGAATAACTTTGGCACTGGTGGACGAATCTTTGCGAATTTCTCAAAGAAGATGGCCTGCTCCGCTCCGCTCCTTCCCTGAAAGTTTGGGGGGGATTCGTCAAGTGGGGGCTGAGATAAAAGGGGGTCCCAAAACGTGTTTTCCCCATGTTATTTTCCATTGGACGTTTAGACACGGCTACAGCTCGAACGGCTGAATGGATTTATAAGAAATTTGGTAGAAAGGTAGAGTCCGGCTCGCAGATTACGCTTTTCTTTGAATGGTGTAAATCTGTTCAGTAGTTGCTGAGAAAATTAACTTTGAAAAAATATATATTGGGCTACATCGGGCTATATATATGTTAGAGCCCAAATGTAGCCCAATGTAGCCCAATGTAGCCCAAAGATGGCCACCAGAGACAAAAAAAAACAAATGTAGACCAAATATCAGCCAGATGTAGCCCAACTATAGCCCAATGACAGAATGTCCCAGAGTGTTCTAAAGAACAACTAGAGCGCTAACAGTCTTACTTATGACAAAACTATGGTACACCTGAAGTCATCTTGATTGGAATAAAGTGTTAACACTTAAAACATTTAATTTGCAAAGTAACAAAATGAGGGCGTTCATTTTGCCATAGAAATTATGATTAGTGCTGAAGAAAGAAAAAATTAGGGCACATTTTGAGTGACTTCTCAAATCCTCTTATATTTCATAAATTTTTTTTGATATGCAGTCTCCTGAGATGGCCACCAGAGACAAAAGAGCCCAAATGTAGCCCAAATATCAGCCAGATGTAGCCCAACTATAGCCCAAAGACAGTAGTTAGGACCTAGTTTCCATAGGAAATCCGCAACATTCTATTGAGAATAACTTTGGCGCCGGTGGATGAATCTTTGCGAATTTCTCAAAGAAGATGGCCTGCTCTGCTCCGCCCCTTCCCTGAAAGTTTGGGGGGGATTCATCAAGTGGGTGCAGAGTTAAAAGGAGGGTCCCAAAACGTGTTTTCCCCATGTTATTTTCCATAGGACGTTTAGACACGACTACAGCTCGAACGGCTGAATGGATTTATAAGAAATTTGGTAGAAAGGTAGAGTCCGGCTCGCAGATTACGCTTTTCTTTGAATGGTGTAAATCTGTTCAGTAGTTGCTGAGAAAAATAACTTTGAAAAAATATATATTGGGCTACATTGGGCTAAATATATATGTTAGAGCCCAAATGTAGCCCAATGTAGCCCAATGTAGCCCAAAGATGGCCACCAGAGACAAAAAAAACAAATGTAGCCCAAATATCAGCCAGATGTAGCCCAACTATAGCCCAATGACAGAATGTCCCGGAGTGTTCTAAAGAACAACTAGAGCGCTAACAGTCTTACTTATGACAAAAGTATGGCACACCTGAAGTCATCTTGATTGGAATAAAGTGTTAACACTTAAAACATTTAATTTGCAAAGGTACAAAATGAGGGGGTTCATTTTGCCATAGAAATTATGATTAGTGCTGAAGAAAGAAAAATGAGGGCACATTTTGAGTGACTTCTCAAATCCTCTTATATTTCATTAAAAACATTCTGATAAGCAGTCTCCCAAGATGGCCACCAGAGACAAAAGAGCCCAAATGTAGCCCAAATATCAGCCAGATGTAGCCCAACTATAGCCCAATGACAGTAGTTAGGACCTAGTTTCCATAGGAAATCCGCAATATTCTATTGAGAATAACTTTGGCGCCGGTGGACGAATCTTTGCAAATTTCTCAAAGAAGATGGCCTGCTCCGCTCCGCTCCTTCCCTGAAAGTTTGGGGGGGATTCGTCAAGTGGGGGCTGAGATAAAAGGGGGGTCTCAAAACGTGTTTTCCCCATGTTATTTTCCATAGGACTTTTAGACACGGCTACAGCTCGAACGGCTGAATGGATTTATAAGAAATTTGGTTGGAAGGTAGAGTCCGGCTCGCAGATTACGCTTTTCTTTGAATGGTGTAAATCTGTTCAGTAGTTGCTGAGAAAATTAACTTTGAAAAAATATATATTGGGCTACATTGGGCTATATATATGTTAGAGCCCAAATGTAGCCCAATGTAGCCCAATGTAGCCCAAAGATGGCCACCAGAGACAAAAAAAACAAATGTAGCCCAAATATCAGCCAGATGTAGCCCAACTATAGCCCAATGACAGAATGTCCCAGAGTGTTCTAAAGAACAACTAGAGTGCTAACAGTCTTACTTATGACAAAACTATGGCACACCTGAAGTCATCTTGATTGGAATAAAGTGTTAACACTTAAAACATTTAATTTGCAAAGGAACAAAATGAGGGTGTTCATTTTGCCATAGAAATTATGATTAGTGCTGAAGAAAGAAAAATTAGAGCACATATTGAGTGACTTCTCAAATCCTCTTATATTTCATAAAAAAAATTCTGATATGCAGTCTCCCAAGATGGCCACCATAGACAAAAGAGCCCAAATGTAGCCCAAATATCAGCCAGATGTAGCCCAACTAAGGCCCAATGACAGAATGTCCCAGAGTGTTCTAAAGAACAACTAGAACGCTAACAGTCTTACTTATGACAAAAGTATGGCACACCTGAAGTCATCTTGATTGGAATAAAGTGGTAACACTTAATACATTTAATTTGAAAAGGAACAAAATGAGGGGTTTCATTTTGCCATAGAAATATATATATATATATATATATATATATATATATATATATATATATATATATATATATATATATATATATTATTCACTGAAAAAACCATAGGTTTTAAACACGTTATAGTTAGGAAGTAGCATTTAAAAAACCTATGAAATTCACTGAAAAAACCATAGGTTTGACACATGTTATAGTTATCTGGACATTTTACTCATATAAAACCAATGAAATTCCCCCGTTATAGTTACTTCAGCTAACTATAACTCGCGCGCCCGCAATGCACTGCTGATGACGTCACATATTATATCACTCATGACATGGTCAGTGACATCACTCATGACATCACTGATGATATCTGAAATAACATCACTGATGAAATCACTGATGGCATCATCCTTGTAAAAGAGTGGTAGACCTCCTCTCAGCGTAATATAACCTTTGATACACACATTTAAAAATAGAAGCTAAAATGTTCAAAGCATGAGTGATGTAATATGTGACGTCATCAGCAGTGCATTGCGGGCGCGCGAGTTATAGTTAGCTGAAGTAACTATAACGGGGGAATTTCATTGGTTTTATATGAGTAAAATGTCCAGTTAACTATAACATGTGTCAAACCTAGGGTTTTTTCAGTGAATTTCATAGGTTTTGTAAATAGTACTTCCTAACTATAACGTGGGTAAAACCTTTGTTTTTTTCAGTGAATTTCATAGGTTTTTTGAATGCTACTTTCTAACTATAACAGGTTTAAAACCTATGGTTTTTTCAGTGAATATATATTTATATACACATTTACAAGACTACAGTTACTTCCGGTCTCCTCCTGCTCTGCCTCAAAGAAACTGGATAAACGAAGCAAAGTTTAAGATTTAACACTCAAAATCGGGATAGGCCAGATATACAATGATCATTGGCAGCCTTTAGTCCTACTTCTATGTCTGACCTGTCAACAGTTTTCTCTTCTCAAAATCTGGTCACCTTGAAAAACAGCCATAACACAGGCCCACGCACCAACCTTTCAACCACCCCTACTGCCAGATTTCCCTATAGGTCAGTCCGACACTGGAATAGACTTCCTTGTGCCTTGATGGTTCCCAATCCAGTTACAAATTACCAACAGGGTTTTGCGGGATTTTGACAAGCAGAAATAAGGTATACTATTGCTCTAAAGCCTTCCAAACCACAGCACTGTCTACCTTACATTGGCATGCATTGGTTGCTTTACGTTAATTGAGCAATTTCATGCCATACATTTCTATTATTGCCTTAGACATTCTACAGTTTTGGTAGCCAAAAAGTTAACATAGGGTTTTATAAATCACAATACATATTGCTAAGCTTCACAAATGATACACAGATAATAAGAGCCAGTTTCTCAGCAAAACAGTAGAAGGTTTCCAATCATTTATCCAATTAACATTCGGAGTAAGACTTTGGGCTATTTATTGGCATTTGATTTATGACAACAGTAATTAAATATTAGCAACCGTATATCACAAACACTTGTGACATTATCATTTTCAAGGTCTTGTGCTAACAGCAAAAGTGCAAACACTTTTCAGCGATATTCATGCATTTCGGCCGATTTTTATCGCTTAGGAGATAAACCTTGATAATAGCAAGGTTCCTAAGCGATAAAAATCGCCGCAACTCGGCGATAAAAATATCCCCGCTAAACCAACATAGCGATAATTATCGCTAGTTGTTGGTAATATGCCCCACAATTTAGTCTGCCATGTGTTAAAAGGATGGTAATAGTGTCTTCAAAGTTTCTTGCTCTAAAAAAGGAACTCTTCAGCCTCGCTCTTCCTGTGACTTATGAAATGCCAAAAGCATTTGCTAAGAGTTACTTTATCCAATGTAATACGCTGTAATATGATGCTTTAAAATAGGGTCAGGTAAAGTAAGATACATAAACAAATCAAAACAAAAGAGTGACATAAAGTAGGGAGCTAAAGAAGACATACCTGCAGTTAAAAAAAATGGCGCCTTGTACTCAATGGTACTTTCCCAATGTTATTGTTTTAATTCCGAATCAGTTCCAAAGATAGGTCATGAACATTTTAAGTTGTTCCAGAAGCCCATTTGTTGCCAATGTTGACTTTGGGGTGTAGGCAATATCCTTTCTAATGGTCATGGTGCTTGTGTCATTCGTGTAGAAGCAGCCAGCTGTATTTACCAGGTCAAGGTGTTTGTCCTAGTGCTAGCAGGTAAAAACTATAATGCAGACCACTGAACAGCAAACACAATATGGGATGCCACAGTAGACAGGTGACACTATGTCCACAATACACTATTCTCTAGTACTGCACTTTCCACTATCTCTAGAGGCTTGATTAATGAAAACCTGTCATAGTTTATTGTTATTTCTGGATGTTTAGAGACATCTGTTCTCTCACCCAACTTTTGCTTCTCTCTTTAATTATTTGCAGTTTTTTTGGGTATTGTAAATGTCTCTGTTAAATTGTGTTTACTCCCAACATTTCTCCATCACTTTAACCAAACTGAGTGTAACTCCGTTACTTACATTTCGTTTTAGCGGTGTTTTCCTCCCAATAAAAATCCTTTCCTGCCACTCAAATAATACAGTTTCACAGTTCTAACTGATGTTGCAAAGGTTTCACATCACATTGGTTTGCTTCTACAGCAAGTAGTTCTGGTGACCTCAGCTCTAACTCTTTTTTCTGTTCGCTTTTCTTTTTCCCTCAAAAGCACAGTCAACCTCGCCTTTCTGCGTCTGTTTGCCAGATTGCAGATAGATTGCAGAATAATTTACGTCTACAGTAACATCTGACAACTTCCAACTGAATATCCACAAACTAATAAAACCTCGCCAGAATATAAATTTACAAACCTCGCTGTTTTTGAATTTGCAAAATTGCATTTATTTACGACCTCAGTAGTTATGAGATTTTGAGATTTCTGAAATAGATTCAAATCTCAGAGGGTTCATTTATCTAGATTCGTTAGGTTCTCTGACAGAATATTAGAAATGAGAGAATTAAGGTTGGCATTTATTAGCCTATGTCCCCACTTATTTGGGCAGATCATCACACTTCCTGTAAACATACTTATGAGTCTTTTTATTCACTTATATTTCGGGCATGTGTATTGGTCCGAATTGTTCCAAGGATAAACCCCACTAACAACTCCTTCAAACAATCACCCTGATCTATAATCAAAAACACAGATGCCACACAGCTGCAGTCTAACATTTAAAGATGTTGGTTATCACAGTCCTCATAAGCGGACGACAAATCACATCTTACATGGGCCCTCAGATCGGAATGCGACAGCCATGTTGTATTGGGCCACTGAGGTGAATTTTGGCCTATTTTGAATCAAGGCAGAAAGGGCAAGAAATCGACATACAGACAAATCGAAAATGTATTACTAAATAATTTCAGTTAAGAAGGCATTTTAGGGCAACCTAATACATTTCTACGGATCACTGATAGTACCAACAGCTTTTTAGTATGCTGGGTCAACATAGGCCTGCAAGCAGAATTTGGAAAGGGTAGCGATCAGACCTTTAAACTGCCAGGTGCATAGGTCTTTTCTGCAAAATTGTGCCACTAATAGTTAAATGTAAAATGTAATATAATCAAGATATAAATACATGCATTTTTTACACACTATTGATAACCGGTAACAATAATTGCAAGCTAGCATTGCCATTTCACTCACTCAACTTCAGAATGCAGCTTCGTTGTGTTCATGAAACAGAATTAGCGCTTGTAAAATCTAGGAGGTAAGTCCTGGGGTTCCCATAGTTAAAACTGGATAAACATAATTTTAGGTGCCATCTTCATTCTGAAACAAATCAACAGAAAACAAGTTAACAACGAATTTTCTCTGAAAAGTAACTTCAAATGAAATTTCCTAATTATCAGTGGTCATTTCATTGTTTTTTTCATTGATTATTTTTCGATCGAAAATTTAATTTCATCATGAAAAATGTACAAAAGAGCAGCATAAATACATCATGAAAACAGTAATTAATTATAATTAAAATGAAATCTAAAAAACCATATATACACAGGTAAAAACTAAAATTGTTAGAGAAAAACAACAGATTTTCACTAGTGGTTCTTATATGCACATAGTAGAGCAGTCCTCTCTAAGCTTCCAAATCAATGACACCATTGGTGTCAAGGTCAAATGATAATGCACCAAAGGAGTTCCTCTCCCTTCCTCAGTAAGGGTTCTAATAAAAGTGTTCTCTTAAATTCCTAGGGTGCTCAAATTGCAGTTGCCCCATAATTAAGCCCCATATAGTACTGCTCCTTGCCCCTGCATGTTGAAGATTCCTATAACAGGGAGAATTGGGAACCAGGAAGCATTTCTAGGAAGCCTAAGAAGTGCCCCTGGCCAACAGGGTCTCATCTATGAGCTTTTCATTATCTGTGGTTCCCATGAGCGAGAGTCTGCCAGATGGAATTCCAGATAATAAAATTCTGTAGCCCTTTCCAGTACTCCACTTCCCAACTTTACAGTGCCATGTACCCTCTTTTTTCTAGAATAGATCATCAATTTAGACTCCCCCTTCATTATTGCTTGTAGGAGGGTGTCATCGGCGTAGAAGAGAGCTGGAACGTTCCGCCCTGCAAGGGTAGTGGAATTATTGACACAATTGGTTAGAAATAAGGAAGGAAAAGGGTGGAAGGTTAATCAAGAGGCTGATTGGGCAGTAGTTGTAAAGAACACCAGGACTCCCCTTCTTGAAAACATAGGCAATCTTTGCCCTTCTCCATGTGGGTGACGTCGCCGCCCCTGCTGCAGTGGCCTTTGTGGCAGATTTAAAAGACGGAACCCAAAATTAATGTCAGATTTGAAGAGTTCACCTGGAATTGGGTCTAATCCTGGGGCCTTCCCTTGTTTCAATGATCCAATCACAAGGGTGGTCTCTTTCTAGAGGGTCTATCCACATTTAACACATCTACGAGTTGAATTGTGGCCTGGTCGATATCTGGGAAAGTGCTAGTGTGGAGCTTAGTCATGCTATCAGGTGGCTTGTGCTTTCCCATTGTGAAATAAAATAAAACATGAAGTTCCAAAGAAAAGATAAATGTTTCTCCTGTACCTGCTTGGTCAGATGAAAGATGAGTGCCCTAGCCCACCCTCCTTTAGGGGATGACAGGTAAAGATGGGCCCTCTCTAGTCCTGGTCTTTGCCTGGGCATGCGCCAGTCTACATCCCACGTGCAGCCCATGATGTGGTCTCAGAAGTGGGTTATGTGTGCGTCCTCAGCTCTGCCTTGAGTGTCACTCCTCCTCCTCCCTTCACAGAGGAGTCTAGGCCCTGTAGTCCTGGCCCCCAGCTGCACAGCAAGGTATACTGCTCCAATGTATCCAAAGTGGGTTAAATGTGCAAGCTCTGCGCTGCCTGCTGCGTCACTCCTCTTTCTCCTTTCATAGAGGAGTTTGGCCCTGTAGTCCTAGCCCCCACCTTCATAACAAGGCATTTATGAAGTCTTCCTTGTATTAATTCTGGAACCCAGCAGCATATAACCACCCATCCATCAATGCCATTTTACCTGCGTTAGGTTTTATTCAACACAATCATCTTTGTGATCTTTCTTATCATAGGGCATTTTGGGCCAGATGTAGGTAATCCAGATTTACCGATTCTAAAATACCGAGTTTTACCGTTTCGGTATTTTAAAATCAGAAAATGGGATGTAGGTAAAAATTCGGTAATTTCTACTGAATCGCAAAAATTCGGTATCAACCATTCAGCATTTACCGATTCGGTTTTTACCGAATCGGTGTTTACCAAATTGGTAATTCCCATTTATTCCTATAGGCCTCCAGGCCCATAGGAATGATTGGGAATTACCGATTTGGTAAATACCGATTCGGTAAATACCGAATCGGTAAATTCCGAATCGGCTATTCGAAAAAAGAAAAACTCAGGAGTCAGCCAATCAGGTGCAACCACCCCCGTCCCAACCAGGAAGTGACTACACCCAGGCAGGTGGGAGCAATTAGAAGCTTCTGGAGAGGGTGTGAGAGCAGAGATGAGTCTCTGAGCCACAGGAAAACTATTTTGCGTTTGAAAGAGAAAAATGGCAAACACCAGTGAAAAGGAAGTTCCAGAGAGGAAGAGAAAATTAAAATTCAGCACCATGGAGCTGCAGGTCCTCGTGGAGGAGGTAGTGAAAGAACACCAAAAGTTGTTTGAGAAGCAGTCCCTGACGGTGGAAGAATCTGCCAAAAGAAAGATTTGGGTGGAAATACAGTCTAAGGTGAATGCTGTAGGAGTGACTCCATGGGAGATAGATGACCTGAAAAAGAGGTGGTACGACCTCAGTAGCTTAACTAAGAAAAAAAAAATTTCAGAGCTCCATAAAGAGGAAACACGTACTGGAGGAGGGAGGAACCGTGCACCTGCCCTGACTGAGCTGGTGGAGTCCACCATAGAACCAGAGAGTGTCTGTGGACGGGGAGATGCAGACAGCTTAGCCAGAGCGGCCACCAGAAAAAGTAAGAAGCATGTAAGCAATCACCCCCACCCCATCACCTTCCCTTTCCCCTATGTGGCAGTGTTAACCCCACTCCAGTAGAGGAAGAAATATACACCAGCAATGCATTATGGGAGATGTAGTCATTGAAAAACCTACCATGTCATACAGAACACCAAGCAACAGGTTATGCAACACACATCAGTGATAAGCAAGCTGAGGCAATAGCTACAGTGTTTCAGTGATAAGAATGTAATTGTATAAGCTGTGCTGCAGGAGCGTAGAGCTAATGTACGCTTTTATGTCCACAGGTGAGACATCCCGCAGGCGTACCAAGGAGAAAAAAGGCAGTGCATCACAGAGGGACGACACCCAGGAGGCAGGCACAAGTGCAGGGAATGACACAGAGGACACTGGTGCACCAACAACACAGCCAGCCTCCCAAGACCTTGAAATGTCTCCTCAGCTGCAGGCCTCCCCAGAGCGTTCTGTCTCCCCTCTGCTACTGTCCTCACATGAACTGCCTGCATCACTGCCTGAAACAACACCTGCAGCTCTAAAGAGCAAGAGGCATGTAGTTGCCCCACTATTCCAAATGGAGACATCAGCAGATAACATGGAGGGGGATGAGACAGCAACCTTGGATGGGGAAGGATGCACTGCCATACAGTAGTCCAGCGCAGAGGGTGCCCGCACAGGTACCAGACGCTGCAGGCCCCGAGACAGCAGTGCTGCACAACATGCAGAGGGTCCCAGTGTCTTCCGTGGGCTGGAGGGTAGTATGGTGAAGATACAATGTATGCAGGGGAAGACCATCCAGTCGGTGCAACGTCAGATGAGGCACCTGAATGCAAACATGGAAAACATAGGGAAGGGCATCAGTGCATTGGTGGATGAGAACAAAGAGATGGCATCAGGTATGAGGGAGATGGCTGCAGGGATGCAGGACATGTCTCAATCCGTGCTTCTCTTGTACACAAAACTGGATCAGGACAAAACAACAAGGAGGAAGGACAGGCAGGAAGCACAGCGACACACCAAGGCTGTAATGAAGTGTCCAGGGGCCTCGCAAGGGTGACAAGTGCTGTAGAGGTGCTGTTTAATGCTCAGTCAGCACATATTGCTGCTCTGGATGTACCTGAGAATGGGGAGAGCACCAGTAGGAGCAGCATGACAAGCTCCCCTGTTGCTGAGACATGGAGAAGCAGCAGGCTCCATGGTGCTCCAACTGCCCACACACCTAGTGAGGACAGCGAGTCAATTTCATCTGGCACCGGTTGGTGTGGCCGGAAATGACTAATGCTACCCACACTCCATGACCTTTAATGGGGAAGTGAGCCTGGACTCCCATTATTAATGGATACCATTTGTGTTGCACATTTGTGCCTTTAAGTACCTGCATAGTGCCAATAATTAAACTACGTTGGGCACATACTCCACCTGTCTGTGTCTCTTTACCTACTCAAAAACAGTTGCGTGTGATCTCTGCCCGTCTCTGTCTGCCATCTGTTGCTGGCGCAACTCCTGCTTTGTTGGGGTCAGGCAGTGCATGTTCATCATCATGGTCCTGATAATCGCACAATTCCACCTCTGTGCCATCCTTTGTAGCAAGGTTGTGCAACATTGAACATGTTGTAATGATCTTACGGCAGATGAGTGGTGAGTACTGCTGTGCACCTCCACTTTTGTGGAGGCAGCGGAACCTGCTTTTTAACAGTCCAAATGTGCGCTTCGCAACGTTCCTAGTGGATTTGTGTGCCACTTTGTATCCTCTCTGGCTTGGCATTGATGGGTTCAGGTACGGTGTCAGGATGAACAAGCAGATGGCATATGCACTATCACCTGTTTTAAAAAGATAGAGCCATTGATCACATGTGCAACAACACATACATCTGCAATATCTATCAGGGTGTGTCACAGTGTTTTACCTACCAGGTATCCTTCTCAGAATTCCCCCGCTGGCAGGCATGTGTAGATCCCACTGTTCTAAAAGATGTAGGAGTTGTGATTGCTTCCCGGGAATTTGGCCACAATGTCTGTGATGATGATCACAGATTACCTGCACATTGATAGAGTTGGTTGACTTCCTGCTTCTGTAATTGTACCCTGTGGCAGCAGGTGGGCAGATTGGGATGTGGGTGCCATTAATACAGCCGATGACGTGTGGGAACTGTGCCAGTTGATAGAAGTCAGTCTTGGTCTTTAGCAGTTCTGCATGTGTGTCAGTGAACCTGATGTAATGATGGATTCTCTGCATCATGGCCTCTAGGAACTTCCGGAAGAAACAGGATAGGCAGCTCTGGGACACCCCACCTACCGCAGCAATCACACACTGGTAACTCCCCGATGCAAGCAGTGTAGGCTACAGAGCACTTGCACATGGGGTGGGATGGTGTGCGCCCTTCTTGTTGGGTGTTCCAGGAGTGGGGTTAGATCCCCAATCAAGTCCAGGATGGTTTGGGGGTGTAGCCTGTACCTTTGCAAGATCTCTGCCTCAGTCAGTTGGAAGAGCGTTATCCGCTGTCTTTAGACTTTCTCCTACCGTCTCCAGGCCCTCTCTCCTGCTGCCTGTAGCCGTAGCCGCCTTGCTATCACATAGAATGCCGCCATTCTTGTCACACTGTTGCATTATGGGGCCTTTTTTATAGCCTGCACCTGGTTACCACCAGCTTTCAATCCATGGTAAATACCAACTCTTAAATACCAAATTTCATGAAATTCAGTATTTTAGGAGCATTTTCTGGGATTTTTTATTTACCGATTTGGTAAATACCGATTCGGTAAATACCGATTAGGTTAATCTAGAATAGGTAAATTCTGAATCGGTAAATCCTGATTCGATAAATTACTGATTCGTATTTACCGATTTGGTCTTTTTTAGTGTCCTACATCTGAATTGCCCAATATTTGTCGGTAACGGCCGAAATTCAGTATTTTCGGCCGTTACCGGCCTGCGTTGGGCTACCTACATCTGGCCCTAAGTCTTTCTTTACATTGAACTTGGTTTTCACATTTAATGTCTGATTTCCCTACATCTCAGGTAATTTGTCCAATACTGAGAGACGCCTTTCTCTGTATTGCTTGCAAATGTGTATGCAACTGTTTCCAGTGGTCTGATTACTTTTACGGAAAGTGGCTGTTTTAAAAATCATGTTCTGAGTGCTAACGCCAATAGAAGAGCATATTATGTACCTTTTTGCTTTACATCTGTGTTAATGACATTGACAGTGCTCTGACAGTTATTTACACCAAATCCATTATATTAAACAATTTTAAAATGTTTATTCTGAGGACTATAACTAATTGCATGTTCCCATCCTCATTCCATGCTTCCCTATCAGTTGAAGACCATTCTTTTTTCTGCACTCATGATCATCATCTATGTTATAGAAGTCATTCTTAGTAGAAGTTTTTGAAAATTTATGTCAGCTTACTTAGGTCTGGTACTACAGATGACAATGCTTTACAAAACTCATAAAAATCCAGAGAACAAACCCCCGGTTATAACTTAGAGCCAGAAAACCACTTTCTGGGTCTCTGGCAATGGTTAATCCATATTGGCTTAGCTACAGCTGCATTTCAACCTAATCTGGTCACACTGCACAATAATAAGAAAATACTTTTAGAAAGAAGACATACTTACTTTGCTGCGATTTTCATCCCATGAGTATCAGGGGCAGCTGCTGGACTGTGCCCCTTGTGCTTCGCACCATTTTACAAAAATTCCAATTATTCCTGACCTCTAAAAACCCCTCAACACCCTACACATTACCCATCCCTGAACTCAAAATCCCCAGAGTAGTCCTAAACTTCACCCACATTTAATAATGTCGATCCTAAACATTTTCTTTCTTTTAAAATGTGTTCTTTAATTTTCATTTTATTTTAGTTCCTTAAAGTTGGTTTTCTATATTTTCATTTTATTTTAGTTCCTTAAAGTTGGTTTTCTATAATTTGTTTATCTCCAATATGGCTACTCAGTTTTTGTTTTCCATTAAATCACACACAACCTTTCGGGGCACCTGGTAAATGCCATTAGCCGGAGAGTATGTTATGAATCAAGTGAGATGAATAGCTTACCCTTTACAATAACCAGGACCTTTGTGTTAACTGGCAGTTCACCATTTCTGCTTAATTCAAAGTAGATAAGTTGAAAATTATTAAGCCAGGTGACAATACCACCTATAATGGATCGGCAGGCCAGGAGCTCAAATTCCTAAGGAGCAACTGTTCTATTCGTCTTTTGATGTAGATGATATGGACACTACTTAAATGGTTAGTAATACAAACATATTAACCTGCATCTCATAGGTTGGAAATCAGGGTAAATTGCTCATTGCTTCAGCCTTCAAACATGGAGAAAAAAAACGTGTAAGTGCTATCAGTAACAATTATTTATCTACAACTGATCTGGTTAAATTCAAACGTAGCCAACTCAACTAATTATAGTTTAGAAGTGGGTGAAAAACAAAGACCAATCTAATTACCTAATTTTAAAAAGAGTAGAAACAATGCAGTTGTCTTCCTGGGATCCAGTAGCGGTTCGTGGAAGGAGTTCCGTGGGGCGGTGAGGCAGGGCGAGGGAGGGACAAGGTGGGGGATAGTAAGCACTGGAAAATGGATGAACTGAGGTGTGTAAATATTTAAATAAATAAAACAAATTTTGTTGTGCGCGCTACATTGCAAAATGCGATGCAGAGCGCCCAACAAAATTTGTTTTATTTATTGTAATGTTTTCTTACTTCCGTTCATCAAAATGCTGGTGTTTACTACCTCCACCCTGCCCCTCCCCCGCATCACTGCCCCACAGAACTGCCTCCACGGACCGCTACTGCTGGGATCTAAAGAGGTGTTCTCTAGTAACCGCTCTCCAGCAGACAGTCAAACAATTTAGCTTTCTTACAGACTTTTTCTTTCCAGCAACCACTTTTTTCTGAATTTATGTGTGTGCCTGCAGAGAACATTCAATTAGGGATTTTTCACTTGCATGCTACTTTTCTTCCTTTTTTCCACAGATTACTGTATGGTCAATTTTTTGTAGGAAGTCACTTTTTAACCAACTTGCAACTTAATTTTATAAACTATTCTCTCACTCTAAAACGCAAGTTCAAGTAGATTGTTTTATTTCATGGTACATCACAACATGGCTAGCTTTCTCTTTCCTGGTTGTCCCTATCTCTTACTCTCTATCCCTGTTCTCCTGCAGATCACTTGCTACACTGCAATCCAAGTTCTCTTACCTGCATTTGCCCCTCCTACCAGCAGTCTCTGTTTGTGCTAGTTGACTATGTGGGCTCATATTTTGTAGGCTTCCTGCTAGTGAAAAATCTTTAAATTCCTATGCATTCCCAGACTCTGTTGTTTCCTCAAAGCTGTACAATCCAAAGACAAATGTGTTGGTGGGTGTGGGAAACCAGGACCTATTTGCAGTGTCCACCCTCCCCTACTTTTTGCCTCCATTTTGAGTACCAGCTGCTGGTTTTCTGACTCTGATTGTACCCTGTGCTCTGCTAACCATACTGAAGCCCTGTGCTCTGAATAAAAGTGCATGGCAATTAGGTATAATTACAATTAGTACTTACAACCTACCTGTGAGTCCCTAGTGTAGTGTTGGTTGTGGCGGTTTAGAGGCCCAGTAAATGTATTGCACTTAAGTGTGCACAACTGAGCTGCTTGGTATCATTTTAAAAACCAGCCCTTCCTTGCAGGCTGCTTTTAAAAGTAATTTATATGCAAATTTGCCTTTGGACTTAAAATTACTTCCACAGTCTTAAACAACCTTATTTTTACATAGAAGTCACCACTAAGGTCTCCCCTTGTTGCCCCATGGGTGGATGCCTTGTAACTATAGGCAGGGGCATTATAAAATATGTCGTATATGCCCTGGTTAGAGAAAAACTGCCAATTTTGATTTCCCTATTGTATCCCAATTGCTCATTAGGCTAGCAGATGAATATTTTATCAAAGTGTAACTATTGAAAGAAAGAACCTAAAGAAACACTTCAAAGTATCAACATGATAGTTAGAATGAATCCAACAACTTTCCATTGTTAAATCTAATATAACTATCACAGAAAGGAAGTTATGGAACTTTCTTTTCTGTAGGCCAAAGTCCAGCCTTCCAGCACCCTGAATGTGATAAGCTGGGCTAGAGAAAAAGGCTATCCAGTGAAAGAAGAACTGCAAGCTATAGAGCAAAAGCAGGATGGGGGTAGAGTAGTCACACTGGTCTTCAAAGAGGGAATTACAGTTTAGGGCACCACAAGCTCCCCTAACATCCTGCACCCATAGCCAGACAGGAGCCCCTGAAATTTAATTAGCAGAGGGGCTGGAAGGGGAGTGCTAGGGAATCTTATATACACAAGTGGGTTGCCTAGCCAGATCTAACCCCCCCCGAGAGTGTTTCTTCATATTATATTTTGTAGAATAGTGCTTCAAGTGGACAAGTATATACCATACTTTGGAGGAAGTTGTTACACCTCAAGGTGGCATCCAGCCCCCATGGCATCCCGGTGGAACCCTGAATTGCACCAGAAGGATTGCACTCTGAAGGGCTGCACCTGCTGCACCATTAGGAATTACAGTGTTAAGTACTTTGCCTGGCTTCACAAGGATTAAAGAATGTACTCCCTGAAAGCAACAGGTTTACAGAGCTCACCTGCATCATCTCCACCAAGAAGTCCCAGCATAAAGTGTGTTGAGTGAACTTTTATGGAATTGGCCAGGGACATTGTGGTAATTATAATCCCACCAGCCCAAGAACTATCTCAAAATCGAGACCCTTGGATTGGTGTTGTGGACACTTTGTACCCTCAATGAAACCTTATGGATGAAGATCCACATTTTTCGAGCAACTTTAGTTAAAAGCTTAGTAAATGGACCAAACCATCGATGAGAATTAAGCTGCCGATGTTGAACTGCACCATGGCCTGGATTTCAAGTTGATCCTGGTGAATGCTCCGGAGCACCTGTCATCGACGAGACTTCCAGGATTTCACTGAGGCCTCGTGCTGAGCCAAGCCACTGTTGTCAACTTGAATCCTGTCCTGAAGAGGAGCTTTACAAGACAGCAAGAGAAAAAGTGCCCAAAAAGTTTCTAGGTGCCAAGGAAAGATTGTGACCGAAGCCTCCCGATTAGTGTATGCGACACTGTATCTTGAATACAGTTGACCTCAAACTTTGACTTTGTCCTGGTCAAAAGCAATCAGATGTCCCAAAGTAGCGTTTTTGTCGTTTAAGCACTAGGAAGGGTTCATTCTATAACAAATTCACATAATCCCGTCCCCTACATTGGACTTTTGTTGCTTGGGTGTTTATTTGTCCATAAAAATATAGCCTATTTTTATAAAGTGGTGTTGGATTGTTATTGTGTATTTTGTGTTACTTATTTAATGCATTAGAGTTTTTAAATGCTTAACACATCTGTCTCCTCCATTAAGCCTGCCTGCTCATTGCCAGATACTAAGGGTTGAGCAAGGGAATCATTTATTGATCCCTTGACTAAACCTTTTTATTGTGTTTGTGGCATTATTACTTGTGGTAGATCCCTACTTATCACTACTAATAAACCTCTTTCCAACGGTAGGCAACTCACAATGTGCCGAACTACCACCTTGGTACTGACTACCTTTTACACCTCATCCCTCACATCTCCACATTTTTGGAACTGATTTAGATAGGTAACTTAAACTTTGGAGTAAGTTTAATGTTTGTTTGTATTCTCAAATTGCACTAGGTTATTAACTTACACTTTTGTAGTAATTTCCACTTTTGCAGTAAGTCCAGCATTACAGATGGACTTTTTCTGGTACTGCAATACCCTCACATAAAAAATAATAGAGGTAAGGACTTACTACAAAAGTGTAAGTTACTACAAAAGTGTAGTTTGTGAATATCAAAAAATGGTAAACGTACTCAAAAGTGCATGATACTGCAAACATGCTGTTTGTGAATAACACATTGTTTTACGTTTAGTAGTACTACTGTAGCACTGCAAAACGTACTACAAAGTGTAGTTTGCGAATCAGCCCTTTTGTGTCTATCACCATGAAAATTAATTTGTAAAACATATCTTCCAACCACCTCCCTTTACACCAGGATGATAACAATTTATCATATTTGTTGTGCTGCCTCAACTGTCATTTTTTTTTAGATGCAATGCATCCAGAACAGATCCAGCATTTATTTATGCAATACTGAACTCATAGTAATTTCCTGATGTTTTAGGGCCCATTTACTTCAGAATATTGAGGACATAAAAGTATTATGCCTGTAATACTTTTCTACATACTCTTACATGACCCCCAAAACACTAAAATAGGAATAAAATGTGAGTATTCAGGGAATTTCACATGCAATTAATACAAGTAGAAAAGACTGTCCACTCTTTGTACTTTTACTAATCGGGCATGCAAAGTTTTCTTGCTGATTCGCAAAAGAATGTTGGAGTATGTAAATTTAGTGCCCTGGTTATAGAACTTCGCATACTCATTAAATCATTTTGTGAATCAACCACTTGTGCTTTATTGAGGACCTTCTGTATCGACTATTGGACTGATTTAGATCTTGGTAAACAGGATACTCCATCACAAAGGTGACACATATCCTATCCATTGAAATATAAATTCCTTTCTATCCTATGGGATTTCTATTTCGGCGGAAGGCATATCTGTCACCGTTATGATGGAGTCATTTGTCTGCCAATCAGGCCATGTGTCTTTATACCGCTATTGAGAAGTTACTGTCCCTTTCTTGTCCAAACAAGTCTTACTTTACCATTTATCATCTACCACAAAACATTTCTGTCCATCTCCCTGTTCATTTTTAACCCCAATATTTCTCCTTCTCTCACTCAATTTCAACTCTTGATTCCATAGCTGATCAACCTTCCATCTTGACTTTTCTTAGATATATGTCTTTTATTGATCAAAGTACGAGTACCAGATAGTCAGGTAATAGATTATTGTGGAAAACTTCATTTTCCCTGCAGTATCAACAATGACCAGCCTTTACAACTAAGGGCCTTATGTATGAACACATTTTCCCTTAGACACAGAATGGGCAAAAACCTTTGAGACATCTGGCCCTAAGTCACTACCCTACCTGCAACATTGCCTAGTGTTAATTTACCACGCAAGTCATTACATCAACTTGCTGTAGAGGGCTCATTGTTGGACTGCTGTTGATTTTTAAATCCAACACCCTCCCTACTGTTGCATAGAGTGGAGTGGGAATAGTAATTTATACTATTCCAATGTCCAGCGCCCCCTAAAGCAAGTCATTGTAACAGCTTGCGTGGTACAGTAACGTGTGGTAACATTGCTGGTGGGATAGAGACTGCATTCTAAAGCCATGTGGAGTTTCATCATACAACCAAATCTTGTAGGGAAGCAGTAGCAGCATCAGCCCCATTCCAGAATCTAATAACGCAATCTATACTGTAGGACTTGGCCTTTTGGGCTAAAGTTCCCTACATTTTTTGCTTTCCCCTTAGACCGTTTTCCTGACACAGAATTCCCAATTTAGGTGCTTTGGGTACTCTGCCACTGCTAAACAGTGTCAAAGTAGAAGTGTTCCCTATGAAAAGTGTAATGGTAATTGGTTCACCATGATTAGTATGTTTGACTTACTAGTAAATTCCCTAGTGATGTGCACTGTGTGTGCCAGCTAGTAATGCAAAGGCACAGGGAGAAGTGAATTCAGGCCTGCAGTGTAGGCCTGCGAGCAGTTTGCTAAGTTAGTATGTTGTCCTGACAAGTGCAACTAGGCCTTACTTTCCCTTTTGCATACACATGGGGCACCCCTGTGGTAGGTCCCTGGCAGGGTGCAATGTATGTAAAAGGCAGGCATATATTGAGGTGTGTGCTATGTCGTCACAGTGGAAAACACTCCATTTTGTTTTCACTGGTGAAAGGCCATTCTGCCCATAGGACAGAATAAGGGAGGCAGGGTAGTCTGTTGTGTTAGCCTAGTTTACTATAAGTTTATAATGGAGATGTGAAGAATAGTATGTATGAACTCACATAGTCATAAAACATCTTTCTATGAAAGTGGTTTTGTCACTGTGTGTTCAGAAACCACTCTTTTAGAAAGTGGCTGAGTTTTCTGCTTTAAGATTTTTTTGTGTATCTCTGCTGAATGTGGATTCTCTGTCTGGATCTGAGAGGTGAGAGGAGCTGGTGGAGTTTTTGACCCAAGGGAGGGGTTGAGATGGCACCAGGCTGACCTTGTATTGTGGTATACTTATATAGCGCAAGCCTGTCACCACCAAGGGCATCCTGGCGCTTTGACCCGTGATCCAACAAATTCAGCGACTCAGCCTGTCCTAGGGAAGAGGTAGGTTTTCAGCGCCTTTCTGAAGGCTAAGAGATCCTCAAGACTTCTCAGGGATATTGGCAGGGAGTTCCAGAGTTTGGCCGCCGCTACTCTGAACGATCGGCCACCCATCCTCACTCTCTGGAAGCGCGGGACTATAAGTAGCCTGGATGAAGAGGAACGCAGAGCTCGGAATGGAAGGTACCAGGCAAACATTCTCCGCAAAGGGATTGGGCCCAGGCCATGGAGAGCCCTAAACACAATGCACGCTGCTTTGTAGCGAACGCGTAGATGGACCGGCAGCCAGTGGAGTTCCTGTAACGCTGCCGTGGAAGAGCTGTGGTAGGGGCGGGAAAGGGCGAGTTTGGCAGCTATATTTTGCACCCTTTGAAGCTTGCTCAGAAGTGTTACCGGGGCCTCCAGAAGTAGTGACCTGCATCTGGAGAGTAGGTGATGAGAAGCCCTCGGGGTTGAAGAGGTCTGGGTTGCTGCTATAAAACAATTGACCAGTCTCCTGCTCAATGATTAAGGATCCATACCCCCAATATCAAAGAGAGAAAGGTGACACTGGGAGGGAGACACCCAGAACTGATTTAGGCAGGGGTCAGGGACCCCGAGCACAACAAACTTCTAAGACATTTAGGGATATAACTATGAGAGCTGAAACCCCTGAACGTTAGAATGGAACAGAAATGGATTGAGGCTAAAAAGGCTTGGACCCATTTCGTGGTCAAGAGGAACCTCTGCTAAGGAAGGAACACCTGTAGAGACTGCTGGGGAAAGACCAACCCCTTAATTTGTGATCTGGGGCTGGTCTGCAGTTTGCACTTCTAACCAAGGAAGACGATGTTGGGACTGTGCTTGGTGCGCTCTGTCCCCTTGCTTGACAAAGACTGTGCTTCGTGCTGTGTCTTGTAACCCCAAGGGCCCGAGGTGAGCTGGCTCCCTGTTTGGAAAGTAAGCAACAGGGAGGGACATAAAAGGGACAATATTTAGAGGGGTCCAGTGTGCATGTCCCATCAAACTTTATCCAAAAAGATGCACAAAGTTCCCCTAAGGTGTAGTGTTAGTATAGTAGGGTGGTTTTTCTTCCTCTCTCTAAGTACGGATATACAAAGGTCAGGGAAAGGTATCCCTTGTCGGAACTAGGGATGCCTCACACAACAGGCTGGTTTAACGGCTGTTGTCATATCGCCAGCTAGTTGTCTCGTGTCATCATCGGCTTCCTGCTCCAACGTCAAGCCGGCGCTGCAATTCCTGACGGGTAGCACGTGGTGCTACACTTTAGTGGAGATCTTTTGTTCCTGGCCATTGATCGAGTGAGTGTGAGGGGCCCAAGTGATTAAGTAGTGAGCGTGAGGTGATGTGTGTTAAAAAAGGTTAGTATAGTCTACTCTGATCAATTTATTCAAGTAGCTAACTACCTTGTTAAAATGAGAGGGGTATCGGGACTCAAACAAGCTATGGGGATTGGTCCCGTTCAACCCTCGTCTGTGATCAGGTCAACATGTTTCATGCCTTAACGGCAATTCTTCAGGACCTAGATTGTGCTCATAAACTAATGGTGAGCCCAGATTGGGCTGAGGAGTGTGGTAAATACAACCTGAAGGGTCAGAGACTGGAACAGGAAGAGTTCCTGCGTTGCAATCCTCCCCTCAAGTAACTGCTGCTGGTACCCACAGACTGTTCTCGTGGGACCTGCGCTGTAAAGAAATTATCTTCGAGGCGCGAGGAAGTTGCCTCTGCACCTAATCCCACACACCGACGTGGCTCGGCACGTAGAGCAGCTGGAAACACAGGAACATAAAAGTTTCTGGGGAAGTTTCAAGCAACACAGTGGGTGCGAGTTGTGACAGCTTGTGGACCTTGGAAGGTTGGACACATGAAGTAGGAGTCAGTCTCGGATGTGCTGGGTTCATATTGTGGTGCACAGGAGGCACAGGTGAAGAGTGCCCCGCCAATGTGTGCATCAAAGCTGGAGTGAGTCCCAGAAGTGCAGGGTGAGTGTCGTGGTGCACTGCAGATGTTAGTGAAGAGCGCCTGGTCAGTGTGTACACCGAAGCTGAAGTGAGACTCAGATGCACAGGGTGCATGTAGTGGTGCACCGCAGGTGCTGAGAGCCTAGTCAGCGTTTGCATCGGAGGTGGAGTGAGTCTCGGACATGCAGGGTGCGTGTCGTGGTACAGAGGAGGCATTGGTGAGGAGCGCCTGATCAACGTGTGCATCAGAAGTGGAGTGAGTCTCAGACGCTCAGGGTGCATGTCGGAGTGCACCGGAGGCGTTGGAGAAGAGCGACTGGTCTGCATTTGCACCGGAGGAGAAGCGAAGCTCGGACACGATGAGCACGTCATGGTGTAGCTGAAGGCGTTGGTGAAGAGCGCCTGGATATTGGGGCACCGGAGTTGGAGTAAGTCTCAGTAAAGCACCGTGTGTGCTTTGGTGCAACCTGGGACTGAGGAGGTGATCGGCTGATCGTTGTGTGCACTGGAAGAAAGTGAGTCTCTGCAATGCAGTGTGCATGTCTTGGTGCCAACTGAGACCAGATGAAGGAGTGCCTGGTGAGCAGGCACTCGGAGTCGACAAGGAGTCCCATCAGTGTTGTGTGTGTGGCTTTGTGCCAGAGGAGACCCGGAGGGTGCTGTGGTGAACTAGTATCTGGAGTAAACTAATCTCGGGGGCATGGGGTATGTGTGCCCCGCAGCCACCTGGGACCTTCCTAACAGTCGCTGCCCAGACCAGCAGCCCCAGAGGAGCTGTGCTGCCGGGCCGATCCATTAGGCCCATTGAGAAAGTTCTGCACAGAAGACCCAGTTCATGGAAGGAGGAGAGGAGAGTCGGGTCACGCCCCCAGGTAACGTGGATCACTACCTGGGTGGGCTGCGGGCTCAGAGGGACGCCCTCTCGGCCTCTCAGTCCTTCTGACAATGTGAGCCTTTGCTTGGCTCAGATTGGGGCCCGCACTGATGAAAGGAGTGGCAGTACTGAGGCCTGAGTAAGAAGCTGTACTTTGTGTCATCGTTGATACATGTGGGGCAAACTGTTATCGAAGAGGCTGATTGTCGTAATACACATTGCCAATATTGCTGCTAACGAACTGCTGGACTGTCTTATGACACCTGACAATATTTTTGCATAACGAAGTACACGATTGTAGCGGTACGCATTGCATGATTTATCCCTTGCAATGTACAGGAATGTAGCGGACCGCATTGCATTATTACTTCATTGCAAACTACATGATTGTAGTGGTCCGCATTGTATTATTTCTTCAATGCAAAGTTCAGGCTTGTAGCGGCCCTCACTGAATTATTCCTTCATTGTAAAATACATGATTGTAGCGGCTAGCATTGCAATATTTCTCCCATTGCAAGGTACTGGGGTGTATCATTACACACTATTATTACTCCTTTGCCTAGCACAGGATTGTTTAGTTAAGTAGTGCACTATTGTTTGTCCATTTCACGTGTGTGATTCTAGCATTAAGACCAGCATAGCATTTGGAGAGCGGTGGTTGGGATTTGAACCTACCAGCCAGCTGGAACGAATATTACTCTTTACTCTATGTTGGATTTTGTTTTGTGTGGCCTGATTGTATATCTTTTTGTATTAAGTTTATACTTGTTTTAATCAAACTTGTGTGTAGTCCATTTGTGGTGTCACCAGGGGGTTGCTGTGGGTGTGGTTGCACAAACTGTACACTCGTGCCTTGGAGATAAGCCTGGCTGCTCATGCCAAGATACTGAGGGGGTGAGCAGGGCTTTCTCAAACGGTTTCCTTTCCTGGCCTAACATTGAGTTACAGTAGTTCAGGACTGGAACTCTGGCTTCCAACATATACCAACAAAAAGAAACTACCCTGTCATAGCAGAACTCTCTCTTTGCTCCTTCTGGAGGAAATCACAACTTTAGTATTGGATGATTACCCTGCTGAGACCTGAATCAACTACAGTTGACCCGACTAATTCTAATGGCTGCAAAATTCCTCCTTTACTTGGTCATAGCCACACACTCCTGCATAATAGTCTTTTAAAAATACAGTGTTTCTAAAAATCTAATTGAGATTCCTTTAGATCCCCAAAACTAAAAAGGTAACTAGTTGTTTGTATGTTGAGTAACCCACATCTGTGTGGCAATGCTCAACTACAGATGTGTGATTGCTTAAGGGACTGTTGCTATTGATTTAACACTAAAGTTACTAATTTAAGCATGGTTTAAAGACTTAACGCAGCCCATAGTGGACCTTAATATATTCACTAATTACTCCATCACCACCTTTTAAACAAATAAATAACATGGGGTAGAGAAGGTGCAATAGGAAGTGAAGAGAGAATCTGGATTTCATTAAAGACACGGAGGCTAACATTATGCATTAATCCTTTTAATGCAGCTCACACAGCCGCTTACATCACAAAGACTTAGAATAAGAACAAAGTGACATCACAGTAACCATAAAAGGCGTGAGCCAGGAAAGATCAGCCTCTTTTAAAAGCGGCTCACAACAGATAAGTACTCTCTAACTTCTTATCTTCCATTACTGTTAATTATCTTGCATATCTGCCTTTTTGATATTTCATTAAGTTTGTAGCATTTTATATCAGTGATTTACATCACCCTCTGATTGTAATAACCCTTACTACAAGTTTACCCTGTCCTCCGACTTCCAATTTATGGTCGTCGGCCCCTCACTACCCCCCCCCCCTTTCATTTCCGTTAGGACCCGGTAGTGTTATTAGGGTTTTGGTCATTATTTCGTCATTAGGTGCATTATTTATCGAAAACACCACATATTTTCTACCTCTTTAACAGTAGACCTCCCGATTTTATTCTCGTCGTTCAAACGACTTCTTCATTTACCGCCGCTCTGCTGGAAACACTTGCAAGCCTTGTAAGCCCCCTAAGGTTAACCGATTTCGGAGCGAACGCTATCATTCAGACTCTCCGACGCGAGGCTGAGGAATGGACCCTGGCAACGGCGGCGTGACGCGGTATGCCTCCTAAGGTCCATTCCTCCCTCACCATGCATCAGCTGCTCGAGCGCTTCGGTTATTTTACCGACTGCGCTACGATCAGCTGTTTCTCTGTTGCAAGTTTTTCGGTGGCATTTTTCACGTACTAACCTACCTTGACCCCCCAATATTTCTTACAAATACGCTAAATAGGTTAAATTTAGATTCTTTACAGGTTTTGATATTTTTTCAACCCTAAAAAAAAAAAAAAGAGGGAAGGAGTAATTTTACTATAATCGTTTTATAGTTTATATTTAAACACTTCCATTTTAATCACCCCCCCTAACTCTAAGCCTGGGCGTAGTTCGCGTAGCCGCACTCCGCGGAGCTACGCGAAGACGCACTTGCACTCCGCAAACTACGCATAACTCCGCGAACATGCGTAGTAGCTTGCTTGACCCGTTCGCGAGCTGTTTTTCGTCTTCGGGAGCGCCGTGGAACTCTGGAACCTGCTCGACACCACATCTCCAGACGTCGCCTTCCTCACGGAAACATGGATGAATACCTCCTCAGCGCCCGACATCACCGTCGCCATCCCGGACGGATACAAGATCACCCGGAGAGACCGCGTCAACCAGACAGGAGGAGGCATCGCCATCGTCCACAAGAACACCATCCGCATCACGACCAACTCAGACGACACCCTCACAGCCGCCGAACATCTTCACTTCCAGATACACACTGACCCCAAGACCACACTCAGAGGCACCCTCATCTACAGACCCCCAGGACCTCGCACACAATTCAGCGAAGACATCGCAGACTTCATCAGCCCGCACGCCCTCGCCTCCGCTAACTACATCCTCCTAGGGGACCTCAACTTCCACCTGGAGAACAACAACGACAACAACAGCACCACCCTGCTGGACAACCTCGCCAACCACGGGCTCAAGCAACTGGGGAACACCCCCACCCACTACGTCGGACACACGCTTGACCCAGTCTTCTCCTCCAGCAAGTACATCTCCTTCAGCCACTCCACCGGACTCCACTGGACAGACCACAGCTGCGTCCACTTCAGCTTCAGAAAGACCACGACTCACCACCACCCGCAACAGGTTCCCAGCAGGAGCTGGACCAAGATCACCACCGACCAGCTCACCACTTCCCTGAGCCAGAACCCTCCCGCCAGCTCAACGGACCCCAACCAAACAGCCAACAACCTCACACAGTGGATCACCAACTGCGCTGACGACCTTGCACTTCTGAAAAACCATCCCAGCAGGCCCGGCAGCAAGAAAGCCTCCTGGTTCAACGACGACTTCAAGAACTCCAAGAACTGCCATACCCTCGAGAAAGCCTGAAAAAAAAACCTAACTACAGACAACATGACCGCCCTCAAGCACGCCACCCGCTAACACCACCAGCTGATCCACACCACCAAGAAGACAGCATTCAAGGAACGTCTCGACAACAACGCACACAACAGCAAGGAACTCTTCAGCATCGTCAAAGAGCTCTCCAACCCCAGCGCCGGAAACAACAACATCACTCCCTCGCAAGACCACCGAACCGACACCCCCCACTACCACCCTCCGTGACTGGACCCCGGTCAGCACCGAAGACACCATCCACACGATGAACACCATCCACTCCGGATCACCAACCGACCCATGCCCCCACCACGTCTTCAACAAGGCCGACTCCGTCATCGCACCCCAACTCCGGGACATCATCAACTGCTCCTTCAGCACCGCCAACTTCCCAGAGAGCTGGAAGCATGCCGAACTCAGCGCCCTCCTGAAGAAACCATCAGCGGACCCCGCCGACCTCAAGAACTACCGCCCCATCTCGCTCCTCCCCTTTCCTGCCAAAGTCATCGAGAAGACCGTCAACAGACAGCTTGCTGCCTTCCTCGAGACGAACGGATCCCTCGACCACTCGCAGTCCAGCATCCGCGCCCACCACAGCACCGAGACTGCCCTCATAGCAGCCACTGATGACATCCGAGCCCTGCTCGACAACGGGGAAACAGCGGCCCTCATCCTCCTGGACCTCTCCGCAGCATTCGATACTGTCTGCCACCGCACCCTAGTGCAGTGCCTCAGCAACATCAGAATCCAAGAGAAGGCACTGGAGTGGATCATCTCGTTCCTCACCAGAAGAACCCAGAGAGTCTGTCTCCCCCGTACAGATCCAAGGCCACCGAAGTCATCTGCGGCGTACCACAAGGATCATCACTCAGCCCCACCCACTTCAACGTCTACATGAGCCCCCTCGCAGCCATCGTACGCCAACACAACCTCAACATCATCTCCTACGCCGACGACACCCAGCTGATCCTCTCCCTCACCAATGACCCAGCCACCGCCAGAACCAACCTACGAAGGGATGAAAGACGTAGCCGAGTGGATGAGGAACAGCCGCCTGAAACTGAACTCAGACAAGACGGAACGGAAGTCCTCATCCTTGGATCATCACCCTCCGCCTGGGACGACTCCTGGTGGCCCCCTGCCCTGGGCAGCGCACCGAAACCAACGGACCACGCACGCAACCTGGGCTTCATCCTGGTCTCCTCCCTCTCGATGACCAGACAAGTCAACGCCGTCTCATCATCATGCTTCAACATCCTACGCATGCTACGAAAGATCTTCCGATGGCTCCCCACCGAAACCAAGGAAGATGGTCACACAGGCACTCGTTACCAGCCTACTGGACTTCGGAACACCCTCTATACCGGAACCACAGCCAAACTCCAGAAAAGACTCCAACGCATCCAGCACGCCTCCGCACGACTCATCTTGGACATCCCCCGACACAGCCACATCTCCGGACACCTGAGAGACCTTCACTGGCTCCCCGTCAGCAAGAGAATCACGTTCCAACTCCTCAACCACGTTCACAAGGCCCTCAACGACCTGGGCCCCAGGTACCTCAGCAACCGCCTGACCTTCTACACTCCCACCCGCCAGCTACGATCGACCAGCCACGCCCTCGCCGCTGTGCCACGCATCCGAAGATCCACCATGGGAGGAAGATCCTTCTCCTACCTGGTAGCCAAGACTTGGAACTCCCTCCCCATCCACCTCCGCCTGACCCAAGACCACCTCTGCTTCAGTAAGCAACTCAAGACATGGCTGTTCGAGCAGTAGCGGACCCCCCTCCCCCAAGCGCCTTGAGACCCTCTGGGTGAGTAGCGCGCTATACAAATATCCTGATTGATTGATTGATTGATTGCCTGCATGCTCGGGATGTGTAGCGCGCGAAGTCACCCATGAGGTTTGTCCCGCCCGCTCGTGTCCCCTTATTTCCGGTCACTACTAACGTGTTCGCGAGTTATTCTGTGCCAGATTGCAGTTTCTGCGTGTTCGGCAACTCGATCTAACCAACAAGCATCCTCGCGCACGCGAAAATGCTATTGAGCGCGCGAGAACTACGCTACGCAGCAGTTTGCGGAGTATTCGACAACTTCGCGTTCTCCGCGGAGCGCGGAGTTGCCGAAACTCCGCAAACTCCGCGAACGGACCGTAGTTCTTCGCCCAGGGTTACCTAACTCTCATACCCATAATACTAGCTATTTAATTTATTTAATAACTTTGTTAATTTACTTACCTGCCATGTCTGATTTAGAATCAGATGACGCTATGGCAAGCTCCCCAAATCACAACAGTGATAATTTCAAATCTTTCCTTCAAATGGAAATGAGGACCTGTATGCTAAATACATTCCGTGAGCTTATGTCTAATAAAAGGTCCCTCTTACCGGATGAAGACACTTCTGATCTAGAAGCTGAACACTCTAAGGCTACCAAAAAAAGCAAACACTGTTTAAGCACTGACGAAGGTCGTGCTACCTCATCTGAAATGGGAGGTCCAAGTACATCAAAAGGCATGGGAGGTCCAAGCACCTCAAAAGGCATGGGAGGTCCAGGCACCTCAAAAGGCATGGGAGGCCCAAGCGCCCCAAAAGGTAATGTTGTCCCAAGCGCCATCGGCAACACAACTACTCTCAGTGCTCCCATCAATTCCAGCTCAGAGGAAGATGAATTCTTCCTGGATCCTGACGACGAATTCGTCTTGGACCTTGACGATCAAGATACAGATGAATGGGACCTTAACGCTCTCTCAGTCACGCACTCCTCCCCCTCGTCAAAGGACGCGATCCTTGACCCTCTTGGTGGGGAAATGTTCTCCCCAGAAAACATCTCCCACCCTAACAGCAAAAAGTGGTACCCCCACGATCACGTGGCTAAGTTCGTCACCACTTGGCTGAGAAACTCTGTTCAAAGAGAATCACGCAACACCATGAGATCTGAGTGCCCACGTCCATTCATAGAGGGTAAAGTTTGTCAAACTCCCAACTTAGACCCCGACTTGATTAAGTTCCTGTTTAAACTAGGCAAGGATCCAAGAAAGGGTCTGGAAAGAGCCCTTAAAGCCTGTCAAGATCGCCTTCTTGACCTACTAGGCCCCCTTACCAGGATCCTCGACCTTGCTGAGGAATCACACATTTCCAACACACCCCTAGACATTAGCCTGATTAAAGGTTGGAGTCAGAGAGCCATTGTACTCCTTGGTAATGCTAACTCCTCCCTCAATATTGAAAGGAGAAAATCCGTCCTCATCAGAATCAACCCGAAACTCGGGGACCTTGCTGAAAAAGAGCCATCATCTAAACCTAATGGCCTCCTCTTCGGACAAGATATGATCAAAACTCTCGGCAGATATGTGGCGACCTTTACAGCCTTAGACAAAGCCCAAAACAATATGAAACGTGTTTTTGGTCAGGCCGGTGGAAGAGGCCGTTCTTCCGGCCGAGGGAATTTCCGGCATTTCACCTACGGAAGAGGAAGAGGTTCATCCGGTAGAGGAAGAGGCTTCTACATCTCCAACTCCAGACAGTACTTCCCAAAAAGAGGGAGAGGTTCACGTGGAAGAGGCTTTCCCGCTCGTGGTGCTTCCAACAACACCACTGCAAGTAAGTGCACTCCTTTCTTCCCCCCCCCCAAAAGGTCGGGGGCAGACTCAAACATTTCATTCATGTCTGGGAATCATTAACTCAAGACCCGTGGGTTCTAGAAACAGTTCAGGGCTTCAAAGTAGACTTCACAGAGATTCCTTTCCAATCTACCACTACCAATCCTCTGATTCTCTCTTCAGAACATCTAGAAATCGTCAAAGAAGAGGTTTCCTCTATGTTAAAAAAGGGCGCTATAATAGGGGTCCCTTGGTCTCAAAAGAATTTCATGATGCACCCTTTTCCTAGTCGAAAAGAAAGACAAGGGTTGGCGCCCAGTAATAAACCTTCGAGAGGTAAACAAGTACCTCGTCTACCGTCATTTCAAGATGGAAGGCATCCATCTGCTAAGGGACCTTCTTTTCCAAGGAGATTGGCTAGTCAAATTGGACTTAAAAGACGCTTATTTTACCATTCCCATGGCAATAGAACACCAGTCCTTTCTCCAATTCATTTGGGACAATCACCTTTTTCAATTTCAGGCCCTCCCTTTCGGTCTTTCATCCGCCCCTTGGTGTTTCACCAAAATCATGAGAACAATAGTCTCCATCTTAAGAGCAAGGGGTATTCGTCTCATCATCTATCTAGACGACATACTAATAATGTCGCAATCTCACTCTCAGATTCTAGAAGATCTACATACCTCCATGAACCTCATAGAAAGCCTTGGGTTCATTATAAACAGGGAAAAATCAATCCTTTTCCCCTCCAAATCTCTGAAGTTCCTTGGCTTCACTGTGGACACATCCAGGTGTCTTCTCTTACTCCCCAAGAAGAAGATTGCCAAAATTCGAAAAGAAATCAGATTTGTCCTCAAACATCACTCTTTATCCCTCAGAAAACTGGCCAGACTCCTTGGTCTCCTTTCTTCCTCGATCCAAGCTATCTTCCCTGGCCCCCTGAACTACCGTGCTCTTCAGAGAGTAAAAGCCAAAGCTCTCAGATCCGGACTTTGGTACGGAGACCAAGTCTCTCTAGACGAAGAAGCCAGACTGGAACTTTCTTGGTGGCTGGACAATTTGGACGCCTGGAATGGAAGAGCTATCTTTGGTTCGACTCCAGACTTCGTTCTAGAGTCAGACGCCAGCCTTCACGGCTGGGGTGCCCGTCTCCTTGACCAGGACACTGGTGGTGTATGGACCCCTTTGGAATCTTCCCACCATATACATTTTTTAGAAATGACGGCCGGGCTCTATGCACTGATGAGCTTCAGACAGCCTCTTCAAGGCAGATCCGTTCTCCTGAAAATGGACAACGTTTCCGCAGTCTCGTATATCAACCGTCTTGGCTGTACGAAAGTTGCAGACCTATCGGATCTTGCCAAGAAACTTTGGATGTTCTGTTTGGAACACAATATTTCCCTGAGGGCAGAGTACCTCGCCGGAAAATCCAACCTCTCTGCAGATTGGAACTCGAGGTTCCTAGTAGACTTCAGCGATTGGAAACTCAATCCGACCATTTTCAATTCCCTGTTCCACTATTGGGGTCCTTTCGATGTGGACCTTTTCGCAAGTCGTTTGTCTTCCCAACTTCCACAGTATTTCAGTTGGATGCCAGACCCGGGTGCTCTCGCTGTCAACGCTTTCCTCCAACCTTGGGCTCCTCTCCGACCCTACGCCTTACCCCCCTTTGCTATGATTCAAAGGGTTCTACAGAAAGTGAGACAGGAACAGTGCTCCCTGGTCCTGATAACCCCCTTCTGGCCGTCTCAAGCATGGTTCCCCACAGCTTTGGAACTCTCTTGCGACATTCCCCTCCTAATTCCGGCCTCTCAAGGTCTCCTCCTAAACGCAAACGGAGAAGATCACCACCTGGTTCCTTCAGGGAACCTGAACCTTCTTGCTTGGAGAGTGTCAGGCAATCTAATCAATTGTCTGGACTTTCGTCATCTGCTCTTACACTCCTCGGAGAATCTTGGGCTCCTGGAACACACTACAGATATAATAACATCTGGAAAAAATGGTCTAGTTGGTGCTTCGAAAGGGACTTGGATCCCGTGGAAACTTCTATCGTTAATATAGTCAATTTCCTAGCGGAACTTTTCGACAGTGGTCTCTCCTATAAATCTATTAACTGTTATAGGTCTGCCATTTCCGCAGGTCACTCTATTGTCAACGGTAAAACGGTAGGTAAGAACGCTATTATTTGTAGAGTCCTTAAAAGTATCAGACTTAAAAGGCCCCCCAGGCCTAAATATCAATCTATTTGGGATGTCAAACTATTGCTTGACCTTTTTTGCTCCTGGCCTGATAACTCCCTTCTTAACAGAAAATGTCTTTCAATTAAACTTGCCTCTCTTCTTTGTTTAATCTCCTGTCGCAGAGTTTCAGATGTTAAAGCTCTGGACATCTCCAATAGATGTTATGACATGTTTGGTGTTAAATTTGAAATTTTTAGGAGAGCTAAGACCATGTCTGACTTTATCTTCTATCCACGTTTTGATTTTTGCAAAAAACTCTGTGTTGTTGATTGTATGAAGGAATACGACTCCAGGATGTCTAATCTTCGACCCCCTGATGCGAATCAACTTCTTGTTTCCTATGTTAAACCCTTTAAACCCATCTCATCCTGTTCTATCGCAAGGTGGGTTAAATTGGCTATGAACTTCGCTGGTATTGACCTTTCTAAATTTCAAGCTCACTCACTAAGAAGCGCAATGGCCAGCAAGTCTTTCTGGTCGGGTGGTAAGTTGGATGCTATCCTTAAGGCTGCTGATTGGTCTAATGCCTCTACTTTTGCCCATCATTATTGTAATTCACTTGAACATGTTTCTGATGTTGTGATTCAAGGCTACCAACATGTGTAATGTAGCCTCCTGTCTTGTAATGAAATTGCGATTCTCCTATTAACATGACCAGAGAATCTGGATTTCATTAAAGACACGGAGGCTAACATTATCCCTCCCGTCCCTCCCTTGAGGGATATTGAGGATTGATTTGGTTTACAATGTTTTCAATGTTTCATACCTTTTAACCTTATGCCTTTCTTGTTGCTTCTTCTGAAGGTTACTTTGTGCCACGGAGAAGGCAAGACAACCATAGATTGGAAGTCGAGGGTAGGGGTGTGGGGGGGATCGCAACGAGTCACAGCGATCAGGGGTGAAAGCGAGTCACAGAGCAAGTTATTTTGAAAGGTGCCATAGTTCAACAAAACAATTAAGCACATTTAAGAATCGACCACATTATTCAAATATGAGCACATTTTTTAAGTATAGGCAACATATGAATATATAGGAAGGGTTGAAAGGACAGGGTGAAAGCTGTCATAAAGGGAGCATAAAAAAGATACTTCAGTCACAATAAGAGCATGAGAAACGATGCTACTAAGTCATTGAAGAATAATATATGATAAAGATCAATAATTCATTAATTGATACAATATAAAGGACAAGAGAAGAAAGTCAACTTATCTGTTGTGAGCCGCATTTAAAAGAGGCAGCTCTACTCCTGCTCATGCCTTATTTTGTTGCTGTGATGTCATCTAATTCTTTGTTTTACCTTTGTGATGTAAGCGGCTGTTGTAAGTTAGCATTAAAGGATTAATGCATAATGTAGCCTCCTTGTCTTGTAATGAAACGATAATTCTACACATGTGTGTATCCTTCTTTGTGGAACTGAAATCCACTGCTTCATTGGCATTCCGGATTTAACATTATTTATAACCCACTCACCCTTTAAACTAAGAGTGCCTTGAGAAGATCATTTTCCCATGGAATCAGTCCAACAACAATTTAATTGCTGCCAATTTCAGTCTTCATTTCATAGTGTGGGAATGACTCCTCCTCATTTTTCCTGCTTTCTGCTTAATAATGGATTGATACAAAGGTGCCTAAGAGGGCAATCCTTAGCTTAATTACCGATTCTTTTTTGATTGATCTTCCACAATCAAATTTGTTTTTTTGTTCTTTCGAAAATGTATGGCCACTTACCAACCTAAAATACTAAAGGTCTGAGTTGATAACACTAATAATCAAAATCTCACCAACCTTCCTTTTAATTTTTCCCATGTACCCTTCCTCTTCGGACGATCTTAGGATGAATGAATGACATTATTACATACTACAGTATTGCTATAATTGAAAGTATGTATATCTTCCTGCTTTAATGGAAAAAGGATAAAGATCTAAATGAGGAAACTAATAATCTTCAAATGAACGAAAGCACATAGCCACAAAATCGATCATGTGCAACAGTGAACATATGTGTTCTTTCTGAAGTTTCCCAAAGAAATATTTTCTTGGCCAAATCCACAACCATACATTTCCAAATTCATTTGGCACAAAGTTGTAACATTAATGTTAGAAATTATAAAATTTTCAAATAATCCCCCTCTAATTTTCTTATGAAGTACTGTGAAGATATTTTTCATACCAAGTTGGAAAAAATTGAAGTCTACCTTGACCTACCATCCAGTCATTCCTCTCTCACTATATGCAGAAAAATACGTAATATTTGATCTTTCGTCAATGTGATATGTCAGACCGAACCAATAAATACAAGTTTAAACAGTTCACTTTTCCCTATTTTCTTATACTTTGCCCCTGTGCCCCTTAACAACAATATACACTTCTGCACAAATATTACTTTATGGACAAACATTGCCAGCACACATTTCAATGAAAGTAGATCAGCAATGCGTGTACAAACTCTGTACCTCACTGAAGAACATGTTATAGGATTGAAAAGAAATCTCATGAACCAGAAGACCTATATAACTTTCATCCCGTTTCAAGCATCGTCTTCTTAAAGATGTTTCTGAGATTGGTGTCAAAAAATACCTGAAATAATTTGTAATGGAAACAAACTCCTGAACTATCTTTAATCAAGTTGAGGAACTGATTGTAGCACGTGATGCTGTCATTAGTATTCGTGAGAATAGGGATTCTACGCTTTATTTATTTACAAGTCTTTACTAATTTATTATTGTACGTTTATCAACGTTAATGCACAAGGAGAACCACTGCAATATTTTCAAAAACACATTTAGAGGATTTACTACAGAAAATTAAGCTTTCTTGAATAAGAAAAACAATGAAAGCTGATAAAATAGAATCATATGGCAGAAAAAGGAAACCCTTTAGTTTGGTTGCTAAGTGGATGAACAAATAAAATTACAAAGGGGCATGGAGAGGGGGGGCGCTGAGAGTAATCTAGAGGCAGAGAGACAGAGCATAAAGTGAGAACAACGAGCACAGATAAGGAAGATCCAGGGCGTTCAACATTTAAAGATGATAAAAAAATAAGTCTAAATGGAGGAAATAAGGAAAACTAATGAGTTGAGGAAGTTTTGGTTGAAGGTGCATAAATCGAGAGAATGGTTCCCACAGACATCCAAGATCAAAGTGACTAGAACATTTCAGGATCTAGCGTTCCTCCCTGCCAAACGTGAAATAGCCTGGAACTGGAAATCAACAGAGGGGCCTAGACTGGCCCCCTGGTAAATGAACAGCTGAAGTCGGCGGGATGTGAGGCACGCATACTGGAAAGGGGCGACCACTCGGTCCCCCCGAATGTATGGTTGGGTGCCCCGATCCCCCCGGGAAACCATTTTGGGCGGGAGGCGTGTCTCGGCTGGTATGCCCGAAGTGGCGTAGCCGGGGCACGCCTTTTCCCGCCCAAGAGGGGTTGTCCTAGACACCTACACCGTTGGACACGCCCCGTAGGCGGTTGGAGGAGGGTCAACGCCCTCCCGAGGAAGAATAAAAGGAGCAACAATCCAAGGAAGCATCCTCTTGTTCCTGTGCTTGGAAGCTGCACCTCCTCGTTGCACGTGAGCCCGAGACGGAACAAGGAGCCAATTTTGAGAACTTGTAATTTTGTGTTTCTCTTTTCAGTGATTCCGAAGCTTTGGATCCAGGACCTCGAGTCGAATATCCGTGAACGATGCCTGGCAAGAAGGTCGGAAAAAAGGTTGGGACCGAACAAATGCTTTGCATGCCGGTGAAGGACATGGCGAACATGAAGAAGCAGATGGCGGCAATGAATGGTACGGGTAGACCGAAGAAAGTCATCGGACCAGCATTGCCGGGAGTAGTCCCTGCCGGGAGAGGTAAAAGGGCCAGGAATAGGGCGGCAGGAGGGGAGGCCCCGGTTCCCGAGTCACCTCCGGCGAGCCCGGTCAGTCCGGTGGAGGCCCCAGTTCCGATCCCGAACGCAGGACAGCCGATCCCTGTGGTAGTTACACCTGTTAACGAGGGGGATATGCCTCCCGAGCTGGCCGCCCAGTTGGCGGCGTGGTTAGGCAAGAACAACGAGGGTGCGGTGGCACCGGGAGACACGGCCGAGGAGGCCAGGTTAATAATGAAGCAGTTGCGGCAATCGAGAGATGCTGCGAAGGCACCTTGTCCTCTTGTTTCCCCGCAGGTTCCCTCGGAAAAACCGGCGTCGAGCGTTGGAACAGCAGCGACAACAGATCCAGCTACTGGTTCGGGTAAGCAGCCGTTGCCAATGGCGGGGGAGGGATCGTTACCCTCAAGGAGGGAAAAGGTGGTCCAACATATCCCGATGGATGTGAAAGAAAGGATTTGGGCGGATAAATATGTGAACATGTTTTCACTGTTGACCGATCACTATGAGATAGAGCACGTTAAAAATCAGAAGGAGTTGTTGCATCCGAGTGTATGGCGTGCCAAAATGGCGGGTTTCAGAGTAGATGAAACGATCGCTAATTGGGCCAGGGCATTTGGAATGTTCACTGCAATCATGGGGGAACGTAGGCCTGAAGTGTTGTCGGAATTAGCCTGTTACCAGACACGTATTATGGAATTTTATGAAACGTATGAAGGCAATCAATGGATGGGTTATGATAACAAATTTCGTAAGGCCAAGAGCACGACTCATCCCTGACGTGGGATTGTTTCGACTCAATTTCCTGGCAGAAGCAGGTTATGCCGAACACGACGAAGTTGTCTTCTCTTGGTGGGAATGGGGCGGAGCCTTCCCGCCATTATTTGGCGGCGCCCATTCGGGCGGGCGCCAACGGTGATCAGCACACAAAGAATAATGGGAACTCGGGTAGAAAAGGGGTCTGTTGGAGCTTTAACAGAGGCAAGTGCACTAGGCCACAAGGGACATGCAAGTTCAGGCATGAGTGTGCAGGGTGCGGACAGTCTTCATACCCCGAGAGTTCGTGCAGAGCCAAGAATGGTGATACAGGAGGTAGAGGAAGGGCCAAACAGGTCTAATATCGACCGAGGGGCACCGTTACCTACTCCCGTTGACATCATGGCATTGATCCCTTGGCTGAACGAATACCCTGATCATGTCTCCGCCGGGGTGTTAGGGACGGTTTCTCATATGGTTTCCACATCCCGGCGGGGGATTGTCGGGGGGAAGCACAGTGTAAAAACCAACTATCGGTTCAACAAAATACGGCGGTGGTACAGGCAAAGATTGCAAAGGAGGTGGCCCGAGGTTGGGTTGCGGGACCATATGGGAACCCGCCAGTTGTTAACTTTGTTTGTTCACCGTTGGGAGTAGTCCCCAAAAAGGACCCAGGTGAGTTTCGGTTAATCCATAATTTGTCCGCTCCTAGGGGTCTTTCGGTGAACGATGCGATTGACCCGGGAGTTTGTTCGGTGCGGTATGCATCCTTTGATGAGGCCGTCGCCATGTTGAATCGCCTGGGGCCCGGAGAGCTGATGGCTAAATCAGATATCGAGTCAGCGTTCCGGTTGCTCCCGGTACACCCACAGGATCAGTGTCTCTTAGGTTTTGTGTTTGAAGGACGCTACTATATGGATAAATGTATGCCGATGGGTTGCTCCATCTCTTGTGCGTATTTTGAGAAGTTCAGTACTTTTTTGCAATGGGCGTTCACCAGAGCCACGGGCTTCACGCAGGTTATGCATTACCTTGATGATTTTCTGTTTCTGGGGGCAGCCGGGGACACGGAATGTGCACAGGCTTTGAGGGAATTCTGTAATCTCATGAAAAGATTTGGCGTGCCACTGGCACCAGGCAAGACAGTGGGGCCATCTACTTCACTCGAGTTTCTGGGAATTGAGCTCGATTCTGTAGAGGGGTGCTTCCGTTTGCCCAAGGAGAAGGTAATGAAATTTAAGGCCTCGCTTGAAATGTGCCTCGGCGAGAGAAAAGTAACTCTCCATCAGTTGCAACAAGCTGTGGGTCAGCTTAACTTTGCCCTTAGAGTGATACCGATGGCTCACCCCTTTTCCCGCTCTATCGCACAAGCCATGGTTGGCCTCAAGGAAGGGCACCACCGCACAAGACTGTCAGCAGAGGTTCGCCAGGATATGCGCATATGGCTGGCATTTCTGGCGGATTTCAACGGTCACGTCGTGTGGAACAAACCGCCAGCTTCCTCCGAGGAGCTGGGGTTGTGGACCGACTCGGCAGGAAGTGTAGGTTTTGGCGCCATCTTTGGTAATCGATGGTCGGCACGAACATGGCCGGCGTGGTGGCACGATAGTGGGCTCACAGGTAACATTGGGTTTCTTGAGCTGTTCCCCATTCTGGTAGCCTTGAAAACATGGCCAGAGGGGTTTCGTGATCGCTCTGTGGTGTTCTGGTCGGATAATATGACCGTTGTTGAATGTATCAATAATCAGGCAGCACGCTGCAAATGGATTTTGAGATTGCTGAAAGAAATTGTCCTGCTATGTATGAGACTAAACGTCCACTTTAGGGCAAGACACGTGCCGGGGGTACTGAACCAGGCAGCTGATGCACTCTCTCGTTCCCATATTCAGGCCTTCCGGGGTTTTCTGCCCTCAGCGGACTTGGTGGCGGCACCATTTCCCGAAGCTCTCTGGTCTCTCGGTGCCCCGGATTACAAAACCTCGTGGGAGAGAGTCTAGCACCCAGGACAAGGAAGGTATATGAAGGAGCGTTCCGTTCCTATTGGTCATTTTTGGGTTCAGCTAGGGGGGAGCATTGGGGGCAGGAGGAGTATGTCCTGAAATTTCTGGTATCACTACATCAGGCAGGCCGATCACTGGCAACAGCCAATAGGCACAGGGCCGCCATTGCCTTCATGGCGCAGGCTCATGGCATCCAGGACCCCACATCGTCCTTTCTCGTAAGGAAGGCACTGCGTGGGTGGCAACGCCTTGAGGGTCGTAGAGTGGATGAGAGGCACCCGATAGGTCTAGCAAGGTTGTCCCTGTTAATGTCCGTACTCCCTGCGACATGTTCATCTCAATCAGAGACGGTGCTGTTCCGGGCCGCTTTCGCATTAGCATTCCATGGGGCTATGCGGGTAAGCGAGCTGGTAGCGAGGAATAAGCAGGATACGGGGGGAGGTCTGTGTCGAGAACACATTCAAATTAAGGGTGAGACGATGGTAGTCTCGATAGCCAGGTCCAAGACCGATCAGGGAGCGATCGGGGACAGTGTGGTAGTCCAGCGGATTCCGGGGTCTCCCATGTGCCCGGTAAAATGCGTGGAGGAGTATTTAGCGCAGAGGGCGGCATCATGGGGGGGAAGCTTGCTGAGGCACACCGACGCCACCCCACTGACTAGGTTTCAGTTTCAGCGGGTGTTAACAATGGCAATCGCGGCAGCGGGCTTGAACCCGAGCGATTTTGGGACCCATTCCTTCCGGATAGGGGCTGCTACAGAGGCTACAGCCAGGGGTCTGAGTGTTGAAAAGGTGAAACAGTTGGGGCGTTGGTCCTCGAATTGTTATAAAAGGTATGTGCGGTTGCACATGTTGTGAAGCTAATGTCATGCACTCACGCTTCTTGTTTTCTGTTTGGTTTACAGTTTCGCGAGCAGGCTTTGCGGGGCGGACGGTGCAGTTGACCTGACACCTGGGGACCAGCGGTCAGAGATCACCGGCTGTGGGAAGAGTGGTGTGGGTCGTTGGCCACTCATACGTGAGGCGCGCGCCGCAGACGTATTCAAAGCAGGTGACATGATTCACGTGGCTGGGGAATACGGGTACAGGGTGACCTTCCACGGAAGGGGCGGGCTCTGTATTGACCAGTTTCAAAGTTTTATGGAGGGACTGTTAGGGCGGAAGAGGTCACCGCCATCTGTAATCATAGTGCATCTTGGGGGCAATGATTTGGTGACCATTGGTCGACGAGTACTTCTTGAGTTAATTTTATCCGCAGTGAGTTGGTTGGCAAGAAGGGTTCCGGGGTGCACGATTGCATGGTCACACATGGTTCCTCGGAAGGTGTGGCGGGGGGCCCTCTCTGTGTCAGCCTTGAATCAGTCGGTAAAGAAGGTTAATAACAAACTGGGTAGGTTGTTTCGTACAGGAAAATTGCATTGTATTCCACATGGATGTATCCGGGGGGACCATATGTATCTGGAGGATGGGGTCCATTTGTCCCGGGAGGGAAATGTCTTACTCATAGGTGACTTCATAGCTTGGTTAAAGAGTTTGTGTAGCCATGACCTTTAGTAGGAGTTTTGTGGGGGGTCCGGATAGCCGGTCAACTATCCGGCCTGTGGCGGTAAGGTCATGATCGGTGAGCAGTAATTGGAAGATCCCTAGAGGTGGGGCGCCACCTATTATGGATGGGAGCGCCCGGGGGGAGGCGGCCATTGGCCCCTCACACGGGGAGGCGGTACCCTCTAAGGATGGGGCAGCCGAAAGGGAAGGCGGTCATAGGCCCCTCCCTGGGGAGGAGGGGCTACGGGCCCCTCCTGGGAATTTCCCGGGGCCAGGACATCCGCGACGGCGGATGTGGTAAGCAGTGTGGGGTGGGAGGGGGGTCTACGCTACCTTCTAGACACCTCACACGAGTCCTCGGACGACCACCAAGATGGCGTCGAGTAAATATGGGGCCCCCGCTAAGACAAGGGAAATTGGAAGTTGGCACAGAGGTACAGTCCTCTGTGCGCCCGCCCCTCACAAGTAAGGGGGGGAGTTCTGGTATTAGGGATCTGACACCGGTTACGACCTTGCCGTTGGCCCGTAATGTTAGGATGTACAATTTGAATTTTGAGAAATGCATTTACAGGATGTTTTAGAATCGGCTAGGAGAACCTTTGTATTAGAGATATGTTAAGGTTAGCCAATAAACATCGTAATGTGTAAATGAAATTGTACATGATATGAAACTGTTATTTTAATGTTTTAATTTTGTTTCATATTTTAATAAATACGGCCGGGAGGGTAACTCCCTCCCGCCTTCCAAAAGTTCAAGAACCGTTTCCGTCTTCCCATTCTTGGGGATTGTGTTGGGAGGGGGTGACGGGTATCCCGGCCATATGGAAAGGGGCGACCACTCGGTCCCCCCGAACGTATGGTTGGGTGCCCCGATCCCCCCGGGAAACCATTTTGGGCGGGAGGCGTGTCTCGGCTGGTATGCCCGAAGTGGCGTAGCCGGGGCGCGCCTTTTCCCGCCCAAGAGGGGTTGTCCTAGACACCTACACCGTTGGACATGCCCCGTAGGCGGTTGGAGGAGGGTCCACGCCCTCCCGAGGAAGAATAAAAGGAGCAACAATCCAAGGAAGCATCCTCTTGTTCCTGTGCTTGGAAGCTGCACCTCCTCGTTGCACGTGAGTCCGAGACGGAACAAGGAGCCAATTTTGACCCACCCACCAGCCCCTGATGGCAGCGATTTGTATTGCAATAAAGTCGATTAACGAGGATATTATCTCTTTTTCAGGTTGTTTCTAATAAAGTTGGGATTGTTTGATGTGACAATAAAATGGTTGCTCTTTTTTAGGCGAAGTATCGCAGCTGAGTTGAAAGAGGTGTTATTGCATAGTTAGAAGTTTATACTTTGAAATGCCCAGTATAGCTGTTTATTCCGTCCTCATTAGGTTAAAAAATGTCGTATTTATTTTTGGTCGGGCGGTAAGGTCATGATCGGTGAGCAGTAATTGGAAGATCCCTAGAGGTGGGGCGCCACCCATTATGGATGGGAGCGCCCGTGGGGAGGCGGCCATTGGCCCCTCACACGGGGAGGCGGTACCCTCTAAGGATGGGGCCGCCGAAAGGGAAGGCGGTCATAGGCCCCTCCCTGGGGAGGGGGGGCTACGGGCCCCTCCTGGGAATTTCCCGGGGCCAGGACATCCGCGACGGCGGATGTGGTAAGCAGTGTGGGGTGGGAGGGGGGTCTACGCTACCTTCTAGACACCTCACACGAGTCCTCGGACGACCACCAAGATGGCGCCGAGTAAATATGGGGCCCCCGCTAAGACAAGGGAAATTGGAAGTTGGCACAGAGGTACAGTCCTCTGTGCGCCCGCCCCTCACAAGTAAGGGGGGGAGTTCTGGTATTAGGGATCTGACACCGGTTACGACCTTGCCGTTGGCCCGTAATGTTAGGATGTACAATTTGAATTTTGAGAAATGCATTTACAGGATGTTTTAGAATCGGCTAGGAGAACCTTTGTATTAGAGATATGTTAAGGTTAGCCAATAAACATCGTAATGTGTACATGAAATTGTACATGATATGAAACTGTTATTTTAATGTTTTAATTTTGTTTCATATTTTAATAAATACGGCCGGGAGGGTAACTCCCTCCCGCCTTCCAAAAGTTCAAGAACCGTTTCCGTCTTCCCATTCTTGGGGATTGTGTTGGGAGGGGGTGACGGGTATCCCGGCCATATGCTAAGAAACGCTAAGAGGGGGCTGGGGAATATGGAGGTGGCCAGAGCCTGGGAGGCCCTACTGAACAGTTCACCCACACTGACCCGGTGAAAGAACACTTACAAGACCTGAATGAATGCTAAGACAGGCATCTCTTTACAAATCAGTCCTGCCAAATTGCCCTTCTCGAACTACACCTAGAATATTGTTGAATTGATCTAGTAATACCCCAGCTCGCTACATACATTTGACATCGAAGTTTAACATACTCAATGTGCACACAATCCACATACTAACACAATGTTGACTTGCAGCGGGGGTTGTTAAAAGTGTAAGTTGTAAACTGATACTGTGATCGCGATATTGTAGAACCAGCGCTGTATAGGAACAAATTTGAAATGTATTACATTTACTTAAGTGATGTAATATCTTAATTGTAACAATGACAAAAGTCAATAAAATCGAGGACAAACCGAATACTGCTACATATATACTCTGGAAAGGCACATCTAGGTATTTAGAAAGATTAACTTAGGGAGACGAGCCGAAGGAACAATTTAGTTAAAGAGAAAAGGAGACACATTTTATTCTCGAATATATTGTGTAAAAAAAATCAAGTGTCTTGGTCAAAAGGTAAGAGCATGAATTATGAGATGAATGAAACTAAAAAGCCTATGTGTTGACAAAAAAAACAATGCGGGCAGGAGAAAATGAAGAGAAAGGGGTAGGAAACGACGATGAAGCAGGAAATAAAAGGATCTGGGGGAATATTTACAAGGGCTTTATCTCCACTTTTTGGCTTAAAAAGCCAAAAAAGTAGATAAAAATATCGCCCTATTTACAAGAGGGTGCTAACATGCATAATCCCATGTTAGCACCCTTTTGCACTGCGCCTACCTTTGCATCTCTAATGAGATGCAAAGTGGGCGTTCCTGATATACACTACATGTCCGGAAGTCAATAGCACGGCTTCCAGCTATCAGCAAGGATGCCCTAGCATTTTAGCAGACGTTAGTTTTTGGAGAAAACTGCTGTTTGCTCCAAAAACTAACGTCTGCTAAATTCTTGACTTAATCAATTGCACTGCTAATCGCACCAACATGGCAAACATTTTTGCTTCATTTCAAACCGTGTATTCTTCCTTGTTTAATTTAAACCATCATATTTAAACCTTCTTTTTGTTTCAACTTTCTTCTTAAATCTGCACTCGGAATATTGTGCCATTTTCCAGGTTTCTATTATTCACGCTGTGTCCATCCGGACCTCTAGCAAAAACAAGACTAGTGCAGGATTCATCCAAGGCAGTGTGTTTATTAAAATTACCCAATGCATTTTGGGCTGCAAGCGCCCTTCGTCGGGGGTCACTCTAGAAAACAACAATAAAAAACAATGACCATTACTTTCTTGACCAGAAATATATGTTTTCTGCAGGCCAATTCCCCTTTTGTTTTTTGTTTATTATTTGACATGTAACGATGTAACTCTCATATTCCCCACAATAAGTCCTCTGAAAATACTGTTCTTAACATAAACCCATTTAACAACACTCTTTAGCCAGAAATTACTCCAAACCAATCTACACTCCCTTCCTTGGAGTAACGCGTTGTTAATTACGCGCTACCAGGGCGATAAAAAGCAGAGATAGCCTGCGATAATCTAATTATCGCTAAGCATGGCCAGCGATAATTATTGCTGGCCGTTGCTGATATGCCCCAACGTCTGCTAAATTCTTGACATATCCACCCCTAACATAGGGGGTGGATTGTGCTAACACGACCCTGTGGGTCGTATCAGCAAGGTTATCGCCCTTTTGCAGGGAACATCGCTGAAAAAACAGCGATGTTCCCTGCAAACAGGAGATTACCTCGATATCTCCGGATTTTTTATTGCCCTGAAGTAACGCGTTGTTAATTACGCGCTACCAGGGCGATAAAAAGCAGAGATGGCCTGCGATAATCTAATTGTCGCTAAGCGTGGCCAGCGATAATTATCGCTGGCCGTTGCTAATATACCCCTTGATCTTTTTAGGACTAAGCTTGAGGAAATGCGAAGACAATCAGTTTTCAATAACAACAAGATAACCAGAAATATGTTCTTATGGTGATTTAGAAAGAGAGAATAAAAACAAATTTGAGAATAAACTGCACAAAAGGGATATTCAAAGCTAAATGAAGAGATGATAAAAGATAAGGGAATGGCACATAGATAAAAGTACCCAGTAGAGACGTCTAAAGAACACAGAAGTGAACATAGTAATAAGAATACAAAATACTTTTCCAGGAAATCAAAAAAGAGCAGTCAGACAGACAAAGATGACACAGGTAACAACAGTATAAGTAGCAAACAAAGTAAAAAATTTTTATAAGAGTAGAATGGCCCAATGTAATAGCATCTATGCAGGATTTTAAATAGGATCTGCCTCAATCAGACAGATATCGCTAATACTCGAGGAGCCTTTTTGGCCTCCACCCAGTCCTCAGCTCCAATAGTCACAATTCTCTCTCATAGCAAATTCTGAGAGATAAAAAGGGGTCAAGTGCATTAATTACCAGGGAGCACTGTAGGCTAATGGTCTCCATCTTCCCAATGGTCCAATTACAATTTTGGCCACCTACGGGTGAAATTCTGGGTGCACCTACAATTGAGTGTACTTTGAATCTAGTTTTGCTTCAGGTTTAGGTAGCAGAAAATATTTGTCTTGTGTAGGGCAAACTCTTCTGTCCGTGCCTCAAAGGAGATTTAAGGTGGTCTGTCTCCTACTCATCGTCAATCTTGAAAACCCCTATTAGATCCCTTTGCCGAAACCCCTGGAGTATGGATCAATCAATCAATCAATCAGGGATTTGTGAAGCGCACTACTTACCCCTGAGGGTCTCAAGGAGCCAGGTGGACGTTAAGCAGCTCCGTCTCATCTGAATAGCCAGGTCTTGAGGCTCTTCTTGAATGCTTGCAGTGTAGGGGTTCATGTGATTGTGAGCAAGAGCTCGTTCGAGGTCTTGGCTGCAATGTAGGAAAAGGATCGCCCCTGCTCTGCAGATGCTTGGGATTTTGGCCAGGGGAGGATCCGCAGAGCGGAGGGTTCTTTTGGGTGCGTCGAAGGAGATTCTTTCATTGAGGTATTGGGGTCTGATGTTGTGGAGGGATTTTTAGGTTTGAGCGAGGAAATTGAAGGTCACTCTCTTTTTCGACCAGGAGCCAGTGGAGTTCTCGTAGGTGCTGAATGATGTGGGATGCCAAGGACGAGTCTGGCTGCGGTGTCCGGGACGGTCTGGAGTTTGCGGGGTAGAGATTTGTTTATTCCGGCATAGAGGGGGTTGCCTTTGGGGTACCCCGCAGCTGATTTCTGTGGGTTCTAGGAGGAAGGGCAGATGCCTGATTCTTTGGGTTTGGCCATTGAGGAAGGACTGGATCCTGTCAAGGGCGGTTCCCCGTATTCCAGCGTTGTGGAGCCTGGCAGATAGTGTGCCGTAAGTGATGGTGTCGAAGGATGCCGAGAGATCTAGTAGGATGACAGCAGCCATGTGGCCTTGGGTGAAGTGTATAGAGATTTCTTCAGTGGCGGCTAGGTGGGCGGTCCAGTGCTGTGGTTGCTGCAGAATCCGGAATGGGATGGGTTGAGGATCGAGATGGATTCTATGAAGTCTGTGGGATGGCTGTTGACAATCTTCACTGTGACTTTGGCAGTGAAGGGGAGGAGAAAGATGGGTCTGTAGTTCTTGAGTTCCATCGGGTCTTTGGTGGGCTTCTTAAGGAGAGGCTTGACTTCTGCACATTTCCAGTCATTGGGGGAAGTGCCTGTTTTGAGGGAGCAGTTGATGGTGCGTTGTAGTTCGGGTGCTATCTGTGAAAGATGTGAGGCAGGCAGGGGTTGTGGGGACTCCTGCATGTATGATTCTCATTGTCTTGGCAGCGTCTTCTGTGGTGGCAGGGGTCCAGGCGGTGAAGGTAGGCTGGGTTGTGTTGCTGGTAGACATAACAGAGTCGGTTCCTAGGTTCTGCTCTTCGAAGTTGTCGTAAAGAATCCTGATCTTGAGGTGGAAGTAAGAGCCGAGTTTGTTGCAGAAGTCCTAAGAGGGAGGGACATCAGAGGATTCACTGGGGGTTTTGGTGTATTCTTGTATGATGCTGAAGTGTTCCTTAGAGTCACAGGAGTTGGAGAAGATTCTGTCCTGGATGAAATTCTTCTTTGTGGTTCTGATGAGTTGGTGGTGTTCTGTCATGGTGATCTTGTTGGCAGTGCATTCTTCAGGGGTTTTGATGTTCCTCCAGGCTTTCTTGAGTTGCCTGCATGTGCATTTGAATTCCCGGAGGTCAGTGGTGAAGCAGGTGGCATTCGGGGTGCGTAGTTTGTCAGAGTTCCGGAGGGGGGCGAGTGTGTCTGCACAGTCAGTAATCCATTTGTGAAGTCCATTGGCTGCAGAGTTGGCCTCAGTTGTGGTGGTGGTGGGTACAGTTGAGGGCAGAGTTGAGGTACTCTTCTGTGATTTTGTTCCAATTCCTGCACATGTGAGGAGAAGGCTTGTGTGCGGGGGGTTTCGAGAAGTAAAAGTGAACGCAGTGGTGGTTCACCAGAGGGGTTGCGTGGTATGGCTGAAGCGAAAGCTAGGTCCTCCAGTGAAGATGGGGTCAAAGGTGTGTCCTGCTTTGTGGGTGGTGATGAGCTTTTTCAGTCCAATGTTGGTGAGGTAATCCAGGAGGGAGGTGGAGTTGGGGTCACTAAAGTTGTTGAGGTGGAAATGTAAGTCTCTGAGGAGTACGTAGTCGGTGGATGCGTGGTCGGGGGCATGATGAGGTCTGCAATTGCAGTGGTGAATGTGGCATGCGGTCCAGGAGGTCTGTAGGCAAGGGTGACACATAGAGTCGTATTGGGGTTGATCTGGATATGGCGTTGTTCTTTGTGGTACAAAGGGTTGTTCGTGCTGGATGTTGTGAGTTAGAGGAAGTTTTTGTGTATGATGGCGAGTCCACCTCCAGAGAGGTTGGGGCAGTCCTTCCTCTGGATTTTGTATCCTTCAGGGATGGCGGTTGCAATGTCGGGTGCAGAGCTGGCATTGGTCCAGGTCTTTGTGAGGAACGCAACGTTAGGTGAGAGGGTGTTGAGGAGGTCCCATATTTTTACTGCGTGTCTGGACAGGGTGCATATGTTGTGGACGATGCAGCTCAGGGGTTTGAGTGCGGATACCAGGTGAAGTTGCCTGCCATACCACAATGGTGTTTCCTATGGTGATATATGCAGCTGTTGGATCCAGCACAGTGCATCCCGCCAGGCTCGCAGAACCACAGTGTTGGGAACTGGTAGTGAACCATAGAGGATGCTAATAAGTTCCAGCATCTAAAACAGTTATTGTTTGAGTCTCACAGCCGGGTCATATCAGACCCTGAAAAGCCATTCTTTAATAAATCATAACAAAGATGCACAATATTATAGACTCATATCCGATACACCCAGATCTCCTTCGTAGGGAGAATGAATGCATTTATTTACAGAAAGCTGTGGCATCTTTTGGCATCATATCAATGATCTTGAATAAATATCTGGGCTTACAAATGGTTAATTTTGGATGATGTACAGAAACTTTGACACTATATTCATTTATAGTACCACTCTTCCTGGGGTAGTGATAGGAACAGAATCCCACTCTATATGTCTCTATGCAAATTATTTAAAAATGGAGCTAAATTAAATGACCAATGTAGTGTCACGTCTTATTCAATGTGCATCAAGTAGATATTTAAATGGGTCAGTAGAGACTTACAACAGGTGACATCTCTGTGATTTTACTACCCTTCTCTAATCAACATAATTAATTAGAGGGCTCATAAAGAGATTTCAAATTGTCATGAACTTTTACTGGTCTATTCAATGTAGAGTAGTAACAGCAGAATGTCATCTGCATACAACAACACAATGTCCTCCATAACCACCCAACACTGGTACCCTTGCACCAGTCCATTCTGTCTAATCCAATTTGCCTATAGTTCTATCACCAAAGCAAATAATAGCGGCAATAATAGGTATGCTTGACATGTATCTCTCTTGATGGAGAAGGCCTATTGTAGGCAGGTATTAACCTGGCCTTTAGCCAGGGGCTCAAAGAAAGGTGCTGGATTAACAGAAGGACATTTTGAAAAAAATTAAGTTTACACAGTATTGCCAAAGAAAGCAGCTTTGTCTGAATCAAATGCCTTCAACTTCCATGACCATCAAGTCACATGGACCAGTGAATTTCTGAGCTTGGTTGAGGACATTATGAATGCATCTTAAACAGTGTATTGCACTTCTTCGAGGCCTAAATCTGCTTTATTCAAGCTGGACCATTGAGTCCACCACTTTCATCAGCCTAATTGCAAGTGCCTTGACTAATAGTTTAGTCTTGAGATTAATCATTGAGATGGTATTTTGAACCCAAGTCAGAGGCTTTCCCTTCCTTCGGAGTAACTGTGAACAAAGAATGCCTATGGTCACGAGGTAGTGTGTCCTTCCATTGTGCTTCAGTGATTACAGCTTTTTGAAAACAACAAGGGAATCCAAAGAAGTCGGCAAGGGACCTTGGAAGTCAATATTATTAAAGCAACAGTGGTCCCTTATAAACAATAAGATTAATCAAAAAATAGAGGCAAAGTCATTGCTATATTTGAAAATGACATGCCCAGCCTGGCAGAGGTTTTGGTATTTACTTTTCAGTCAATGTAAAACATGAATAACACACAATATCCAAGATTGAGCACAAGCCTCTACCGAGTCAATCACACAAGAAATATCAGGACAGGGAACAATTCAAGGGAACAAACAAAAGGGCTTAGGCAAGAGCTTAACGTTCTGTAAACTTGTTAATCGCACAGTTTTGATTATAAAACAGAAGAATATTGACACCTTCACACTTTTAAAGGGCAAATAAAACATTCCATGTGTGTAAGGTGCTCATAGTTGTCGACGGCGTTTCGATCCGTTTAACACATTCTACGGATCTCATCAGGACTTTTAATGTATGCCTAATAGTAAAGCAGCCTCATTTGCCAAGAGGGAAGCCAAGGGGTTCAAGGCTTATTGTGTACCCAGTCACAGGAATATCCAGGCGGGCTGTTGCTGTGACCTGTTGGGGTCAGCTTGGATTCGATTCCGGTTAGCAATGCGCTTATGTAAGACTGAAGAAGGGCCAAGGTTTGGCCAGTCAAAGAACGTCAGGCGGACCACAATTGGGAATATACGGTGATGACTCCCAAGGACTCTTCCCCCCTAAAAATGGGCTTAATCAAAATAACATCCTGGATGCAACATAACTACCTAAAGTTAAATGGAGAAAAAACAGAAGTGCTCATATTTGGTAAAAACAAAAATGTGTGGGGTCCTCAACACTGGCCATGTTAAATGGGTGTTCCTCCTACACCCTCACCCCAACTGCGGAATCTGGGCATCATTATTGACGACTCTCTTAGCATGCACTCGATGCGTTTAAAACTACAGCTACATGTTTTGCCATCCGTAAAAGGGCTAAAAAAAATCTGTTGGATGTTGCCAGAGACTACCCAGAATACTGTGGTCAATGCCTTGATTACCTTAAGGCTTGACTATTGCAACGTGCTTTACTTGGGCTTTAACAAAGTCATAACACGCAGACTGCAGATGATATAGAATTCTGCAGCCAAGCTGTTATGTAAGGTCCCTAGAGCCACTTCTACCTCCCAACACCTACGAGACCTACATTGGCTCAGGGTTGAACACTGAGTCAAATTCAAAGTTCTAAGTTTCATGCACAAAATCAAAGCAGGTAATGCCCCGAAATACCTTAATTCCCTAGTTTGCCCCTATTTTCCCTCTCGAAATCTCCGCTCCTCTAAGCAAGGGAAATTCATTGTCCCAAAATCAAACTTTCTGGGATGGGTGGAAGGTCTTTTTCCAACCTAGGTCCCTTCCTGTGGAATACACTGCCTACAACACTACGCAATGAGACTAATTACATCAAATTTCGCAAATCCCTAAAGACATGGCTTTTTAACAATTAGCCAGTTGCCAAGTCTCCAGCCTCTCCTTGGATCTGCGGTTTGTGCGGGGAAACCCTTTTTGGGTAGCTGCTGCACACTATAAATTTAAATAACTAAAATAAATCATTGAGCTGTCTGAAGTTGTGGAGGAACATAGCATGAAGCTGTATCTGGAGAAATGACTAGTCAAGACAGTGCTGGATGGTAAACAGGCAATGTTTTTCTCTGTGGAGCACGCATAAGGAGTCATTGGGTATGTACCAGTGCTAGGGGCACCTCTTAGGTCTGTGGTGGCATTTCTCTTTAATTATAGGGTTCAAAACCACATATTACAAGTCTCCAGGACCAAAGGCCTGTGAAAAGTGGAAAACTGTATGGCAAATACATTCCTAGACTATAAGTAAGAGGTGAAAATGCAGAATGCCTTCTTCCAAATGATTAAACATCACCTGCGGCAAATGAATCTCTGTAACTCATTGTTATTGCCAGCTGAATTTCGGATAATCAACAGAGAGCGCATGCATTTCTTCATGACACTGGCTGAGGCACACGCTTGGCTAGAATCTGGGTGAGATACAGATCTGATGGAGCAAGGGGGAGGAGACGGTTCATGAAAAGTCCGTAGATGGAGGCAAAGGCCAGTCACGAACCTGAGGAGTCAACCAGCATATAAACAGCCAGTCAGGGAACAAGCGATGGTGGTGGAAGAGATCGAACAGAGTGCTAGTCCTATTGAGGATTCGGAAATGAGTGATACAGACTCCAGGGCCTCTTGGAATGTTTGGGAGACTGATTGACTTAGATGAGATCGAACTGGTGCTATGGCAGGGAATTACCCTCACTCCAATGGCTTCTTATGTGGAGTACTGACTTTTTACTAAATATATATCCTTTTTTTGCGGTTGGTGTGTGGCTTCAGCAGCATGTAGCATTACCCATGGGGACATGAGGGTGCCACAGTATACCTGTACAAAGGAGTAAGGCATAAATCCTATCAGGGTGAATCGATATTGGACTATGTAATAGTGGGGACTCACTCATTTGAGCTACTGAAGGATCTCAGTATTATTGATACGCTGTTTAGTGATCACAAAATACTGTCTATCTTTGCGAATGTAAAGCCCCCTAAATGTGATAAGTGGTCTCTAAATAGTGAATGGGTACATTTTGGCGTTAAATCAGGAAGGTGTCATTGGAATGCAAGAGCTCAACGAAATTTGGAGGGAATGCTCGATGTAGCAATAAATGATCTTCCTTCCTGGCACGGTTTGGAAAGTGAAAATTTTTCTTTGTTCATGAAGGCAGTAATAGCGGTGGCTAAAAACTCCAATAAGAAAAAGTCTGCTAGAATATTCCCAAGCCCCCTGAGATTGCTTAATAAAGAAATTAACAAATTAGTAAGGGCTCAATATTTAGCTAGATCTGTTGATATAGCACGAAAAATATCATTGTTAAAAAGGAAAAGGAGAAGGTCATCATTCACAATACGTAAAGAAAAAGAGGATGCCATCTGGATAAAAATAAGAGAAGCCTCTATTAATGGGGAAATGAGGCAGTTCTGGTCTCTTATAGGCGAGGGGTGTGGATTGAGAACAAGACCTTTACCCATCCCAATTGAGGAACAAATATGGATTGAATTTGTTTCTAATCTTTATGCAAGTAACAGCTCTGTGGCCCCACAAGCATGGCCAGAGGAGACTAGTCTGCCCCTGGTACCATTCTTAGAAAAAGACATAGACCTAGCCATCAGAGAAATGCAGCGCTCTGGGGCAATGGGCCCCGACGAATTGCCCATTTCTATACTAAAGCAAAGTGGTGCCAAATGGAGTAAATTACTTTGTCCTGTATTCAACATTTGCCTATTGGGAGGCAAGGTTCTACCTTCCTGGAAGGACAGCATCCTAGTTCCATTGTTTAAAAAGGGTGATCGCTTGTCCAATCAAAACTACCGCCAGATTGCATTGTTGGATGCAATCGGCAAGGTCTTTACAAGATGTTTGCTGAAGCGTATAAATGACTGGGTGGATCATGCAAACATACTCCCACTTGAGCAGACCGGTTTCAGGAAGAACCATGGTATTATGGATAATTTAACAGCCCTCCAGGTAATAACCAATAAATATATTAGAGCCAGAAAAGGGAGAGTCTATGTGGCATTTATAGATTTTTCCACAGCATTCGATAAGGTCGATCGTCGATTGCTGTGGAAAAAACTATCTGCTCTCGGAATGCCACCTAGGCTTCTACACTTGGTACAGGATTTGCATGATAATACATGGTGTAGAGTACTATTGGGGGGGAGAAAGGGGTTTGTCCCGGCCTATCCCCTCTGCCAATGGTCTCAAACAGGGCTGCCTATTAGCTCCCCTTCTGTTTTCCCTTTATGTTAGTGACCTCCCCCACACTATATCCCTCAGTGAAGGAATTGCTCTGCGCTTGGGAGACACTTACATTTCCTGTTTAATGTATGCAGATGACATACTAGTTCTAGACCTTACCCCAAAAGGCCTTAATAACCATCTGCATGCCCTACACTTATTCTCCGAAGCTCACTATCTGAAAATAAACATTTCTAAGAGCAAGGTAATGTGTTTGGAGGGGAAGAAAAAACTGAAATTAGGTCACATTAGTTGGGAGCTGGGAGGTCAAAAATTGGAAAGTGTAAAATCATATGTTTTTTTAGGAAAAATAGTTAGTAGCAACTTGAGTAATAAACCCCATATAGATAACAGCTCCCGCAAAGCAAAGTCGCAGGGAAATGGGCTGAGAGCCTTATATAAATCAACCGGTAAAATACACTTTATGCATCTTCTAGAAGCATTCCGGGCAAAAATCCCTGCAACTTTGCTCTACGGCATAGAACCTATCGATTTAGGTGGATGGGGCTTTTTGGACACCATTGAGGGTTCCCTCTTGAGAAACCTAATTTCTGTCAATAACAGTTGCACTGCAGCATCCCTTCGATTAGAATTTGGATTAAGAAGTAGCTGGGCACAGGGTTTGGCAGGAGTTATTCGCTGGGTCGCGTGCATGATTAAAGGAAATCCAGCCACATTAAGATCTCTCATTAAAAAAGAGCCAATGGGCCCCCTAAAAGAGTATTCGTTACTCATAAAGAACTTTAGGAAGGCTATTACACTCTTGGATCTGGAGGAAGCAACCCTCTTTGACCTTTCTGTGCATCAGCTAAAATCTACATTAAAACAGGCAACATGGAAGTTCAGCTTCAAAAGGGACTGCAACTCTATTACACTTAAGAAGGGGGTCACTCAAGTTGTTAATTCTTACCTGTTTAGACAATTACAACCGTATGACTCCTGGAATATGCCCCATGGTTTGCGCCGTTTTTGGCTACTTTTAAGGCAGGATCTCCTTCCTTTGAATACGTTGTTGGCCAAATGGTACGTTATACCCAACATATGCACTTTCTGCAATAATTCAGTCCAAGACACCGTACATGTTTTGTTAGTTTGTCCTGCCCTAATGGCCTATCGTCGTTTGTGGTTGAGACCAGTTTGTATGCAATTGGGTATTTTATCGGCAAGATCTCTCATTGATGCTATTTTCTGTCCTCCCAATGAAATTTTTTGCAATAGAATTTTTAACTTTTTTAAATGCTTTTTAGAATTGTATTAAATAATTTGCACGAAAATTTGTAAAACCATGTTAACAACAATCTGTTTTAATAAGCTGTTTTACTCTCATACTGCTCTTTTGTTACTTTATTATATGTGGATCTCTAAGGAGTTCCAAATCATATACTCAATAAAATTGAATTGAAATTGAATTGAATTGAGTAAGGTAAAGTAAGGCATGTACAACTGTGGTGCTGAGCTATTGACTGTGAGCTGACCTTACTTAGAGTTGGCTTTTATAGATCCTCATACATACCAAAGTGGACTTTATGTGGTTCACATTCGTGTGATACCATTTTGGTGGCAAGGTAGTTATACAAGCCTCAACCTGGGCTGCTGTTTTTGACCTGATTGAACTTGCTTCTATGTCAGACTGCTATGTCTGCTTAACGGTATGCTGCTGCCTGTATCAAACGTAGAAAACACTAGTTTTATACTGTCAAGCTGCAAATAGCTATGCAACATGATATACATTGTCTTGGGGTTATCAGATTCTGTTAGAAATGGGGGTCTTAAGTGGGAAGAGGCAGGTACCTTTGTCCAAATAGGGGCCCTTGCTTCTAGTCAGGGTAAGGGGGATACACACTGAAGATAACCCCTGCTCACCCCCTTGGTAGATTGGCAGGAGCAGACAGGCTTATCCCAAACTCAATGTGTAAGGTATTCGTACCAACACTCACAGTAACACAGTGATAATACCACGAATGGACACCACACCAGTTTAGTTAAATAAAGTATCTTTATCTAAACTTAACAAGACCAAAACAACAAAAATCCAACAAACGGTATTAAGGAAAATGACTTTTAAAAGGTTTTAGCAACTGAGTACAAATAAAACAATTGATGCGTGATTTCTCTTCACAGTACCTGTTGTTGTGCCAAAATTCACCACGCCAAACAGCAGCAGCGATGGGAAGCGTCGAAAAGAGATGCATCGGTTTCTGAGACCCTTGTGGACATTATGCAACTGTTCCTCTGTACATAGGTGAGAAATGCATCAGGTCCGGTCTTTAGTGGAAGCGATGCGTCGATTTTTTGACAATTCCCATCCTCGGGTGATGTGTCAGGGAAACCTTGCCCCACAGGGACCATGTGTGAAAATTCGGGATACATTGGTGAATGATACGGCCAAATCGAGTGGCAATGCGTCAACTTTTTCAGCCGCAATCCCTCAATGCGATGATTCTTGCAGTGGCGACAGGCGCTGCATCGGTTTCATCAGTGGCAGTGTGGGGAGATTCTTCTCGCACCATGGTGTTGCATTGGAAAAACTGTTGCAAGAAGAGCAATGCGTCGATTTTCTTGTTGTTGCATTGCTTTCCAGCTACCAGCAGCAGAAACAACCTCCAGAGGCCCCAGACAGTCACAGGCATTCCTGGCAGGTCAGAACTTCCAGCAAGGAAGTTCAGGGGAAATGGGGGCGGAGTCTTTGTGTTCCTGAGACTTTAAAACAGGAGGCAAGTCTACTCAAGCCCTTGGAGACTTTCTACAAGCAGTGGACACAGCACACAGCAAAGTCCTTCCCCTTTCCTTGGCAGAAAAAGCAACTGCAGGCCAACCCCAGACACACAGCAAGAACAGTATTTCTCCTCAGTTTCTCCAGCTCTTCTCCTTGGCAAAGGTACCTCTTGATTCCAGAAGTAGTCTCAAGTTCAGGGGTTTTCGGTCTAATACTTATACTCCAAAATGTCTTTGTTCTCTTTGTGCAAGGTTCTCTGTCCAAACCATTTCTGTCCTCTCTGGTGCAGCTGCCCGGCAGTAGGTGGAGACAGCATTGTGTAAGGCAGACAGGCCCTATTCCGGTGCAAGGAAAATCTCCTCCCACCACTCTAAATGTAGACTGGGCCTATTCAGGTGCTAATGAGAACTCCTCCCCCTACTCTGAATGTAGCTCAGGTCTATTCAGCACAGCCCTGACTCATTCAGGAAAGGCAGGACACACATCAACGCCTCCCCAGTGGCTGTCTGAGAGAATCACATTCCCAGCCCCTGTCACTCCAAATCCAGACAGTCAATACAAAAACAGGCAGAGGCACACAGAATGGTTAAACAAGGAAATGCCTACTTTGTAAAAGTGGCATTTTTAAACACACAATTTAAAAACCTTCTTTACTAAAAGATGTGTTCTTAAATTCTGAGTTCAGAGAGCCTAAACTTTATTTTTCCATCTTATCCCTATGGGAGGGTATGCTTGTAAAATGTTACACAGCATTCCCCATTCTGTCCTTTGGGGCAAGGTAGCCTTTCAATAGTGAAAAACAAAATTGTCAGTATTTCACTATCAGGACATGTTACATATATCAGTACATGTCCTACCTTTCCCATACACTGCACCCTACCCAGAGGTATACTTTGGGCCTATCATAGGGGTGTCTTAAATGTAAGAAAATGCAAGGTTAGGACCTGGCAAGTCAGTGCACTTGCCAAGTCGACATGGCAGTTAGCAAACTGTGCACAGGCACTGCAGTGGCAGGCCTGAGGCATCTTTTCAGGGCTACCCATGTGGGTGGCACAATCAGTGCTGCAGGTCCACTAGTAGTATTTGATTTACCAGCCCTGGCACACCCAGTGCACTTTTTTTAGGGACTGACAAGCAAATCAAAATATGCCAATCATGGAAAACCAATCATGTTCACAATTTACACAGAGAGCATATGCATTTTAGCACTGATTAGCAGTGTTAAAGTGCCCGGAGTCCTAACACCAACAAACACAGGTCAGGATAAAATAGGAGGAAGAAGCAAAAAGTTTGAGGATAACCTTGTGAAAAGGGCCAAGTCCAACAGATCCTCACCTGGAACGTAAGGGGCATGGCCACTCCTGGGAAAAGGTATAATATGCATGCATACCTTGAGAGGCATGGGATCTTTTTTGCATGTCTGCAGCAAATGCACATATCAACTGTTGAACTGGCCAAAATGTGAAAAAAGGGTAAAGACACCGTAGTGGGTACTACGTACACCGGCTATGCCAGAGGTATTCTTAAATGATTTCTACCAGGGGTACCACTTATACCTATATGAAGCGAGGTCAATTCTGAGGGCAGATCTGTTGTTCTGGAGGCTCTCTTGGATGGGAACATCTTAGTATTGTTGCAACATATGCCCCAAATGTAAACTTGGTGGATTTCCTTGCTAATCTTTCTTCATCGTGGTTTTCTAATTCCCGGGGCCTTTGCACACGGGGCAGTGATTTCTAGTGTTCAAGCTTTACCACTGGCTGGAGCGCAATCAATAGTGGCGATATGACATTTGACCCAATGGGCAAAAGGCACACTCCTAACTGAGTGACAATGGGATCTGTATCCATTAGAGAATACTCATTTTACTCCGGGGTACACATGCTGACCCTCCATATATTTGTTCTATTGTACTTCAGACGCCGCAGTGTGGATTGGTATGCCAGAGTACTTGGGACATACCCTGTCAATCATAATCTCCTCAAACTTACTTTGCACCGGGGAAGGGCAAGAGCCTGTATCCCTATAAGGAGAATATCCTCCCTTCTGCTACAGTATCCAGTTTTGAGAGATGATATGTCATAGCACATAGAACACTACTTTGCCGAAAACTATGGGATGGGATCCAATGGCTGAGGGCTACAAGATGTCTTCAAAGTAGTAATATGGGGACATTTCATACACAGGACACAGGCAGTGAAGCAGACTTTGCTGCATGAGCTGGGTCAATTGGTTGATCACATGAGTGCACTTGAGATTGAGTCAGTACACTGGCAGACAACATGCTGAAGGGTATACGCTGGGCCACATGTTAGCTTGGCTTCTCAAATCAGAGGTCCCATGTACCCTGATAGGGGCTATCCGTGATGAACAGGGTCTGCTTCATAACAGTATAATACTGGCCATAAGGCCTTAAGGGTGGAGAGGTACTTACACAACAGGGGAGTGGGAAGGGATACGTCCTCCCAAATAGTAAACACACACCAAACAGCATCCAATCCAACCTTAAAACAGGAAAAATAATACTGAAGTGGTCTATTTCTCTATATGAGGTGTTTTGGTTTGCTACTACCACTATTGGGAGCAAAACCTATTTGTTAAATTCCCCTCAAACACTGTAATAGTGTCATGCTACATCATGGGGGCACCCTGGCTCCTAAAAGCCAGGGTGGGCACAACCTTTTTCCAGGGATCTCTTGGGGGAAAAAGGCAGGGGGCTTTACAGGTTAAGAAATCACCATCAACTCATTTTAACATAGAGAGATAGTGGTTAGTAAAAACAGGAAAGTAGGATATCCCCAGGATTCAATGGTCCTATGACTCTATGCATGCCAGCATGTTTCAGCCAATATGAGGCCCTAGGGGTCCATGGCTTTCATCAGGGCACAAAAGAAGGTGGTATCCCTCCCTGCAATATTAAAATCAAAAAGATAATGCTAGCAAAACAGAATATTGCCATGGCCTGGAAGGTGGTGAGTGCACCCTCCCTTCAAGATTGGTAGATGGATGTGTTGAAATGGTCCGAGGTGGAAATCACTGTGATGTCCCTTTCCTTTGAAGATGTGGGATGAGCGTTTCTCACTCTGGGACACCACTCTGAAGGCAGTAGAGGCAAAATCAGACATCCGGCAATCATCCTCGATTCCTCAATCTTAATGAATGCCATCTCCTCATACTGTTTCCACACACTCTGCCTGCTTAAGAATATTTTCAAGTGGATCCCCACAGACTACAAAAAAGCACTATATGCTGGCACCACCAAAAAACTCTAAAACAAATTAAAAGAATCTAGATCACCTCTGTCAGACTTCTCCTGGACACACCCTGCTGCAACCACAGCTCCGGTCACCTTAAAGAATTGACTGGCTCTTTAAAAAAAAAAAAATATATATATATAAATATATATTTTTAATGCAAGCCAGTCAGAATACATATATATTTAAATTAAATTCAGATTAACAGAGTGCTACATATACAAATCAGAATACATTTTAGGACAACTTAACGCATAAGAAAAAGGATAGCATAGTAGTTCAACATAAAATATTGATATCTAAAGAACACAGGATAGAAAGTCAGTTTTTACAATTAATGAAAATTAATGAAATAAACCAACTTAGACAAAAAGATTACCCCAATTCCCCCTGAATCCACTGCTGGACTGGCTCCCAGATTTTCATTCCTAACGCTCTTTTTTCTTCCCCTTTGTTCTATAGATGGCATTTTCAACATTATACATAGCTAGTAAGCGAGCACTCCAGGTAGAAAAGGATGGGGATTCAGGACTAATCCATTCGTGAGTGATACACCCCCGCAAAGTTGCCATGGAGATAAATATCAAATTTCTCTTTTCCACTGCCAATGTATCAGGAGACACCCCTATCAATACTAACTCCGCTGTTAATTTTAATGAAAAACCAAGTAATACAGAAAGAAAAGATGTGAATTGCAGAAAGTAATGAAGTTAGTTGTGGATAGAAAAAAAACATATGAACTGTATCAGCAGCTACCATGCCACATCTACTACATGATGTACCAAGTGTTGAGCCCCATTTCAAAATTTTTGCTGGGGTATATTATATATCGGAAAGGAACATATAATGTTGTGTGCGGGTTCTGCCTGTCAGCAAAATGGAATTAGCCAAGGAGATAGAGTCCTCTATCATAATATTGTCGGAGCCCAGCTTCGCGGCCCATCTTTCTTGAACAATCAAAATATCATCTGGGCATAATGAAATCATTACATTATAAAAAAATAAAATCCTTTTTTTGCTGCAAAAGCTCTCAATCAGAGGAATCTTCTGTAATCCAGAACGTTCAAGAGGGGTTAGAGTGTTGAAAAAACTGTGTAACTAAATACTTGACATAATCAATATTTGTAAGATTAAACCTAACTTGAAGTTCTGGGAAAGATATAATATGATTATTTTGCCATATATCACCAAGTCAGTTAATTCCACAATTCCGCCATCTCGTCATAGTATGGCCTCTAAAGTCGGAGGGGAAAATATATGATGATGTCAAAGGAGTATATCTCAGAATTTTTAGAATCCTTACATGGCGCCTAATTAACTGCCAAACAAGGAACGCTGCTTGCAGGGTCTTAAATTTTGTTTTTTTGTAGTAGCGGGATTCAAAGTTTTTTAGCAGACATCCGTGAACCTCAACCCCTAGACCAAACTCGTATATGGATAGAGCATGAGATTCTAATATTTGCGCCTTGGCACCATTTATCAAGGGAGTAATAAACTGTAAAGCGGATGCAAAGTATTAGAACAACAAATACGGAATACCCTACCTTCCCCTTGCCTTAGGAAGAATCATCTTCTTGTAGGCTCTGCGCTGGCGCTTATAGCCCCATATGAACCTCGAGGCCATCCTCTCCAGTTGTTTCCGCACCCTAGTTTTTCCAGGGGCCCAAAAAAATAGCACGGTACCCGGACGGCGGCAGCGGACCAAGTAGGTTCCTGGTGGCGAGTCGCTACTAGCAAATGGCTGTAGCGTGAAGAGAGCCTCCCCCGCTTAGCCCACTGATGACAGCACCATAGTACCGTGCTATTTTTTTGGGCCCCTGGAAAAACTAGGGTGCGGAAACCGAATATTTCCGGTATTTTTATAATACAATTTTTCACATATTATATATCCACTGGTTGGACACGCCTTAGCGAGCGCGGACCACCAGGGATACTCACTTTAATGGTCCTGAAGAAAGCTGCATGAATTTATATAGACAGCTGAAACATGTCGACCTGCTTTTGAAGGGATATAAGTGGTCAAGAATATTACCACTAACAATATCCCACACTCTGCTTTTAATAATATTAGCTGACCACCAAATAAAGTTGTTTTTGGTACAACTAATATTTTTTAATATCTCACTATCACCTGCACTCAAACACATACCTATCAAGTTCACTTCACAATAACCTGCTCCGCTGTAAATCAGGCGTTGAAGCACACTGGAGGGACATTCGGTTCCTCCAGTGAGAACCCCATGATGAAGCATGTCACCACTAGGGTGAGTGAGGGTTCTTCTTAAATAAATATGAGTTATTGTTTTTCCTTTTGTATATGTTTTCACCCTTTTTCCCTATTCTGGTTCCAATATTGCCTTGTCACTACAGGTGGTTTTTTTTTTCCTTTGGTGTTCCTGGCTTTATTTCTTTGCCCACAGCACCAACAAGTCACTCCTTAGTTGTTGTTGCATTTATGATTGGGGATACAGGAGTGTTCCTTTGTTTATCCTCCCTCTCCTGTTGTTTATATATATGTTTTAAACGGGGCCTTGAACAACTACGGCCCAGCCCACACCAAGTTTCGGATCATGCACTCAATCCCCTTTCCGGCATCACAACCAGCTAAGTAACGGGGCTGTGTCTCTCCTTTTACTCCTTAGATTTGGGCAGGACACCAACGATCCTCCACTGACCATGGGGCAGAGTTAGGCCCCATAATAATGTATGTGTAATGTCTGTTTTGTTGTTATACGGTTATCCCTAGTGTTATTTTATTGATCCGTGTGTTGATCACTTACTTTTCTTTATCTCACGCCATTTGCCTTTCTTCTATAAGCATCAACTGTGGCGCCACCAAGCCTGAATCGCTATCAGAATAACATAGTGAATGCTACGACATGTTGGGGCTTAGACACACCCACTGTGTTTTTTATTGATATCTGTTTTTCTTTCCAGGTACGACAGGACCATTAGGACGTATCTACTTATGCATGCTTTATTCCTGCAGCATTCATTTAATTATTTTCACTGTTTCTCAGAATTTCAGCACAGTTTAGGAGTGGCGTACACAGGGCTGGTCCCTGTGTAGCCCTGAGGAAAAGATAGGGGTATCTTGAAACATGTTGGCATAAGTGAATACGCATACCTTACCCATTGACAGTAGGATCCCTAGTTCGCTACCCCACTTTTAATATACCACCCAGGAGCCAGAATAAAGTATTTACAGCTCACTAGGCAGGTATTTTTAACCACATAGACACTTACCACTCCGATTTCACAACACCACATGCACCACACATAGTTCACCACAATAAAGTGCTCCTACGTAGTTCGCAAGTCGCAGCACGCCTCAGCCCGTAGAGGACTGGGATGGCCCCAATGATGAAGCATGTCACCGTGGAGAAACCCTGATGAGTAATGGGACTCAAGAAAGAAATATCATTTTTCTTTCAATGTTACATATCACAGTTATTCCAACTCCAACCCCAACGAGCGTTGTGAGTATTAACAAACCAGGTTCTTGACTTTTGTTTTATACAATAGTTTTTTGTCTACTGTTAATATTTGGAGGGTGAACCTGGTCCTTCCCTCTAACTCCCTTCTTGATATAACATCTAAATATTGCCGCCTGCTCAGCCAGTTTGGTTGCAAATATCTCATATAGCCTTGCTTTGTGCATAGCAAGAGATTTTTTAATATGCTCTGCATCTTTTTTTTATTTTTTTATATTTTTTATTTTATTTTCACCTGGTATTAAGACTGCAAAACATTCGACATAATTTCCATTCATCAAGTAGATACACAACTAATCATAAATTAATCAGTTATTTCGCTTTGTCAAAAATTGACTTGACATAATATCATAAAAAAGAAAAGACAGATAAACATATAAAGGTCTTAGGTGTATTAGTTCATTTCTAAGTTCCCCCAAATTTTCTCATATTTCTTTAACGATCGGATACCCCTGAGTTCTGCCAGCGTACATTCCATAATTTTTATTTCGTTAACCAGGTACCACCATTCCAAAGCGCTGGGTGGGTTGGGGTTGATCCAGGCCCTGGCTCAAGTTAGTTTGGCACAGGAAAATAAGATTGATAATAATATGTAATGTGGTTGACTTGACAAATGTGGGCCTAGTATTACCATGGGTGCTGTTATTGGTGAGCTAAGAATATTTTTTGTGTTTAGGATCTTTCCCACTTCTTCCCAGAATTTCCCTAATTTCGGACATGAGAACAGCATATGGACAAGGTCTGCCGCATACTCATCACATTTCGGACATTTAGTTTTTTCTCTCATGATGTTATTCGGGGACCATTTAGAAAGTCTTTCTGGGGTATAATATAACATGTATATAGTTCTACATTGTTGTAATCGTAAGCTGAATGATCTTACATAGTCATGAATGTTAGTATAGGAATTACTTATTTGTTTTCCTGTTAAATTAGTTCCGAGCTTTAGATTCCATTTATTAGCTAGTGTATCATTATCGTCAGATCTTAGACCTATAAAGAATTTATATGCCGAGCTAATTATTGATTTCTCTTTTTTAGAATTTAGGAGGTCCCAAATACCCCCGCTCGCCAAGGTGTTAATTCTATTCTTCCGTACTAAAAAGTCATATATTTGCATATATTTAAATCTATGTGTATCAGATAATCCATATAATTGCTTTAAAGTAGGAAAATCCAGTATGCCTTGAGAGTTATATAAAGCGCCTAGAACCATAATACCTTTCAGTTGCCATCTGCGGCATACCCCATCACTAAATATACTGGGCAGCCCGGGATTATCCCATAGAATTAATTGTGAATGAAATATAGTGGTTTTACAGTGAATAAGTATATCCTTCCATATTCTTACTATGTCTCGTGCGGTCTTAAATGTAACCCTTTTGTAGAAGTTAGGATCTGTGATACGAAGAAAAAATTGTTTAGCATCTCCCTTTAGTGATAAATGATGATAGAAAAGTATGTCCTCTTCATTTAGTAGTGATCGAATACGTCTTATAAAAGAAGCCCAGAAGTATAATTTCATATCTGGAAAGTTAAGACCACCAGATCCTATTTGATTTTTTAGTATTTTTAGCGATCTCCTAGCCTTCTTATATCCCAAGATAAAGTTGCAGAAGATCCTACCTAATTGTTTAAACAAAAAAAAGTTTTGTGCCAAAGGAATTGATCTAAATAAATATAAGTATTTAGGTATGATTTTCATTTTTATCAGATTTATTCTACCGATTAAATTTAATGGAAGTCGGTGCCATTTTTTTAAACTCGCAGTGGTAGTTTTCATTAAATTTTTATAATTGATGTTATTGAGTTCTTTAATATTTGAAGTAATTTTAATTCCGAGATATGTCCCGATCTTGCATATTTCAGGCACTGGTTGAGGGGGAACAAAATTAACTATTATTTGAGTTTTGTGGACATTTAATTTATAACCTGATACATTGCCAAATTTTGATGCTTCGAGTTTGATAGCTCTTAAAGAATCAGTTGTTTCGATCGAGTATACAGCGATGTCATCCGCATACGCAGTAATTTTTAAGCTTTGACTGTCAGTCTTAAAGGGTATTATTCCTGTCTGAGTATCCAAAGCTTTTAAAAACGGTTCTAATGAAAGGGCAAACAATAAAGGTGAAAGGGGACACCCTTGACGTGTACCTCTTTTGATTGAAAAACAATGTGACGTAGGAGCACCATAGCTAGTGTATGCTATTGGATTGTCATAAAGTGCCCGAATCCCGTTTAAAAATTTTCCTCCAAACCCCATTGATCCCATTACATGCCATAAATAGTCCCACCCCAACCGATCGAACGCTTTTTCGGCGTCAAGCATTATCATAGCCAGGGAGGTAGCCTCTGTTTCTGCTATATCGAACGCCGTTATTGCCGAATTGACATGAGCTGATGTGTCTCTCCCTGTTATAAACCCATGTTGTTGCGTGTTGACAATTTTTGGCATTAGTGGTGCTAATCTTCTAGCCAAGTATTTTGCGAAAATCTTTGCATCAACATTAATCAGGGAGATTGGCCTATGTGAGCCCATCTCCTCTTTAGGTTTACCCTTTTTATGAAAAAAAATGATTTTGGCTTTATTCCAAGAGCGGGGAGCTGACCCGGTTCTACCAATGTAAGTAATTACTTCTAAAAGAAAGGGTGTTAACTCATCCAAACATGATTTGTAAACTTCCAGAGGAATGGTGTCCTCCCCCGCAGATTTTCCTAATGGCAGTGATTTTATGGCTTCTTTTAGTTCTTCATTGGTTATTTCTAAGGTCAGTTCTTCTGTCTCGTTTCTTGTTATCTTATTTGTTAACTTTTCTTTTAGATAGTTTTCGATTATGAAGTCGTCGGGCATGCTCTCTGGTGTGTACAAAATTTCATAATATTTAGCAAATTGTTGAATTATATCATCTGGCTGATTGTATCTCTTGTTATCAACCCCGGTGATTTGGGAGATCATAGACTCAGCTCTATCCTCTGCTACTTTAAATGCTAAGATTTTTCCAATTTTGTCACCACCCTCATATTGTGAGAATTTATATTTATGGATCTGTGCACTCCTTTTCTTTAATAGAGTTTCTTTGGTTTTACATTTTAACTGACTAAGGTTTGCACTAATATCCAGGGTTGAGAGATTATCTCTTAGGACTTTTACAAGCTTTATCTCCTCAGCTACAATATCAGAAGTCAAAGTTAAATTATGATTACGTCTTTCATGATTCTGTTTCAAAGCAAAGGTTTGTGTAAATCCTCGAATGCTGGCTTTACAAGTATCCCATACTGTTAAGCATGAAGCTGTGTTTCTGTTAAAAGTCAAAAATTCTGTTATATGGTGTTTTAATTGTGAAATGAAAGCTGTATCTGATATTAGATTCCTGGGGAAAGTGAAAGCTCTTGGAGGTTTATGTTCGAGAGATGTCGCAAATTCAATCATAATGGGGTTGTGGTCAGATGTAATACGTGGGTATATTACCATATTTGTAGATCTCATCAGGGTGTCTGATATGAAAGCCATATCTAAACGTGAGCATAGCCTATGGGGGGCTGAATAAAATGTATAGCCTGGAGAGTTTGGGTATAGCGAGCTCCATACATCTTTGACATTATGTAATTTACATAGATCTAAAATAGATGCTTTATTTTTAGGCATTCGTTTATAATTACCCGGGCGTGTTGTATCCGTCTGACAGTTCAGAATACAGTTAAAATCACCCATTATTATTACTTCTCCCTCCCAATCTAATAACGCAATGTTTAGTTGTTCACATATTCTGGGTTCTTCTTTGTTTGGTCCATATACAACACATGCAACATACTTCATATTATCGAAACAAAGTTGGGCAATTGCCCACCTCCCCCATTTATCACCCTGTGTTTTAGTTATTTCTGCCTTGAACCTTTTGTCTTTTAATATGGCAACCCCTCTTATAGAAGACGTAGCTGCGGAATTAATTACAATCTCAAAGCCCAGTTGACTTAACAGCTTCTTATCTTTGTCTATAATGTGAGTTTCTGACAAAAACACTAAATGAGGATTATATCATCTTAATTCTTCAGCCACTAATTGCCTCTTGCGTTTGTTGTTCAGCCCTGACACATTCCATGCCAAACATCTAATGTTATGCATCTCTAATGAGAAAAGTGATGTCAATATTCAGCATTATTTTATATAGTTCAAGATAAAGAGTACATTTTAGTAACAAAACTCTCATCAAGCTTTTCTACCAGGTTGAAAATATTTTTTTTCTTTTCTTCCCCAACCCTCCCTCCACCTTCCCCCATCTTCCACACCCACACCCACCCCAAACTGCGAAGACCCGCCCCCCTTACCCCCCTTACCTACTGCTGCCGGTAACAAGGCAGCGCCTGCGGTCGGAACCAAGGGTCCCCCCCTCCACCCAAGATGTCAACTAATGAAAATGTTATTGCTTCATCAAGACTGGTAGCTGAATATGTAAAAAAAAAAAGGCAAAGGTTGAGTATTTATGTATTAGAAGTGCCCGTGTCCCAACCTATAGCTTAAATTCTTAAATTCTATTTAAGACAGCTAAAGTGCTCCTCGCTTTCTTTTCAATCTTTACTTTTGTTGACTCTTGTTGAGACTGGCCAAATATTCCTGTGCCTCACAAACTTCGCTGAAGACGTTTGTACGTCCTTTCATGATTACTTTTAGTCGGGCAGGTTCTTGTAGATATGCTGAGCCTCCCAATTTGTTGATTGGATCTATCAATTTACGCATTTCCCATCTTTTGTCCATCGTGGTTTTGCTAAGGTCTGACCGTGCAAAGATGGTAAGATTGTCAATAATTATTGGTGTATTAGGCTTAGCTTTTTGCCACACAGCTTGTCAGAGCAAAAAGTTTCCGAAATGCATCAAGATTGGGCGTGGGAATTTACTATTCCGGCGTTATTGGACAAGTGGAAGTCTATGTGCTCTCTGCACTTGAGAGTCCCAATCCCAGTCTGAGAGATCCGAAAATGCTCGAGGTAGCAATTTCACCAGAAAGGCCCTCGGGTCGGATCCCTCCAGCCCTTCCGGAATTCCATAAAGTTTGAGGTTAGATCTTCTTTGACGATTTTCTAGGTCCTCAACTTTCCCCTGAAGTTGAGTTAGTTCTGCATCGTGGCGCCCCACAGTGACATCTAGCCGTTGTGTTCCTTCTTCTACTAAGACTGTACGCTGTTGTAGCTCTATTATCTCCTGAGTGATACCCTTTAGTATGGAGGCTATATCCGTTATGGAGGTTTGTAGTCTAATATTGTCATTTTTCAACTGTTGATAATGTAACTCCGATTCTGCCCTTTGATTTATCAGAAGTTTTAATATAGTGTCTAATTGGGAGTGATCAGTATTTCCCAACTTAGTAGCTTCCGTTGAGTTCGAATTCATTTTTTCAACATGTACTTTGTTTATTTCAATGTCCGTATCAGATGTCAGTAGATCAGATGCCATTGTCGTTGCCGTTGCCGCTAGTAGAAGATCTTTTTCTTCTTCTTCTGTATTCTGCTCAATAAGAGCATGATTAGGAGTTTGCTGTGCTTCGTTGTCTGTAGGGCTGCCCCCAGAAAGCCTTAAAGTCATAGTCTTGACTAGCCCTTTGGCTTCTATCCACTTCCTTAGCGGACTTTTTACACTGACCGTTCTTTTTGAGATCAAAGGGGCTGTTCCTGTAACCAGGCTAGACAAAGCTCTACCTTTCTTCTTGTAAGTTGTCTTAGCTTTGCCTCTGCGTCTCTTCGGGGGTAGCCTGCTCAGAGTCTTATGCATGGACTTATCCAGTTCCAGTTCCAGTTCCTCTTCTGTATCATAATCACAGTCTTCAGAGGAAAAGTGTTCATCAGCCAGTTCCAAAGTTTGTCCCGAACCATGATTACCCACTGAGCATGTAGCATGCCTGCCGCATTCTTCTAGAGTATCCTTATCTTTATCAATCGGGTCCTCCATTCTCGAAGATATAGCCAAATCTGAAGCTGACTTAGCGATATTTAACGATTAGGGCCACTCTTTTGCCGCCCCATTTACCTCCTTTATTCCTGCTGTTGCCTCAGCGCACGTTAGTGTCTCCTGAATTTCACAGTCTTCATTGGAAGTAGGAGATGTAGCCAGTTGAGTGGGTAAGTCTGAGTCAACTTCATGATTTGTATTAACCAAAGTTGTGTTATTTTTAAGGCTTACTACCGTTCCATCCACATCCAGAGGAGCCTCAACTTTAGCAATTTCATTAATTTCTGCACCCTTCTGTGTTAATTTTTTAGGAACAGTTCCACAATTAAATTGAGGAGGGCACAGAATTGTCTTACCTGCCGCCTTCCTGTCGCTCCCCTTTAGAGTAGCTGCCGGTGCTGCCAAAGTTGCTGTCTCAGCGTTCATTGCCGTTTTTTCCGCTCCCCCGTCACTCTGTCTTCTGTAGTTGCTACGTCTGTAGCAAGAGTAGCGAGAATTAGAGCGGGGGTTGGGGCAGGGGCTGTAGATACACCTTCCGTATTTTGCTTGTGTATAGCAGCGGCTGCCGCTGCTGCAATTGCAGCGGTTTTGGTATTCCGCGTAGTACGCGGAGGATGTTTAGGCGACATGCTTTCTGTCGGAACGAGAGCAAACCTCGACTTAGCCAGACCCAGCAAATCACTGCCAGATCGGGCGAGCCTGCTCCCCAGCCAATCTCGCACTGAACGCCAGATACTTGGGGAAAGCCACAACATCAGCAAGAGTATTAGTTAGGAGCAGCATGAACAGTATGAAAAAGTGCTGCGTGCAATACAGAAAGCGTTGTGCAGCCAGACCAGGTGAGCGATCCGAGAAGGTGCGCTGCTTCTGCGCTTCAAGCTGTTCCATTCGTTTGTTACCGTCAGCCCCAGCCGTCCTTTTTTCTCCTCACCAGTTTAATTCACAGCCTGCCGTATCAATAGTTTCCAAATCACGGCTTATCTCCCATTTTTTAAGCCTTTGCAATCCTCGGAAAGACGCCTGTAAGCCGCTGCTGACATCAATGTGGAGGGAGAGAGTTCTCAGACCGCCGCCAGCAGAGTCCTCACTCCGCCATCTTGGACTCCACCACCGGTTGGTGAATCCTATACTGTTCCTAATATGCTCTGCATCTTGTGATAAACAAATAGCAGTAACTAACTTTTCCTCCCATTCCTTTACCGCTTGATAATATACATTAAGTTTATTCCGAATATTTTTTTGCTTCTTGATCGAGTATGCAAATGTCTCTCCTCGCACCCCGGCTTTAAAAGCGTCCCGGACATTTTAAACAGAAGCACTTCCTCTGTTAAACTCAAAAAAATCCCTGATCCACTTAGCCATATAATCTAGATAGGATTGATCTGCCAACAATTTCCGCTTGAAGAACAAGGTCTTACCGCTGCTATACCAACAACCTCTGTTTTCACCTCTATTAGCACCGGATTGTGGTCTGAGATTATTCGAGGGTATGTCTCAAATAAAGTATTATGAATAAGGCCAGCAGTAACAAAAAAATAGTCCAACCGGACACACTTCTGGTGTGGGGCGGAAAAAAATGTAAAACCCGGTGAAAAAGGATTTTTCTCAAACCTCACATCACACAAACCAAATTCCACTACTAGACCTCTTAATGCCTTAAATGTCTTTTTTTGGCCTGAAGATACTGAGGCCCCCCTAAATCCAGCCCGCCTTCCAGATGAATATTTACGTCACCGCAAATAATTAAAGGGGATGGCCAATCAGCTAATTCTATACTTAAAAAATTCAGAATATCCGGATCATCCGAATTTGGGGCGTAGATTGAACAGATTGTCCAAACTTTGCTATCAATACTGATCTCAAGAATCATCCATCTACCGTACTGATCTACTTTAGTGCGTTTGAGACACCCCAATCCTATTCTCATGATAATGGCCACCCCTTTTGTAGTGGTCCCTTGGCGAGTACAGCCTAGTAATTGCAGACCGAGATCATTAAATAGCTGCCTATCATTCCATGTGGGGTGCGTTTCCTGGAGACACAATAAGTCTATCCGCATATTCTGTATAATTTGTGCACAGATCCCCCTCTTTTTCTTATTATTGAGAACACGAATATTCCAGGAACAGATCCTCAATTTACCATTCTTGATGGTTTATTCAACAAAAATAGCATTAAACCCTCTGGTGACTGTATATTCAACATTGATTCCCCTTTAGAAAAAATACATTTTTTATGATTCAATTTCAGCTTGAGATTCGTCTTCAGGTTTACATTTCTGACCTTGCTTGCCCCCCCCTCACCCCTCCCCTGCCACCCAGTGCCTCCCCCTTTACCCTCCCTCCCCCCCTCCCTGACCCCAACCCAAAAAGGGCAAATCGACTGGATAGTCCCTGACATTGATGAAGTGAGAAGCATCTTGTGCCACGCCGGTCGCTTCCCCTCGCCTTAAGATTATTACACTCACACAATGTATCATGATCAGAAAAACAAAAAGTATTAAATATACATTAATTAATTTTCCCTAATGAAACAAACACATAGAAACATCAAAAAAAGAACAGAGTATCAACCCCAACCAGAGATAGGATAAATAAGAATCATAATGAGGGTAGTAACTCTTTAACAGCCCCTTCAGATGTTAGAAAATATGATCTCTCTTTATAGATCACTTTCTATTTTACGGGGTTATGGAGAAAGGCCTGAGCCCCCTTGGCCGAAAAAGATGGAATTAGCTGGCGAAATCGCCAGCGCTGTTGAACGGTAACATGACAGTAATCAGGGCGAACAAAAAATTCCAGGCCTTTCCCCCTCCATTTTCGATCCGGTCTGGCAAGATCATAGAGAGCCTCTCTAGTGAGAAAGTTTTTTAAAGAGATCAGTATGGCTCTCGGTTTGGGATTTGTATCAAGCCTAGTGTTTTTCTGAAAGTGAAATCTATGGGCCCGTTGAAGTTCCACATTGCTCTGGAAATGTCTCCGAGAAAAGCTCGCTGACAAACTGCCTGACATTCCCTCCCTCACTCCCCTCGAGAATGCCCAGGATTTGTAAGTTATTACGCTGGGATCTATTTTCCGAGTCAACAAGCTTCCAGTTGATCTCATCCCTTAGACCTTCCAAGGAGGACAGTTGTGAGTTTTGCTGGATCATCGTATCTTCGATCTCCGAGATCCTACCTTCAGCCTCTACAACTCTAGCAGTCATTTCATTACAAGATTTAGCCACACGTCTTAGGTTGTTTTGCAGCCTGCGGACTGCACTTTGAGCGCGCAAGATCTCAGCTCTTGTTTCCTCCCAATGCTGGAGCATTACCTGATATAATGTGCCAAATGTAACTTCAGGAATCTGAGGCCTCTGTATAGTGTCAGTAATGCCTTCAGGCATGATTTGTGGAGAGCCAACACTGTCACCTTGTATCGTGACTACTGTATTTTCCTCCGCACCCTATTCTGGCCTTTCAGGTGACCCATCCGTATCACCATCCTCTTCTCCGACAGAGATGCGTAATTCCTGTGTTGAGCTATTCATACTATTGGCGCTCACATCATCTTTCCCTTCCGCATCGCCATCTAATTTCTCTGACTCGAGGGCAGTAGACAAATCCGACACGGAGTAAAAATTCCCTGCTGAATCAACGGAATCCGTGTCACCCAAGGGAGTCGGCGCCTCCTGTAATTTGAGCCCAGCAGGTAGCAACTCAGGAAGATCTTGCAAAGTTGGAGAACCAGAGACCAAGGCTGTAGAAGGAAGGGGCGGTTCTAAAAAAGCTTTTCCATGAGCCGGTTTTGATCTTTCAATTGGAATACCAGAACTCCCCACACTATCAGCATTACCAGCATTGCCAACATTCCCTATGTACGGAGAGATGGAGACCTGGGTAGATGCGCTCATCTGAGACACATTTGCATTGTCAATAGTTAACACATTATCGCCAGTTACTTGGTTGCCTTTATCTGTGTTTAGGTTTTTTTCTTTTTAAACATCCCCGGTATTTTGGGGATCGAGCCAGTCCTACATGTCCCAGAATCCACTAGCACTGTTTGTGCAAGAGCGAGCACAATAGATTCTGGAGAAGGATTTGCGACTGCTTCGGCTGCATCGGGTGCAGAGGTTTTATTTTGATTATTCAAAGTGTCACCTGGGGTGGGAATAGTGCTGCGTTCAATCAGCCCCAGGTTCTGCCTTGGATCCACCTCCGCGGCTGCCGTGGCTGCTCGGGTCTTTGGCTTCTGGGTCTTGGAGGTTATGCCGGAGGTCTGGTTCTTGGGAGCCATCCTACCTCACCGCTCCTTCCCTGATACAGTCGTGAATGGGACCGCGCCCCCCTGAAAGGTGATTGATGACAATCTGTAAGCCGTTCGCAGCTCCGTTTGGGGCTCCTTTCGCTGCTCCTCTCGTGACTCTGAGCCCCTGTAGTCCGCTCCGTCCTCCGATGCCACCAATGCCGAGTGGAAGCAACGGTTGACAAACGCCACGCAAGCTGTATTGAGCGCCGAAGACTACACCACAAATCCAGCCTCATTCCAGGAACGACAGGAAAGGCAGGATGTTAACAGGATCGAGTGAGTTCTCCACAAAATAAAATTAGTTCCGATAATACTCCTGCAGGGCTCCGCTTAACTCTGCGGAGCGCAGAGTAATTCCATTTTAAAAACTGGAAAAAGAAAAGCAAACAGCAAAGGGAAGCGAGCTCGGCGAGAGCACCACTGCGGCTGCTCACTCGGACGCTGCTGCATCCACCATCTTGCCCCGGGAATTGACTTGCTCCTGATGAAGAAAAGAATCACCTTCAAGCTCCGCATGCACTGCCTTCAAAGCACTCCACAACACTGGTCCTGTATACCTCAACCACAGCCTCTCCTTCTACTCTCTCAGCAGACATCTCCAATCTGCCCAACTGGCATAGGCATCTATCCTATGGATCCATAAGACCTCGACCTGGAACTCTCTACCTCTACATTTCAGGCAATCACCTTCACTGCCCCAATTCAGGAAGGACCTCGAGACCTGGCTCTTTGACTGAACTGCAGAACCGCCCCCGCCCCCTTTGGGACCTTGTGACCCTAATGGGTGATGAGCCGTGCTCTTAAAAAACCCCGATTGATTAATTGATTGATTGATTGATTGATAAGATAGACTCACTGAATCCATAATCTCCACATGGGAATAAGTGCGCTGTGTGTGCTTGTGGTGGCAGGGGGACTCCATTGCTCCTGGTGTGTTCATGTTTGTGAGTCATGTTTTGAGTTGATTTATATGCTTGTAGTTGTTTAGAATGAAAAAAAGTGGGAAAAGGCTTAATAAAAATATAAATACAAATAATTTTAGAGGGTTGCTCTATGTATCATATTTAGGGGATTTAAGAAATTGGGCTATTGGTTGAGAAGGGTGAAAACTCTGCTAAGTCAACAACCACAATTGTTGTCAGGGTGAACCACAAAAGTCACAAAACTAACCTCGGTCCAACTCTGGTAGCATGGAACAAAGCTGTCAGACTTAAGTTAGATGCAATGTTTAAAGTATTTATAAATCACACACACAGTAATAAAGTGAAAACACAACACAAGAAAAATCAAAACCAATGTCAAAAATTGGGGTACATGCTAATAAATAAAATGACACCAAAAGAAATGAAAGCCAATCACTAAAATGGCAGGTAGGATTTTTTTTAAATTCTTTTTATTAACAAAATAAATCAACAATACAACACACAAACAATGACCAGGGTGTATCGGGTGACCACTGTTACATATTAATGGATACTACTCCAGACAATGACAGCGTGAGATTAAGAAGAAGGAAACAGGCCTAAGCGTCCTCCCTGTCCCTGTCGGTAGGTTCCAGGTCCGGCGGCTCAAAGATATCACCACAATAGGCATTCCAGGTTCCACAGATCTTGACCCATTTGCGGGGTCGCCCCCTGGATAGATACACTGGCTTCTCGCCAAACATACACCAGTCAAGATCTTCCATCCATTTCGTTACCCGAGGTGCCCGAGAGGCACCCCAGAGCTGCGCTATGTTTTGTTTGGTAATTACACACACGAGAGACACCCAGACCTTACCATGGCTCGGCAGGTCCGTAGGCTCCCACACATTCCACAAGCATCTCATGGCCTCCAGCTTGACCCTCACTCCTCATACTTCACTCATTTTTTAATGTATCTTAGTCCAGAAGTCACGAACCCTCTCATACTCCCACAATATGTGCAGGAATGTTCCAGGCAGCCCACACCCTCTTCGGCAATCAGCAGACCCAGCCAAGCCAATCCTCTGCAATACCAGGCCCGTGACATAGGAGCGATGCAAAATCCTAAATTGAACCAATCGGAGCCTCATAGGGACCGCTACTTCCTTAGGAGACGCCACCGCCTCCCTCCAATCCTCGTCATCAAGAACAAAGCCATCAGCAACCCACTGTCTACGCAACAATACCAAGGGGTCCTCGGTATGGTTGATCAGCTTGCTATACGTTAAGGAGATAACCCTAGTGGGTACTAGACCATCGAGCAAATGATCCTCCAGTGGGGAGGCCACTGGGGGCGTCTCACCTCTGGAGACACCGGTGCTCAGAGCATGCCTGATCTGAAGGTACCTTAACTGTTCTCTCTCATTCAGCTGATACTTAGCCTGCAATTCCTCGAACGTCAGCACCCTATCCTTACCCCATATATCGCGAACCTGCGTTACACCAATCAAGTCCCAACGATCAAACCCTTTGGTCTTCCAAAGCATCCCCAACATCTCAGAGCTCCACAAGGGATAAGCCAATCTCAAGCGACCAGCCCACTTGAGGTCTCTGTTGGCCTCATGCCATACTCTAGTGGAGATCGAGGGAGGCGACCACGTTTCACATATAGAACACAAGTGTACTCTCCCCCCCGGCAGTTGACCGCGGTCCTTCGCATAACCAGGGTCTACCGGCGAGCCGTATAAAGCATGGTTTATGGGGGCCAACTGGGACGCTCAATAGTATTTCCGAATGTTGGGCAAACCAATGCCTCCGTCGTACCATGGCAGCATCAATTTCGACAGGGCAATGCGCGGCCTCCCCTCCCACAGAAGGCTACGCTGTAAAGACTCAATCTCGCTGAAGTACGACTGTGGCACAGGGTTGAAGGAGTTCTGTAGTGCATATAGGAATCAGGGGAGAGCCATCATTTTAAAGAGGATGGCTCGGCCCAAGAGGGAGAGTGGGACCGTTTTCCACTGTGCGACATCTGACCGGAGTCTAGCTAAGGGGGGCAACAGATTCAACCGGAAGCGCACCCTGGGATCACCAGAAATCTGGATCCCGAGATAGCGAAAGCTAACCGACTCCAGTCTCACAGGGCAATTCTCAGGCACTCTAGGAGGGTCTCCGCTCAACACAGAAAGGATGGATTTCGCCTATTTAATCGCAAATCCAGAATACCTGCCAAAGATGGCCAATACGTCCATGAAAACAAAAAGGGAACTGCGTGGGGAGGTCAAGTATAGCAAAATATCGTCAGCGTAGAGCAAAATCTTGTCCTCCCAGTCCGCAGTCCAATGCAGCCCTCTGATCGAGCGGTCCCACCGTACCCAGGCCGCTAGCGATTCCAAAGCCAAAGCAAATAAAAGAGGCAAGAAGGGGCATCCCTGTCGTGTTCCCCATCTGAGTGAAAAGTCACGCGACTTATGGTTATTCACGACCACGCGAGACACGGGGGACGAATATAAAAGACAGATCCAGCCAAGAATTACAGGGCCAAATCAAGCTTCGTCAAAACCGCAAAAAGGTAGGGCCACTCCACCCGGCCAAAAGCCATAGTAGCGTCAAGAGACAACAAAACTGCTGGTTCATGGATGTGAGACGCACCCGCCACCACACCAATTAAACGACGGAGATTAAGTGTGGTACTATGCTGAGGCATAAAACCGACCTGATCTGGATGGATCACAGTCGAGATAACTTTCACCAAGCGGGTGGCTAGCAGTTTGGCCAAAATCTTGGGCTCCGCATTCAACAAAGAAATAGGGCGGTACGAGGAGCAGTCTAGTCTGGGTTTAACCTCCTTATAGATTACTACAATGTTGGTGACACGTTGGTCATAAGGCAGGATCCCCCGATCCCGGCTTTCCATGCACATATCCTTCAGATACGGGGCCAATCGGTCTGCATGTGGCTTATACAACTCGATGGGAAGGCCATTGGGGCCTGAAGCCTTACCAGAGTGGACCCCCCCTTATAGCCATTGCCACCTCATCATTGGTGAGGGCGGAGTCTAGCAATTTCCTATCATCATCCGACAAGGCAGGCATGGGTATATCGCAGATCATGTCAGCGTTGTCGACCTCCGTAAACGTTCCAGCCGCGGTGTATACCTCCTCATAATATCGCGCAAATTCCTGAACTATCGACTGGGGACCGACGTGACCGCTGGCCCACGTTCAGTTCCGGGACCAAACGAGACCCCCAGTCACCCTTTTCCAACAAGGCGATCAACTTCCCCACCTTGTCACCATGCTCATAGATCCTGCTCTGTGTTGAGGTGTGTTGCGCCTTCGCACCGTCACACGTCATTGACTTTTATTCATCCCGGAGTAGCCCGAGGCAATGACTCGCCCCAGGGACACCCCCGGAGGAAACTGCGATTTCCAAGGCCACAAGCTCCGCCTCCACTCTATCTAATTCCTCCCTTCTCTTCTTCTTCTGCCAGGATACAAGGGAGATTGCCTCCCCTCTTATTACAGTCTTTTAAGCTTCCCAAAGGGAACACCTCGATGTGACCGAACCTTCGTTTTCGCAGAAAAAACTATCTGTGACCCGCATAAGTTCCTTTTTTACCACAGTGTCTTTCAGACGCCACGCACTTATGGGAGCTATTCTGCCAATATCACCCTGCCCCAAAGACAGCCGAAGCCAAATCGGCGGGTGGCCAGAAACCCCCCTCGCCAAATGGGCCACTTCACTAACTAAGGTCACCTGAGCCGCCGGCAAAAGCGCATGATCAATTCTGGAGAGGGAATGGTGTGCCGCAGAGGCATGTGTATACACAGTGGCACTCGGATGTCTGAGACGCCAAGCATCTAACAACCCTGACGTGGAGATAAAGTCGGGTAGGCACCTACGAGAGGGCAACAACACACGGGAGGGGCACCTATCTAGTTCGCCATCCATGACTGCATTAAAGTCCCCGCCCAGCACCATAATACCGACGGGCAGTGTGAGAAAATCCGACCTAAGTCACTAAACGTATCAGCCTGCAATGTATGTATGTATGTGTGTTCTTATATAGCACTCGACTTACCCTAGGGCATCTCGGCGCTTGCATTGGGAACCCGTCTTGGCTTTTCCCTGTGAGATAACCCATACTGGGCATCCCCAAGGTGAAAGCCAGGCATCCCGCCGCGGGGGGCCGTTGTGGAGATTAAGCAAGCTTATTGCCCAGAGCTGCATAGTGTGAACTCATGCTTAGAGTGGGCACCAAAGCGAGAATTATCGAGTCCGTGGACAGTTGGGCTCAGGACCCTGCCGCGTTGGGAATCGAACCCTGGTCCCGGGTCTGACCTCTGCTTCAGGGTATGCCTCCTCTAACCAGTGAGCCACACTTCTCCACTGCAATGCCGGGGGGAAATAAATAGACACAAACGTGATCGTCCTACCCTCCCAGAGACCCGATATACCTATGTAGCGACCACGATTGTCAGACCAAATAGATCAGATCGTGAAGGGAAAGGATTTTTTCACTAAGATGCCCACTCCTCTCAAACCAGAGGTAAAACCAGGATGAACAACAAGCTTAAACTCTCCCCTGTGCAGCACCATACATCGCTTTCCCATTAGATGCGTTTCCTGCAGCAAAACAACATCCGGCATGTGCCGTCTAATGAGTTGACTCACCATAGTGTGTTTTATCTTATCACCCAATCCATTCACATTCCAGCTGAGGACGGAGAACCCCAGGCCCTGTCTAGCGGCACCCATGCATCCTTCCAATAAAGAACATGAGATCCGAAGGTCCCCTTAGCAATCCGTGGTCACTTACAACAAACAAATCAACACATAAAAGTCCCCAACAGCCAAACCCCCCGCCCCCCACCCTGCACCCCTGCATGTAGCAAACGCACATCCCGAACTCGCAGTGTGCCTGTCACCCCCACTAACCAGTATATAAAAGTAGAAGAACGGAGAAGGACCTTACAACAGGCCGCCCGCCCCCAGCACCCCAAACCAACCGTGGTCCCCCCAACCGATACAATCACATAAAAAAAGAGTCTCGAGCTAAAAATAGTCCAGAGGGGGGGAGAAAAAGAACGAACAGCCCCAACCAGACCTCCTGCGCCAGTGATAGGATGAGTGCGGCTTACAGTTACAAGCAGTACGCTATTCTTTGCTATCCGTTCGGGCCTGAGCCCCAGAGTCCGATCCTTCTATACGGTCTAACCAGTCCGCGGCCACCTCAGGGTTATCAAAAAACCAGTTCTTTTCATCACGTTCGATCCTCAATCACGTGGGATACAGCATTGAGTACTTTACATCCCTGTCTCTCAACCGCCGCTTTACAGAGATAAAGCCTTGTCGCTGTCTCTAGACCATCTGAGTGAAGTCCGGAAAACACAACAGCGAAGCGTTTTCGTAGGCCAACGGCCCTGTGGACCTCGCCGTTTGCAAAATGGCGTGCCGGTCACGAAAGTTCAGGACCTGGGCAATGATGGGACGTGGAGATGCCCCGACCTTCGGGCGGCCTCCGGGAATTCTGTGTGCCTTCTCAACAGTGAAGAAATGACTAAGGCCCTTCGGCTTGAGATGGTTCAGGATGAGATCCTCAACAAAGAGGTCTGGGGTCGGTACTGCGGATTTCTCTGGAAACCCCAAAATGCGGACATTATTGCGGCGTGCCCGACCCTCATACTCATCGAGCTTGCTATCAAATTGGTGTCGGGCCGCCTTGAGGTCGTGCACTTCCTTCTGGAGCTTCGAGACGTCTTCGAGGAGGCTCGTTGTTTTAACCTCTAAGTTCTTGACCTTCTCTGTAGTTTTGGTGAGGTCAGCCCTGAGAAGGCCCACCTCAATTGTGACAGTGTCCAGTTTTGTGTCCATCTTGCCCAAGGAAGATTGGACCCCAGTAATAGCGGCCATTACGTCTTTCATAGTGGGTCGTCACTGACCGAATCCCCTTCGGTACCACCAGCCGGAGGTCGTTTCGCTTCACTGGGGGATCCCTTGGATATAGCATGTTTATCAATGCGATTCGACTGGACCTGTCGATTTGATTTCGAGGTCTTCTGCTGAGGCTTTTCAGAGTCTCTCGATGCCATCTCGATCGCAAAGGCAGGCGAAAACCACCACTTCTCAGTCGAGTGTGGGCCGGTGCTGCGATGGTAGAACTCCAAGTCAGGTTGAGAGGCGCACGTCGTCGCAGTCGCAACCCGAATGCGACAAAGCAAGATCCGTCCAGCCATTTCCGGTCTCTGTGGCGATGTTGTTGCACTCCGTCGCGGATGGTTCCAGACCCGGGTCCCCAGTCTCCGAGACCACAGGCCCCAATTTTCCCGCGACGATATACAGTCGCCGCGGCCACCAAATGAACCAGAATTTTGCCTAGCGACTCAGGCGCTGGTCCCCCACCTGATGGCAGGGACATGGCTCAGGATCATGTGCCGGATAGTTGGTCAGGATGTGGCGGCCGCCGGAGCCGATGCTCAAGCGGCCATCTTGGTTGCTGGCTCGACTCCTTCCCCCGGCAGGTTGGAATTTTAAATTGTTTGTGTGAAATCTAGTGCCTACGAGTTCAAGGAGCTAACTTTGCCATACTTAGACAATATTTTCAAAATGAAAAACCTCCAGTGGGATGAAGCTGTAGGCTGCAGCTGAAGAAGGCTCCATGATGCTGTATACCATCACTGAGAACTCCAGATGAAAGGATTTGATGCTGTGGAGAGGAAAATAGTGGGAACTACTGTGAAGTCACGCTGACCAGCAATGTACCTTGGTCGCCTGGGCTGGCAGATAGGTCCTGGTTTTCTGTTGGATCTCCATGACGTTTTGGGTGAAAAAATGTTTAAGTCCCAAATTTTAGGGTTAGGCAGGAGCTGTGCCAACAACACCGTTTCCAAGGCTCCGGGACCTGGGGGCCACCACTTTGGGGTTATATCTCCCTCTAGCAAAGGCCAGATGCAGGGTTAAAGGCCCCAGGTGCTTGTTATGTCACTGTAGCTCACACAGGAGGTAAGCCAAGTAGCCCTTAGAGTCAGTTCTGGTGGTCCTGTGTTCAAGGAGACGATTAATTTCTTATTTAAGCAGAAAGGCAATCCTTCAGGCAGCAGGGCAGTCCTCTGATAGCAGCAAGGTAGTCCTCTGCTAGAAGTATAGTCCTTTTAAAGTCTTCTACATGACCAGGGGTGTACTGGAGGGTTGTTTGGAGGGCCCAATATTTATAGCTGTTGCCAGGCTTTGAAGTTGGGGATTCCATAAACAACACCCACATCTGGTTCTGGAAAGTTCTAACTTTCCCCTGTCAAGGCTCCAAGAAGTGTGAGATGACAAAAGGCTGTACTCAGGTTACTTTGTGTGCGCTGCAGGCAAGCTCATTGAAGAGAAAGTTGGTTAAGGAACATCTTCCCCCAGTCATCATGCCAGAACGGCCCATCCTGACCATAACTAAGTCCCTTTGTGTCAGGTAGCAATATACAAACTACTACCAGTGTGAAAACAGGAAGAAAAGGGGAAACACTCAGTGTTGTGTAAAATACCCCTCACACACCAACAGGCCCCTTGGTGTCATGCTTCATCATCGGGGTCTTCGCACCCCGCTAAAGGGATGCGGCACGCTGCGACCTGCGACTACGCGGGAGCGTTGACAAATTAGACTATGTGTGGTGTGTGTTGAGTGTAAGTGAAAAGGGGATTGGATGTGAGTGGGAGGTGTGATGAGAAATTTAAAAAAGTACCTGGCTAGTGGGTAAAATGAAAAAAACTTTATTTCGTACCCCTGGCTGGTGCTATTAAAAGGTGTGCAAAGAAAACGAGGTTTTGTGTCTTAATTAGGGACAGAACCTCTGGTGTGCGTCGACATGTTTCGGTACTTGTGTACCTTCTTCAGGACGGGGCACAACTTCCCAACCCTACTCACGTTTTTCTATGAAAAATGGGGTTTTATTTTAATTTTTCTAAAAAGTGATAACACTCATTAAAGAAGGCTATAATGTGCCTACAGCGGTTCTCTGGATCATGTAATTACATGTCCTGAAAAAAGAAGAAAAAAAACATTAGGTTTGGTTACCATATGGTATTGGCTCAGACAGGTGCAGTCACCTGGAGCCCCAAACAGTTAACTAAATCTGTAAAGGAAAAAGACATACAAGACACACAACATATAAGACACACTTAGGGTTTTTTTGTACTTATTGTCTTTGGACATACTCATGGTTTTGCTGTCTGTTGCCTCATGAGCAAGTCCTGAGCATCAAGGTAGGTAGGTGGATCCACAATCTATAAAGATAGAGTGGTGGATTCAGTGTTGTTGTTTTTACTCACTTATTAACTCCGCCATTCACCTAGACAGGTTGGATTTTGTTTAAAAGAATACTCACGAAATCCGCCTATATTGGCCTCCTTCTACCACCCTGTGCTGCTCCGCCGTGAATGGAATACGGATGAGCTAGGTGGTATTTAAAGGGTGGCTGGATGTGTTCCCATTGGTTGATTAGCGGAAACAGACAGAGACCATGTATGGAGAATACCCATGTTTCCGCCTCCTTTGTGCATGTGGTCTAATCACATGTAACATGTCACCCTCTGTTAATTGTCCGTTGCCGGGTTTGTGAATGTCCAAATAAGGACTTTCCGCCCCTCAGCCACTCACCGGCCATTGTTATGACTCGTGCTGATAGAGAACCCATTGAATGCAGCTGCCGCTCGGCTGTGTCTCATGCGCGCATGCGCATAATTGGATTCTCCGTACATTCTCCGAGCATGCGCGAAGCCGATTGTCGGCAGCGCACGCGCAATGATGTTGTGTTGGTAGCGCTAATCCCTTTGGGTGGCATTTTTTCAGAATTATTCCATCCTTAAGGGTGCATCGGGGTACCGATTGTCAGATAGTTTTCTTTAACAATAAAAGGAAACGCTGGTTTAAGCTTGGCTATGTTTCTTTTCATGTTATGCTTTTGTTTACTTGGTTTTCAGTGCACTATACTGGCTGTTTGGAGGGAGATGCCTGTATGATGTATGCTATTCTGTGGTAACTCGATATCTACACAGTGGGTGGTACATCACTGGTGTGGTTTTCTTGGTACCGAGGTTCCTGTTATATCCCGGGGATGATCAAGTGTTTCTGTTATATCCCGGGGGTAATCAAGTGATTTGGCTCCACGGTATATCATCATTCAGTCCTGTGATATGGGTTCCCAGGCGGAACACCCAACGTTGTTCCTTTTGGAACAGGCCTGCTTCCGAAGGTAGTCATTCAATGATGGTCCAGCGTAGATCGTTGATGCAATGTTGCTGTGACAGAAAATGTGATGCCATCTTTGTTGTCGTCTTTTTACAGCGTATACTGCTTTTATGTTCCCCTATCCTTAATTTGACGGGTCGGGTGGTCATGCCTACATATTCTAGTCCACATGGGCAAGTTATTATGTAGACCACGTTTTTTGTATTGCAGTTGGAAAATTGGCGTTGTTCCCATGTCATGCCATTTCTGAAGGTGAGGTTCTTGCTTTTCTGGGTTTGGTGACAGCAACTGCAGTCTCCACACGGGAAAGGACCCTGTACACTGGTCAAATTTTGTCTTGCAGCCTGCTTTTCACGTGGTCTAGTGTGGACCACGATGTCCTTTATGTTCTTGCCCCTCCGATGTGCATGCATCGGTTTCTCAAAACTTAGGTCTCCACAGTTCAATATACCCCAGTGCTTATTGATGACCTTCGATACCTGGTTCGATATAGTCGAGTAAGTTGTCACACAGATAGGTCTCCTGTTTGTTTCCTTTTCTTTGGGGTTTTCTTCTATGAGTGCCTCCCTGTGATTGTTCTTTGCACGTTTCATCGCTTTATCGATGGTCCTGGTGGGGTACTGCCTTTGCATAAGTTTTGTTCTTAAGTCTTTAGCCTGTCGATTGAATTCACTCAATTCTGTGCAGTTCCTCCGTAGTCTCAGAAACTATCCGTACGGCAGATTTTCCCTTAGGTGCCTGGGATGAAAACTGTCGTAACGTAACAGACAATTCCTGGAGGTGGGTTTAAAGTGGGTAGTGCTTTTCAGCCTTCCATCCTCACTGTAAATGTTCAGATCCAAGAAAACCATCGATGTGTTTGAAACGTGATGGTGAATTTTAGATATTCGTTCTGGTTATTTAGCCAGGTCACAAAATTCATGGCGCTGTTAACGTCACCGTTCCAGATGATGAAAATGTCATCAATATACCGTTTCCAGATGTATATTGATGACATTTTCATCATCTGGAACGGTGACGTTAACAGCGCCATGAATTTTGTGACCTGGCTAAATACCCAGAACGAATATCTAAAATTCACCAGCACCGTTTCAAACACATCAATGGTTTTCTTGGATCTGAACATTTACAGTGAGGATGGAAGGCTGAAAAGCACTACCCACTTTAAACCCACCTCCAGGAATTGTCTGTTACGTTACGACAGTTTTCATCCCAGGCACCTAAGGGAAAATCTGCCGTACGGACAGTTTCTGAGACTACGGAGGAACTGCACAGAATTGAGTGAATTCAATCGACAGGCTAAAGACCTAAGAACAAAACTTATGCAAAGGCAGTACCCCACCAGGACCATCGATAAAGCGATGAAACGTGCAAAGAACAATCACAGGGAGGCACTCATAGAAGAAAACCCCAAAGAAAAGGAAACAAACAGGAGACCTATCTGTGTGACAACTTACTCGACTATATCGAACCAGGTATCGAAGGTCATCAATAAGCACTGGGGTATATTGAACTGTGGAGACCTAAGTTTTGAGAAACCGATGCATGCACATCGGAGGGGCAAGAACATAAAGGACATCGTGGTCCACACTAGACCACGTGAAAAGCAGGCTGCAAGACAAAATTTGACCAGTGTACAGGGTCATTTCCCGTGTGGAGACTGCAGTTGCTGTCACCAAACCCAGAAAAGCAAGAACCTCACCTTCAGAAATGGCATGACATGGGAACAACGCCAATTTTCCAACTGCAATACAAAAAACGTGGTCTACATAATAACTTGCCCATGTGGACTAGAATATGTAGGCATGACCACCCGACCCGTCAAATTAAGGATAGGGGAACATAAAAGCAGTATACGCTGTAAAAAAACGACAACAAAGATGGCATCACATTTTCTGTCACAGCAACATTGCATCAACGATCTACGCTGGACCATCATTGAACGACTACCTTCGGAAGCAGGCCTGTTCCAAAAGGAACAACGTTGGGTGTTCCGCCTGGGAACCCATATCACAGGACTGAATGATGATATACCGTGGAGCCAAATCACTTGATTACCCCCGGGATATAACAGAAACACTTGATCATCCCCGGGATATAACAGGAACCTCGGTACCAAGAAAACCACACCAGTGATGTACCACCCACTGTGTAGATATCGAGTTACCACAGAATAGCATACATCATACTGGCATCTCCCTCCAAACAGCCAGTATAGTGCACTGAAAACCAAGTAAACAAAAGCATAACATGAAAAGAAACATAGCCAAGCTTAAACCAGCGTTTCCTTTTATTGTTAAAGAAAACTATCTGACAATCGGTACCCCGATGCACCCTTAAGGATGGAATAATTCTGAAAAAATGCCACCCAAAGGGATTAGCGCTACCAACACAACATCATTGCGCGTGCGCTGCCGACAATCGGCTTTGCGCATGCTCGGAGAATGTACGGAGAATCCAATTATGCGCATGCGCGCATGAGACACAGCCGAGCGGCAGCTGCATTCAATGGGTTCTCTATCAGCACGAGTCATAACAATGGCCGGTGAGTGGCTGAGGGGCGGAAAGTCCTTATTTGGACATTCACAAACCCGGCAACAGACAATTAACAGAGGGTGACATGTTACATGTGATTAGACCACATGCACAAAGGAGGCGGAAACATGGGTATTCTCCATACATGGTCTCTGTCTGTTTCCGCTAATTAACCAATGGGAACACATCCAGCCACCCTTTAAATACCACCTAGCTCATCCGTATTCCATTCACGGCGGAGCAGCACAGGGTGGTAGAAGGAGGCCAATATAGGCGGATTTCGTGAGTATTCTTTTAAACAAAATCCAACCTGTCTAGGTGAATGGCGGAGTTAATAAGTGAGTAAAAACAACAACACTGAATCCACCACTCTATCTTTATAGATTGTGGATCCACCTACCCACCTTGATGCTCAGGACTTGCTCATGAGGCAACAGACAGCAAAACCATGAGTATGTCCAAAGACAATAAGTACAAAAAAACCCTAAGTGTGTCTTATATGTTGTGTGTCTTGTATGTCTTTTTCCTTTACAGATTTAGTTAACTGTTTGGGGCTCCAGGTGACTGCACCTGTCTGAGCCAATACCATATGGTAACCAAACCTAATGTTTTTTTTCTTCTTTTTTCAGGACATGTAATTACATGATCCAGAGAACCGCTGTAGGCACATTATAGCCTTCTTTAATGAGTGTTATCACTTTTTAGAAAAATTAAAATAAAACCCCATTTTTCATAGAAAAACGTGAGTAGGGTTGGGAAGTTGTGCCCCGTCCTGAAGAAGGTACACAAGTACCGAAACATGTCGACGCACACCAGAGGTTCTGTCCCTAATTAAGACACAAAACCTCGTTTTCTTTGCACACCTTTTAATAGCACCAGCCAGGGGTACGAAATAAAGTTTTTTTCATTTTACCCACTAGCCAGGTACTTTTTTAAATTTCTCATCACACCTCCCACTCACATCCAATCCCCTTTTCACTTACACTCAACACACACCACACATAGTCTAATTTGTCAACGCTCCCGCGTAGTCGCAGGTCGCAGCGTGCCGCATCCCTTTAGCGGGGTGCGAAGACCCCGATGATGAAGCATGACACCAAGGGGCCTGTTGGTGTGTGAGGGGTATTTTACACAACACTGAGTGTTTCCCCTTTTCTTCCTGTTTTCACACTGGTAGTAGGATTCTTCTTGTTTATTTATCAGTGCCCGTGGAGTAGGAATCCTACGTTGTACTCTACCTCCCTTCTTTGTTAAATATAGCAATATACAAACCCCAACAGCAGAGTTATTCACAGTCATATGACCCAGAGCACTGGCAGAAGGCACACATGGTCAGGACAAGAAAATGCCAACTTTCTAATAGTCTCAGTTTATGTATTGTAGCTTACAATCTGAATTTACCATTAAAGATAATTTTACATTATAATTCATTTGAGTCTAAACATGGCATCTCTAGATGGGTCCAATCCAAAGTTAGCAATCAATAAATGTAATAAGGTAACACCATGTTAGTAAATGGAAGAGATAGGCCCTACAGTAGTGAAAAATGACTTTAGGAGTTTTTTACTACGGGGGCCCTGCCCTATAGACTTTTAGAGCCTAACTTAGAAGTAGCTTACAAATATAAAAAGGGAAGTTTAGACCTGGAAAAGGTTTTATTTTGCCAGGTCGAAATGGGAGTTTAAAACAACACTAAATGCATTAGTGGCAGTCTTCAGACATGCCTTCAATGTCTACTTGAGTAAGTGGCACAAGGAGTGCTGCAGGGCCAATAGTATATTTTGTTTACAGGCCATGGGTACATGTAGTACTATATACTGGAGGCTTATAAGTACTTTAAATGTGACATTTAGCTATGGAACAATTTTATCTTGTTTTAAGGAGAGGGCAAGAGAACTTTAGCACTGATTAGCAATGTATATTATTTTGGGGACTTAACTGCAGATATGGACACTGTGCTATAGTGTAAATGTGGACGTGCCTGGTAAATACCATATGTCCAATGCATCATAATATGTTGCCCCAGTGGACACACTTAGCTACGTCGGTGCTGGTGGGTAATTGTTTTGTTCCCAGTGTGGCATATGTATAGGCATTAAGGGGGGCCTGTGTGGGCATACCAGTGTGTAAATGGTGTGGTAATAGTAGTGTGAGGCATCATGGTCAATTTGGTATGAAGGAATCCTTGTGTACAGCGGTATGTAACTTATTGTGGTATCCAGTGAAGACAGGCTGCATATGTATATTTATATATATTCAACACACTCCACCAGCGTCTTCCTTCTAGCGATATCAGAAAGAACAACACAGGAGCCGTGGCCTCAGTAAATTGTGCAGTTTAATGCAGATACAACGTCCTACGCGTTTCGGAGTAAGCCTACTCCTTCATCACGTGATGAAGGAGTAGGCTTACTCCGAAACGCGTAGGACGTTGTATCTGCATTAAACTGCACAATTTACTGAGGCCACGGCTCCTGTGTTGTTCTTTCTGATATCGCTAGAAGGAAGACGCTGGTGGAGTGTGTTGAATTTGGAAGGGGGTGGCTACCCCTGCCATGAGCCCGCCGAGACAGAGGCAAAGGTTCAGCTGCAACTCTGTGTATATTTATATATATACACATATATATATGTCACTGACCTTGTTATGAACGATGTAATATGTGACATCATCAGCAATGCATTGCAGGGGCGGAAGTTATAGTTAGTTATAGTTAGCTTAACTAACTATAACAGCCAAATTTCTCTGGTTTCTTACTAGTGAAATTTCCAACTAACCATAACGTCCCTGAAACCTATGTTTTTTTAATTGAATTTCAACGTTTTTTTAAACACTAATTTCCAACTATGCCTACAGAGGTAGGACATGTGCAGAAAGAGGAAGAAAGGCAAAGAAAGAAGCAAGAGAAATGCAGAAAGAGGCAACAGAAGTTCAGAAAGACAAAGAAAGGTCGAGAAAGAATCAAGAGATATGCAGAAAGAACCAACAGAAGGGTGCAGAAAGAGGCCTCGTTGCAAAGTCATCCTGTGCCCCCAACTTTTTGCTCACAGATACTGGTGGTAACTGACTCTGGCTAACCAGACCCGGAGCCAGTGATATGCTAAAAGACACTTAGAATATAGTGAAAGCACCTACATACTCTAGATACACCATGCGTTGGGGTACTCCTGTGATTGTCATGACCTCCCCTGTAAGACCTAGTATATAATAGGGCACGGAATTAAAACTACCTCTACGTCAGAGTTGAAGAAAGATGCTTCTTTAAGTAGTAGTCACATTTGCAGAGTGGTGGAGACAGGTTGCTGGACCTCCATCCAGCGCTCAGAAATTCTGCTTCGTAATACTTACAGGAAGTACCAGGAGGGCTTCTTAGCCTCCAAAGTACCCCAGGAGAAAATGTAACTTCATCCCCCATCCTGTGGACTGCTAGGAGGTGCGTTTGGAGAGTGGTGGAAAAAAAGTGGCATGGCCTCCGAAGCCGCCCTAGCAATCCTACTGTGTGGGACTTGCTAGAGGTAACAAGAGAAGTAGTTGGCCCCCAAGGACATCCATGGGGACCAACTACCCCTCCTATTACAAGAAATCCAATCTCACAAAGGGGGAAAGAGCTGCCCTTAAATGATGGTTATTATGAATACTAAGGACTACAAAGGTGAGATTGAGAGGCAACTAGGGAACAAGGAATGCTACGAGGGGATAACATACAACCTGATAGGAGCCTTAACTGTAGAAATCAATTCCAAACTACTTGATTGGAGGTAGATGGGACTACTCAGTGATCAAGAATATTGATACCTGTTAGTTTCTAATCCCAAGTCCCCATGTATCTATATTCTCCCAAAAGTACACAAGGGAGGGTCTTCCCCCCCGGACGTCCAATAATCTCCGGAATAGGATCTGCGACCGAGAAGCTATCAGAGTACATTGACCTCAAACTTAACAAACATGTTCAAAATCTACCATCCTTTATCCAGGACAGTAAGGATATTTTGAATAAGTTACAGAATTTTGAGTGGTGTAATGATTTATGGTTTGTTACCCTAGATGTCACCAGCCTTTATACATGTATACGACATGACATCGGGTTGAAGGCCAGTGAATTCTATCTCGACAGGGAAGGGGCTGACCTGCTAAACAGAAAACAGATGCTTCTCTAAATGATGGAACTAGTCCTAACAAGAAACAACTTTTTATTTGATGATGTCTGGTACCACCAAAAGAGGGGTACTGCAATGGGAACAAAATTTGCACCGTCCTATGCCTGTCTCTTCATGGGACAATTCGAGAGAGGACCTGCATGGAATCAGAGTGCCTCCCCCTGGACCAACAACATCGTGTTCTGAGGGAGGTACATAGACAATATCATCTGTCTCTGGTCTGGATCTGAAAAGGATCTTTTGGAATACTGTGAGTACTTAAACTAAAACTGAATGAATGTAAAACTGACAGTTGAGTACAGCAGGGAGAGTATACATTTTCTGGACCTCAAGTTTTACATTAAAAATAATAAGATCCAAAGTACTCTCTTTCGCAAGGACACTGCATGTAATGCGGTATTGCACGCAAGCAGTGCACATGCTAGCTCTACGATCAATAACATACCGTTTGGTGAAATAGTGCACCTCAAACGAAACTGTAGTGAGGAAGTTTTGTTTGATGTTAACTTACAGGCGCTGAAGAATAGATTCGAGACCAGAGGGTATAACAAGGATGTTATCTGTAAGGCGGAGAGCAGGACATGCAAAATCCATAGAAGTACTACTCTTGCATCAAAACGACGTAAAGAAAAGAAAATAACAAACACAAATGTGAGATTCATAACAAAATATACCAGACATAATAGCGATATTTTAAAAAATTTGAAAAACAACTGGCATCTCCTGAAGGAGGTCCCAGGATTACAACCACACATAATGACTAATCCCTCTGTGACTTATCGGAGAGGCAGAACCTTGCGGAATGAACTATGCCCCAGTTATCTAAAGATTGAAAAAGACAATGGTGCTAATTGGTTGCCACCGAAACCAAGGGGTTTCTTTGTATGCAGGGAATGTAACATTTGTGAATATGGTAGGGATAAAATCAAGCAGTTTGCATACAATGGCTCACAGGACTATGACATTCTATCCTTTATAAACTGCGCTTCCAGTTATGTGGTGTATGTATTTGGCTATGCCTGTGGCCTAATTTATGTAGGCAGTTCTAAACGCAACTTGAGGGTATTAATTCAGGAACACAGAAGAGCCATCTTGAATAGAGACCTAAAATATGCCCATACAAAACATTTCTGGGAAAAACACGGTGGTAAACCAGACTTTTGGTTCCATGCTTTGGAACAAATACAACAGCTCACAAGAGGGGAGGATCGTGAGTTACTGTTAAGACAGCGGGAGGCAAGATGGATTCGCAAATTACAGTGCATCAAATATGGCATGGACTTGGATGATGAAATGCACCACTTCCTAACATATTTTGAGATGATTTGCAGCACTGTAGTGAAAAATTATATGATATGATGGATATGATGTGCAAGGGACAAACAAACATGCACATAAATCTTTCTGTATGGATTGGAATATGACAGAGGAATGCTCTACATCTAAACAAGATGTGAGAGTTACAATCAATGTATACTTGGGGACTTTTAAAAATAGGTTATGGCTTATTAAAGCAACCTCTTTTCTCATTGTAGAAATTCCCCCCTCAGCCCTGTCAGCCAACTGATGACTGTAGGCCAGCCAGTCCAGATAAAACATCGACAACACTTGTTGGAGATTGGTATCGTTATGTATGATCTTTTCTCTCTAATACAGTCTTTTCCATCTTCTTGCAAACATCCTATATCTCCCGCACCTCTTTCAAACCCTTGTTCTTTTATTTTCATATTTTTCCTTATTGAGGAGATGGATTGTGATTACTATTATGTTAACCCAACCTATGGGTCGGAATTGACTACAAAAATCTGGTCCTATCCAATAGACAGGTTACGTGACACACACCTTTACAACCATCTATTGACTATGATGGACCTTAGATGCTTATCTTAGACTACGAAATCTTGGTCCCATCCAAGAGATAGACAATGCGACACATACCTTTATAATCATTTAATGGAAATGATCGACCCATAAATGTTAAATTCTAGCCAAATATGTTTTTCTGACTGAAGACGTATGACTTGGATATGAATATTTCTGAATCTAAATGGGTCAGGTGCAAGGATCCAAAGTTTCTTGAACTATGCCCGGGAATGCGATGCATGATGCACCGTTCTGTATTTATGGTATGGTCAGGTCAGGATGCAACATGGTCTTTGTTTTTCTACTCTTTTGTGCTCACCCTATGCACAATCCAATTTCGATCGCGAAAAAAACACACTGTTAAGGCTTACGGTTACTCTGTCATGGTCCAATTATTGGATACGTAACACTTTATACATCCTTACAGTCACCAATTGGGTATGATGTAGCCTCGAAAAAAAAAAACATATTTTGGGGTGGTTAAAAACAATATCTACAGATCCCTTTAATTGACGACACAAACTGATCTCTCTTTATGAGTATTATAGAGCTTACAATCAAATGGCATGCTCTATACAACTACTCGTGATATACCTACCGCAATATAAAATGAGCTATCTTTATAAAATTTAAAGAGGATGTAAACAATGTGTACGCTTTATATATTGTCTTCACTATATACTTATTAAACACTCTTGCTATTCATATACGGTGCCCTTTTCTTGAACCTTACTAGCTTACTCTTACTGCATCGAATAATACCACTCTAAAATGGCATCTACTTATAGACCCTTTTACGGCCCCTGATGTTATGTGTGGAGGATCCAAGAAAGTCTTTTTCAAAACTAACAAAACATAAGAGAGCGGGGAGCTAATTCAATCTATCCCCAAACAGAAAACCCAGTGATATGTCTTATATACTGTTTACGTGATATTTTACCAATTCCAATATGGCTCCCATCGTAGAGCGCACACTGCGCAGAACGTATCCCCCAACTTCCGGGGGGAGGGTCGTGTTCCAATTAGTGCCCAGTGCATCCGAATATAAGGTGCCTTCCGGCATGGTGGCCTCAGCCTGGGACCATCCATGCCGCTATGGTGAAACGACCACAGTTACTCTTACAGGTGAGTAGCTGGGTAGGGCCATCCCCGGGGCTAATGGGAATTTATCTTGCCTCTCTTAAGGTCTCTTATTGTGTACCATGGGGAACTAGCATGAGGGAAAACTTTTCAAACTACTTGGCAAGTTACGCTTTCGAATTTAGTTTAAAAATGATTGTTTCGCATGGACGCGTTAAGCGTCACTAGTAATTTATTGATGTTTATGTAGGGGCAAGACCAAATGTTTCTATTAAATGCCTGGATACAAGCTTTTTTCCATTGCCTAACGATAAGAGTCGCAATAGAAATGCCTAACATTATGGGGCTAAAGCCTGGAGGTGTTTCGTATTCCGAACTCACAACCTTCGAGAATGCCGCGTTGTTCCAGAAGAACACTGCAGTGCTTCCTAGGATACTGGTGCAAGAGTTTGGCAAGAGTATATGTTTCAATGAAATGCCTGGATACAAACTTTTTTCCACTGCCTGACGATAATAGTCGTAATGGAAATGCCTAATGTTATGGGGCTAAAGCCTGGTAGTGTTATGTATTCCGAACTCACAACCTTCGAGAAAGCCGAGCTGTTCCATAAGAACACTGCAGTGCTACCTAGGATACTGGTGCGAGAGTTTGGCACAATATATGCATTTGAAAACATCCATAGCAATACAGCCTCTCCTAGGTCTGCTAAATGTCACCCGTAAGTCTTTTATACTGTCTAAGGGTGAGGGTGCATTGTATCATGAGAATCCTAAGCACACAAGTTGTTTTCCAACTCTCGTACGTTATGCTCTACAACTGAATGGGACAGGGCCAGGTGGCCCAATACTTTGGCTGTTATGTGGAAATTGCAATTTTCTAACAAAAACGAATACACTTAGTATTTACTGTCTAAAAGTCTCGGGTTACGAACTAGTCTCGATTAACATATATTATTATTTAGTAACGGTAATTGACTTGTGCACGGCAATAAGTTGTTGCTTGTGAGGGTTATCTGTAAAGCAAACTGGGCTAATCTGTCTGCCGCGCACAAGGTATGCTGGGAGTTATAGTCCAGTGTAGAACCTGACAACATTGTTCAAAGTTCAAAGTCAGGAGATGTACTTTTTTGTCTAAACAAATTTTAAATATTCTTGGACTGTCTAAATCAGTACTGTTGGTCTTTCATATTAGGTTCACGACGACAAAACCTCTATATACGTTCAGGAGGAGGAAGTTACCCGACTTCCTTGGTTAAAATTACTCAACACCGGAAACGTCAGACACAAGTAGGGGAGGCTATACTGCCCTTCATATCAGGTATGCATGAGAACCTACAAACAATCTGTGAACTTTTGTAAATATACTTTGAGGTACCTAACAGTACCCTCTATTTCTGTATAGATTATCTAAAGATCCATTCAACTGACAGGAATAAGAAATATCAACTTAAAACAAAAATCTGAAGGACCCAACCGCACGGTTCCGGTGAATTTTCTATTCGGTAAGACTAGTCACATACATAATATTATATTACAAAAATATGGCCCAGATACCTTGAGGAGTACTGTGTACCAATACTGAGGGTCGTCTAGTTGAAATAGTACCAAATAGACATCAATCACTAGGTTGTTAAATGGCATCCTTCCCAAACCCTCGTAAATGATTTTTCTACCCCCCCACTTTCTTTCTTTTTCTCTTCTCCTTTTCGATTCTCATTTTTTCCTTCCTAATTTTGCACAACTCTGGCCTTGACAACGCTCTCTCATTGGCAACAACTGTGAACCCTGTAACCAATGAGACAATAATGCGGTGGAAATTCATGTCATGTATGAAACCCATAGATGGTATGTTATGAAACAGTAAAGGTGCCTTGGGACAAAACAGATAACAATGAGCTATTAGTGATAACATCGCATGCTAATTGAAACAAATTTTGTTCGGCCCCTTGTTTTCTTTTTTGTGGGTTGCCACGTAACTTGTTCTTTTCCCCCTTCCGTGGCCTCACAATTAGAAACAGGGTTTGTCAGGAACTGTATTATGCTTTTCTAACGTGTATATATCATGAAAGACCTGTGAATCCTTGTATCTTATGAAGACATTGTCGAACATATATGAGAAACATACGATTAGGACACGTAAGAACACCACACAAGAAGAGTTGTATTGATAACACTGGGACTGTGAAACCCTATACTGAGGTTATAGTTGTTTTTTATGATACCCTGTATTTTGGTTTTAGTAGTCTTTTCAAAAACACTGCGCCTTTTCTTGCAATGTGAGTTACTATGTGTCATATGTCTTCTTTTTTAACTTAGAGAAAATGTGAAATAGGTATGATAAAATGTATTTAAAGATAGGATCTATGACATATGAAACTCATGGTAGCTTTCTTTTATCTATTTTAATTTCAGCCCTGAAGAAACTCCCTGGAAGGGAGTGAAACGCGTTGGCTGATCTGTTTGTAAAGTGCCTGGTGATTTGTATTTTAAAAGAATGGATAAAAATAAATAAAGAACTTTTCTACATACATAAGCAATAATCTCTCTGGACTTCTTTTTGGTGCGCCCCCACAAAGAATCAAGCAAAGTAACTCTACGTCAGGGTTGAAGAAAGATACTTCTTAAGTCGTAGTCACATTTGCAGAGTGGTGGAGACAGGTTGCTGGACCTCCATCCAGCGCTCAAGAATTCTGCTTCGTAATACTTACAGGAAGTACCAGGAGGGATTCTTAGCCTCCAAAGTACCCTAGGAGAAAATGTAACTTCATCCCCCATCCTGTGGACTGCTAGGAGGTGCGTTTGGAGAGTGGTGGAGAAAAAGTGTCATGGCCTCCGAAGTCGCCCTAGCAATCCTACTGTGTGGGACTTGCTAGAGGTAACAAGAGAAATAGTTGGCCGCCAAGGACATCCATGGGGACCAACTACCCCTCCTATTACCTCAGTAAGTCCTACACAGCAGGATTGCTAATTTCTTATAGCAGGCCATGCCCCTTTTGCCCACCACTGTGCAAACACGCTACCTGGCTTGCTCTTGGATGGGGATTGAAGTTCCCTTTGCTGCTGGGGGTCCTTTAGGGGCCAACTAGACAACCTCTTACCTCCAGTACACCCCACACAGTGGGATTGCTGAGAGGAGGACACAGGCAACGCCCCCCTTTTCCACCACTCTGCAGACGCACATCCTGGCACGTTCTGAGTTGGGAAATTAAGTCCCCTTGAATCCTGAGGGCCCATGGACCATCTGTATTCAAGAGGAATTAATTCCCCAACTTACAACACGCCAGGGGGCACGTTTGCAGAGCGGCGCAGGGATGGGGGGCGGGCCTCCGGCGAGATGCTGGATTTCGTTAATTTGTATTTTTATTTAGAAGGGGGGCTGTGTGGCACCCCTTCTTTTACCATTTTTGGTGCCCTGGGGACCCCATTCCCCAGGCCCTAACCCCTTTTCTAGGAAAAAAAAAGGAAGCGGGCCATGTGGCCCCCTCCCAAGGCCAATTTTTGCCCAAGAACTCCATCCCTCTGGGGCATGGCCAGTCTTTTAAAGAAAAATTATTTAAATCTTTGAAGGGGGCCGCGTGCACGCCCTCCTCAGGCCAATTATGGCTGGGGGGACCCCATACCCCAGGGCCTGCCTTTCCATTTTTGTTTAAAATTGTATTTTATTGCGGGGAGGGGAGCCTTTTGACCCCCCTCCTGGGCCACTTCTGGCCCCATGCAACCCATGCCCTGGTGCCGGCCTCTCCTTTGGGGACCATGGGGGGAGCCCTAATGCCCCACTGTCCTGACAGCTCCCCACCTCCTGCGGGAGCCGGGGTTGCTTTTGCACACGGGGAGCTGCTGACATGCAGCTCCCTTGTTCAAAAACACTTCTGATTTGGTTTTTAGAAGCAAGAGCAGGTTTCCTGCTATCGGTTCCAAAAACCAAAGCCGAGTTTGCTATAACAGGGGGGAGCCGTGCTCCCGCCATGCCATAGCAACAAGCAATGTCCTGGGGTTGGGCACACTGGATTATTGCAGGAGCCGGCCCTGGGGGGAGATGGTCCCCAGGGCCATCAAGTGCTCCAGGAGGGGGAAGTGTGGCCCCACCCCCAACATATCAAAGCCCTGGGGAGGTGGTGGTCTCCAGGGCTAAGGGGTGTCCCCGATCTCCCCCGCTAATCAAGGAAGCCACAGGTTGGTGGTGGTCCCTTGGGGTTGGGCGGCCCATGAGTCCCCCACAACTATTATATAAAAGCCCCAGGGAGGTGGCGGTCCCTGGGGCAGCATGGGGGGTTGCCCCCCCACATTTATTGTTGAAAACCCCGGGAGGTGGCGTTTCCCCAGGCTGTGGAGGGGCCGCATGCCCCCGCATACTATTAACTTAGCCCTGGGGAGGTGGTGGTCCATGGGGCTGCGGGGACCCTGCGGGCCCCCCAAATTATTTAGGCATTGCCCCCGGGACCTAGCCCACACTGAGAATTAAGTACATTTTCTTGGGTGGATTCAAGAATCTAGCGCCAATTCATTTGTTTGCTTTTTTTGCCCCTCCCAGAGCAGGCCATGGGGGTCAGGGTGTTTCTACCCTGCCCCCTTTTCTTTTCACATTTTTTTCTACTGATTTCTACTCGGGAGGGTTTGCAAACCCTCCTTGGTGCTCAGATATGGAAAGTTTTCTTTTTTTCTCAGGAACTACCAAACAGATTTACACCATTTACTGATGACATCATCCAGTGAATGTGTGTTTTTCTGAAATGTAAACATGTTTTATGTATGTATATCTCAAGGTCGATGGAAGAATAAATGGGTATATGAATGTCTAAATGGATGATTTTTTTGTAAAATTAATTGTATAACTGACTGATTAATTGTATCTTAGTGAATACATGGGTTAGTGAGTAAAAATGTGTAAATTGATACTTGTATAGCACACTACTCACCCGCAAGGGTCTCAAGGCGCTTGTACGAATACCGCTGTGGAACCCATCCTGGCTTTCCCTGTGAGGCGTCCACTCCTGGGCACCCCCAAGGTGGAGGCCAGGCATCCTTAGCGTTGTGGGGGCCGTTGTGGAGATTAAGCAAGCTATTGCCCAGAGTTGCAGAGTGGGACTCTATGATTAGAATAGGCACCGAGGTGAGAATTATCAGGTCCGTGGAATTTTGATCCCAAGACCCGCCGAGGCGGGGAATTGAACCCTGGTCCCGGGCTAGACCTCTGCATCTGGGTCTGCCGCTCTAACCATTGAGCCACACTTCTCCACTAATGTATAAATATGTAAATATCTGTATCAGTATCACACATTTTTTGAATAAGTGGCTGCATGGGTTGGTGAGTAGCTACCTGAGTGTCTATATAGGTTATTAGTTGTTTTTTGAGTATCAGTATGAGTGTCTGAGTGTCTATATGGTTCGGTGGGGGATATTACTTAGCGCATAGATGCATGAATGACTGACTCACTGTTTGTATGTGTTTTGAAGACAGCATGTGTGCAGGACTGTATGGGTGGATGAGTGTGTGTATAGGTGTATTAGTGAGTGAATGACTGTCTCAATACTGTCTTTATGACTCAGTACATATGTTTTAAACTACTATATGTGAGTATTGGTGTATATAAGTGAGTACATATGAGAGTGAGATATTGGAAGAGTTCCTCTATAACTAAGTATGTGTTTCTATAAGTGATTGTTTAAGTGTGTATTATTATTATTATTATTATTATTTCTGAGTTTCTAAAGCGCCTGGTTACACTTGCCAGTGTGTCCCGCGCTATCATTGGACTGAACAGCACCCAGGGCAGAAAGAAAGAGCCCTGCGTCGAAAAATTAAGGCCTGGGTAACAAGAAAGTTTTCAGCTCCCTCCGGAACACCACCTCCGAGGGCTCCACACGAAGCCTGAGTGGGAGAGTGTAAGTATGTGTACATTTCTCTACAAATAAGTGTAGTGGTGTGTGTATAGCTATATATGCAAGCAAATGGATGTTTGAAAGTTTATTTGCATGTGTAAGTATGTGTGTGATTAACTCTATGTATGAGTGTAGGTGTGTAACAGGATGTATAGGTGTATGAGTAGATATGATGAGTAGGTACATGTATGATTGACTTTATAGAAATGATGGTGAATGAGTGGATGTGTATGTAGATTTTGGAATTACTGAATAGGTTGTTCTAATTAGTATAGATATCTCCATTGTTTTGAAAATTTTAGTTTCTATTTTTTAATGTGTGTATCAAAGGTTGTATTATGGTAAGAGGAGGTGAGCCACACTTTCACAAGGATAATGTCATCAGTGATGTCATGAGTGAGGTAATTAGAGATGTCATCAGTGATGTCAAGAGTGATGTCACTGACCATGTCATGAGTGAAATAGTATGTGACATAATGAGCAGTGCATTGCGGGCGCGTGAGTTATAGTTAGCTGAACTAACTATAACGGGGGAATTTCAATGGTTTTGTATGAGTGACATTTCCAGCTAACTATAACATGTGTGAAACCTATGTTTTTTTCTGTGAATTTGCAAGATTTTTTAAATGCAATTCCTAACTATAAAGTGGCTCAAACCTATGGTTTTTCCAGTGAATTTCAAAGGTTTCGTAAATGATAATTTTTGAAATGTAGTAATTATTATATTTCTTTCTTTTTATACTAAGTTCCTACATTTTATTACAAATGCTTATATTTATTTTATTTTTTAAGTTATATTTCATATTTTTAATGTAAAATAATAACAAAAGTAAATTCGAAAAGTTTTTTTATTACTGTTTTTTTCAATATATTAAAATTAAATTGTATATAATTCCTTTTTCGTAGTTTTTTTACTTTTTTTGGTTAATCGCACCGTACGCATACTTTGTACGGTAAATCGTCCTTATGACTCCGCTTTGACGTTACGTGTCGCATCCACGTTTCCGTGTCACGGCATACACGGCGCCCCGTACGCGTATGGGGTTAAAGTTTCTAATAGTTCAAAAACATATATTTATGTTTTTAATGAACATATTAAGGGAAGACATTATCTGACATTGTAAAGCCCTGCACCAGAAGGAGGCTTTCCTGTGTGGGGGGGGGAGTTTTCTGGTGCTCACTTTTAAAACAGTGCATACATAAGAACATACTGCTGCATGACTCACTAAAATACTGAAATTACTTAGGTACTGACTGCATGATTACAGTTCTGCAAGGAGGGTGTAAGACTGAATATATAAGAGCTTTATTTTTAGCACAGTGCATAGATAAGCACATTCTGCTGAATAGCTCAGTACAATACAGAATCAGCATTCACAGAGAGTTTGCAGGAAGTGTAAGGATATAGACTGGTAAATAGAAGCTAGAAAAGGCAAGTTTGCCAGTGCATAGAAAAATACATACGTAGTTTATAAGGGTTTGAAGCAGTCCATGCCCTAATGCCCACTTTGCACCATGAGTACTTGGGTAGTAGCTGAATGATTACAATTCTACAAGCAGAGCGTCTCAAACCATTATTATTTTATAATAATAAATGTATTCTTGTAACATATAATAATTTAATAGAGCTTCCAAAATAATGTCATCAGGTATTTCATTTTCCTGGTTATCAATTTCAAAAGTCATCTGATGAATCTCAATGTCATCTAATGCTTCCACAAAATCATCATCCAAGGTTTCATCTAGAAAATCACAGCTGATATCTCCAGCATTAATTTCTTCCTCTTCAATGTAGCTGCTTGTAAAAGTTATGTTCGGCTCTTCTACGACACTGCTATTAATTGTGAAATCTTCCATATTGTTGTGTTGATTTTCCATAATGAATTTCTTGTATTGTAGATCCTTGTACAAAATCATAAACACTTTTTTAAATCATTTTTTCTAATACAGAACAAAAAAATAGTTTTATCGACTAATTTCCCTTTAAAAAATATTATAGAAATACCATTGTCAACTATTTTATAACATTATATAAATATAATTTGTTATATGAATGTTTAGTTTTTAAAGTTTCCTAAATTATCAAACCAGTCACTCCTTATCACTATCGAGAAAAACCCAGGCTGTTATTATAAAATGCAGTACTAAAAAAAGTACAATATGTCTATTTACCTTACCTGGTCCAAAGTAGCAGATGTGTTGTAGTAAAATGCAAAGAATACTGGTACGCTCAGTATATTTATATTTTAAGTTTTTCAAATGTATATAAAAGATGCAAACCATATTAAATAATAATACAATTATATATTATAAAATTAGCATCTGTGGAAGACAAAAAAACTACAGTTTCAATATATCTTTACAACACCAAATAATTTGTAAAGCATTTCATTTGCCTCTTTTGCTGTTCTCAGAATATATTGAATTTCACTAGAAATAGTGAGTTCAATAGTACTCATCACATAACAGCCGGCAAAAAAAATACAATCAATAAAATTATATTAAAAAACCCATTCAACATTCTCAATAACAATTGAAAAAATTGAAATAAAACATATGTTAAATGTTTTTTTTAAACAACAATTTCTTACGTAACTATGAGATATCCTAAAGAATCTTAAAATACCAAAACACTTTCATTAATTTTCATACACTGTAAACAAAGTTACTTTTAAATATATACTGAGAAAATATACAACAAATAGTACTTAATGGTTTTACATACTTTTCCACATGGCCAAATAGCATATCTCAAATTCTTAGTAAAGAAGTTCCTCAATAGTAATCCTCAGCATCCGTCTCCCACCTTTCAGATCCAAAACCACTGACATCATTTGCAACGTCCTCCAGGGCTCATCCCTCAACTTGACGCTATTCAACATCTACATGGCACCCTTACACAAGTGGACCGCCATCGCAATCTCAAAATTATCTGCTAAGACGACGACACCCAACTCATCTTCTCCCTCACCAAGGAGCCACATACCACCGAAAGACGTAACAAACTGCATAAGAATCAACTCTCTAAATCTCAACTCGGGCAAACACCTACAACAAGTCCAACGACTCCAGAACACCTCCACCTGACTGATCATCAATGTCCCCTGCAACAGCCACATCCCCCACCACCTTAGACACCTACACTGGCTCCACGTCGACAAGAAGATCACCTTCAATCTCCTCAAATTCACTTACAAAGTACTCTACAACACCAGTGCAACCTACCTTAATAGCTATGATCCTGAAAGGCCAAATTTTGTTCTTAGAATTTTGGCTTTAAAAATATTAGGTAAGAATTTGGTAACTCTTTAGGCAAACATTGTTTAAAACCCAATTGACTATCATTACAATGTATCCAACCTTACAGACATTTTAAATAAACAGTGTAATGTCCAGATGTTGTAGAAGGTCCATCATGAAAAATAATTGCAACAGCTACAAAAGTTCTTCCTGATATTGATACTTGAGAAGCTATAAAAATTTTAATTAAAGTTTTCAATTTTCTTCCATCAGCTCTACAACGTTACAGCATTAAAATTACATACTGTCCATATCTTTGTGTAAATAATGTTGATGAGATTTCTGATTTACATTGGCTACACTCCATGTTTTGACTTGCTCCTCTAATTAGATTGTTAAAAGACACTGATTCACAGTCAGGTAAAGTCAGATATATGAATCTTTTACTGTCAATGTTACTGCTACATGTAAACAAACAATTTTCACAGTCATGTTGCCATTTATAAGAAAGGCCAAAAAGTTATTAAATATCTATACCTTCATCTTCCAATACAACAAGCATATACATTAGAAATTCCTGACAATCTTGCTGAATATTCTGCGTAAATTGTGTAGAACCAGAACATATGTCCAAAACATTTTGAATATCAGAAACACGTTGTATTTTACTTTTATCACTACTACATTTCACATAAAAAGAATACAACAAACAGAAACTTTTTTTTCTGATTTCAACAATTTGTTGTTGCAAACTTTCAAGAAAAAACAAATTAGAAAGTAATCATCTATGCAAAGCTTCTTTGCTATGTTTAGTCACTTTTCCAATTCTTATATCTTGAAGAATAGTTCCATAATCACCATCATTTGCCTGTCGCATATTTGTAATAAGTTCCTTATACTCAAAATATGACCAAATGTTTACATTTCCAATTCTCCCCAAAGACTTTATGGTAACTTCATGCACCAGTGTTTTAAATACTGGTTGTCCTTTTACAGGAGTAGGTTGTAGAAGACCTCCCAAAACTATGCCGTGTTTTCCTCCAAATAATACGTCATACTCTGTTTTAAGAATTTGCTGCATTCTTAAATGCACAAAGGCAAGCATTAAGTTTGATACCATGCTTACCTCATCAATAATGAAAAGTTTCATTTTCCTCAAGACTCTTGAAACTTCACCACAAGCTTCTCCAGACAGATTGTGGTATTCTAATTTGTTTTCAGCTCTACTGGTAGCATTAATAAACAATGTAAAGTAATTCCTTTAATATTGTGGGCTGCCAACCCAGTTGGAGCAGTGACAACACAAGACAAATATGACTCAGTTGTTTTCGGTAGAAAATTTGTAATTACTTTCATTAAAAAACTTTTGCCTGTTCCAGCTTGTCCACTCACGTACATTCGGATAGGTTCCAATGATGAGCAGGAGCACTTTTTCTTCTCATAAAGTAATCCATGATCAATCTGTTCTATTACTTGCTCATATATTTGATTCTGCTCAACATTTCGTTGTTCTTGCAAGTTTCCTAAGTTTGTTACATCTCCTTGAGCTTGATACATTGCTGTTTCAACCTCTTCCATAGCAGTTGCTGCTTTATTTTGAACAATTAGTTCTCTTAGTTGGTCCTGACTCGACGGAGCACAAGTTTGACTGTCTTGAGAACTGTCTCTAGCAATCTCAGCTGCAATTGTAGCTTCTTGCTCAATTTCGTCGTTCAACATTTTCACATAATTAGTAAAAACAGGACATTCTATAGTATCTTTAATTGCGTTGAACGAATCTTGATAGCTCTGAAAATCTCCAAGTAATTCCAATTCTGAAGGCCACGGCCTGAAAAGTTGAAAAAGACCTAAATAGTCAAATTCCTTTTGTCAGGAGTTTCGCAACTCAGTTTACGGTGATTAATCAAATGTCCTTTTCTTTGTTTCACCAAACATCCTTCAGAACCAACCAAGGCATATATACCATTATTGATGTTTTCTATAATATTCTGTTTACAAATATAGTTTTGAAGCACTTCATAGAGACACATGTTTTCAAGATGATCACTTCTATTTGGATAATATGTATCCAACATATTTGTTTTCACAATATCTGTACTTTCTGGCTCTTTGCAGCTAAATATTCAATTTCTTGTACAGATTTAAGTACTCAATTTCGTGTTGCAGCAAGACCTAGACTCACCCAAATGATTCTTCTAGATTTGGAGTAAAGACTTGCAGATGATAAGCGATCTGAACATTCATACGCTCCAATTTCTTGATGAGATAACATCTTTAAACTGTGACTATATCATTTCTTACTTAGACTCTTCTCATGGGAAATCTCTTCCCAAATCTCCTTCAATTCTGCCTTTTCTGATTTTGTTATGTATGATGTTACATATCGAGCAACAGCGATGGAATTGTCTGCAACATATTGAATGTCCATGTTAGCATTCCACATGGACAAAAGGACTGGGTTGTAGTCATTTATGTATTTTGACTCTTCATTTCTTTTTTAAGTTGTAGGTATTTTTTGGAGACTTTCTTGTGATAGTATGTCGCGAAGATGACATAAAACTGTTCACTCTTCCTTTCAATATTACAGGAAGTGGAAATTCAAAACGACATTTGGTGTAGAGTTTGTCCTTAGATTTGTACTTTTAACAACAGTATTACCCACATCAATGGCTTTGGAATCGTAAGAGTTGTTGTCTTAAGTACTTATCTTGTGTACTTTTAGGTATATCACATGTAGCATATTCTCCAATAAAAGACAGCATATTATCATCTGACTCAGTTCCAAATTTAGGAGCATCTTTGATCCATATTAGCATATGTATGTGAGGAGCACCTCTCGCTTGATACTCCTTTCTCCAAAAGAAATACAAAACCTCTCCAAGAGGAGGGTTTTTCTTTTTGGTGATAAAAGACATCATAGCTTCGAATCTATGATTGAAATACCTGCATACATTAACTGGATCCAAAGAGCACAATTCTCCACGTGTCTTGTATTCAATATTTAGTATATTTGGATTTGCTTCTCGAAGAAATTGAAGTAAATCATCCCAAGCATATTACCATGTAGGAGTTCCTAAGTTCCTTAGCATTCATTTAAGTTTTCCATGATGACGGTACCAGTACTCATTAGTACCACGCTGACATGCCATGAGATTAATTAGCTGAGATTCCAAAACAATATCTTTCTGCTGCACTTTATCCATAAATTCCTTTGCCGAAAAATTTTGCAGATGTACACCTGTTTTTAATATATGATTCACTGCATAAGAAAGTCCAGACAAGTCACTCTCAAACAAAAGATGAAACAATTATGGAATACATTGTCAAAATCTTAGATCTTCTGCATACAACCTTGATGCCCGGTATTCAGATGCAGGAATCTGCACAGGTAGGTCATCATATCGTCCTCCTTTTCCTGTTGGAAACAACTGAGGGAAACAACAAGCTTCCAAGCTTTTTTCCCTAACACTAATGGGACTTCCCTTTGCTTCTTTCATTTGGAATTCCCCATCACTTCTTTGGAATGAAGAGAATGAATACTATAATGTTCGTAGATCTCTTCAGTTTTGGACTCATCTACTTTTTTCAATTTGTCCAGATGTGGAATCACTATCTTCTTCTACAGTTATTTCTTCTTCTCCCAAATACACATTTTTATAGTATTGATTATTTTTTACCAAATACAACGTTGCCTTTTCACTTTCCTAACATCCACTAATTCTTGCCAGATTTTCTTACTCTTAGTAGGAACACGATTAACTAAAACAACTAGAGGTTCATCTTTAACATTTTGTACACCAATTATTTTAATATTTGTTTTTAAATCTAAAGGCAAATACACAACTCTTCCCTTTAATCCTCTCCGTAAATCTGAAGGAGGCAATTTCCCTGTCATAGGCTCCATACGAACAATAGCCTGAAATGGATGCACACATTGAATAAGAATTGACTCATAGGTATTTAAATCCATCAGTTCAGAAGGAATATTTAGCAACTCAAAACTATTATGCACAGCTCTAGCAGGCATTTCGGTATTGTCTAATTTGTTATAACAATATTATCAAATACGCTGATCAGAACCCAGATCAAAACAATTCTCTACCAACAAATAAGTTGTAAAATCCTTCCACTCCTTATTATTTTCCTTTTCACCTTTTTAAATACAAATCAACAGTCCTGGTCTGATTTTTATAATGAGTTCATCAACAACAGATACAATAATAATTTGGCCTTTCACCTGAAAACACCTTAAACTTTGTAATTTCTTGCTCAACATTTTCAACACTATAACATTGTACATTCTCTTCCACATTTTCTTCTATTAATGTCTCAGTTTCTGCACTATCTTCCTGAGGACCAAAGTAACTAACCTGAATTTCATCACAAACATTCATTACATCTGATACAGATCCACACCAAGGAGCACTGTTCAACCTTTTTAACATTAGTGCTGGACTTTTTGAATAATACAATCTTTTGACTAATTTCCTCATTTCAGTATGATGTACTGCTAACATCCTGAAATGGTGAAAACCACTTTGACATACTTTTTTAGAAAGACAAGCCAGAGAATGACCTTGCAAACCAGTATTTTCTCTCACTCTGCATGGGTCTAGTCTTTGCAACATCTTAATCTTTTGTTTAACACTTTTCTTAAGAAATTGCGTAAAAAATCCATAGATTCTTGCCGTACAGTACAAATACTACTAAAATTCAGTACAGTGCAGCTTCAGGACGTCTCCCTAAAACTTCATTAGCTAACACCTCTTCTGCATTTCTGCGAACAATTTTCTCTTTCTCAATAGGACAACGTTTTTTAACCTCATTAGCACGACCACTAGTGTCAACTGCATGCAACAAGTCATTACTCTAAAATTAACTCTCTTCATTAAAAAAGGTTCAGAACTTGAACTATGTTTCCATTCACCCAAAAAAATCCTCTGAAAAATTACTTCTGTTAATTACTCTTCTCCACTTATTTTTGGCCTTCATTAAATGGATTGGCTTATCTAGGGATCGAATTCTATTGATTACTAAAACAAAAAACTTATTTATCAATTCCAAAGCTTTCTCATCTATATTTTCTATACGTTTCTTCTTCTTATAAAATGCTGTTTTTTTACATTTTTTAACTTCCTTAATCAAATTTGACACAACTCTATTATAAAATATTTTTTTCCTAATTTCCATAAATAGGTTTTTCCTCCTTTTACTATAGTTTCTTCTGAAGTTGATTTTCCTTGATTGTTCTCTTTATTCTTCTGTTTCTTTTTCGTTGCAGATACACTAATAGTATTTTTCTCTTTGTGCACACTACTCCTAGTGTTTAATATTTTCCTCAGAAAAGTCTTCTTTCTCTTACCAGGACTTTTTTTTCACCTTTTGGTAACACATTGTTCTTCATGTAAATCTTGTGGATGACTTCTCTTTAAATAAACACCTTTCTTTTGTTGGTTCCTCTTTTGAGCTTTTGTGGGCATGATGAATTTTGTTCAGTGTTAATAAGCAGAATCTATTATAAAAAATATATATATATGACATTACAAAAATAAATATATGAAATATTCTATTATATTACTTATAAAAAGAGAGGGAGGATTATAAGGACAAAGGTGGTACTGAAAATAGAAGGACTTACAACAAGAGAAGAAGGAGTATGAAACAAGGGAAAATATGAGGAAAAAGGGGAGTATAAACAGACACTGTAATATAAGGGGATAAAGGGAGTATGAACAAACTGGAAAGTATGAATAGGTAAGGAGAGTATGAAGAGAAATGTGGAAATATGAGGAGAGAAGTAAGAGTATAAGAAGAAAGAAAGAGAGTGAGAGGAGAGAGGGAGCACTGTAAGAATAGAGAGAAAGACTAAAAAGGAAAAAAAATGAATATGTGGAAAGAGGCACAAGTATAAGAACGAAAAAGGAATACTAGGAAAGGACGGTGTGTATTAGGAGAGAGAGGACAGTATACCAGAAGAGAGCACGGAGAATGTGACGAAAAGTGGAGCATAGCGAAAAAAGGGGTGTACAAGAACAGAAGATACAGTTGGGGAGAAAAGAAGGAGTTTAAGGAGATGGGGGATTATGAAGAGTGAAAAGTGTATGAGGAAAGAGGCAGAAGTATGACAAGAGAAACAAATATAAAGAGAGAGGTCAGTATGAAAAGATGGAGAATATGAGGAAAGTGCTGTAGAGTGTATGCAGGGAGTCAAGGAAGAGTAAGAAAAGAGAGCAAGCACTATGAACAGAAAGAAAAGGTATAATCAGAGAGGACAGAAAATGAAAATAGAAAAGGAATATGAAGAGATACGAGAACATATGAACCCAGAGAGAAGGAGGATAGGACAAAAGGGAATATAAGAAAAGGCAGTAGAATGAGGAGACATGGAAAAGTAAGAGAAGACAGAGGAGAATATAAAAACAGGGGGAGTATAAGGACAGGGGGGAGAATGAGAAGAGGAATGTGACAATAAGAAAAGAGTGCAATATCAGTAGAAAGTGTGGAGTATATGAAAAGAGAGGAGAAGTGTGAGCAGAGAGAGGGGAGTATGAGAAGAAAAAGAAAAGTATGAGAAATGAATAAGTGAAGGTATATTTATACCTTGAAGGTGTTTTAGGAATGCTGGTATTGACGTACCAGTCGGGGATATGGACGTCATGAAACACTTCTCAGTATGCAAAAAGTAGGTATGGCAAAAGGACATCCCACCTCTGTTTTTAGTTGTTCTGGGAGTCCCATCATCATGCCTCAATGCCTTGTTGAATCTCTCAAGAAGGCAATTAGTTTGTGGGTTATAAGGTGTAATAAACGTATAGGTCACTCCACACTCATTCCACATGTGTTTTAGGTAACTAGACATTAAGTTTTCACCTCTGTGCGAAATCACCTCCTTAGGAAACCCTACCCTGGTAAAGATACCAGTCCAGGGATTTAACTACTGCAGGGGCTGTAGTAGTCCTAGGGGAAATGGCCTAAGGAAACCAGGTAGCACAATCTTCTCCTATCAGAGTGATTTTGTTTCCTGATGATGTGGGAGGTGATTATGGACCGAATAGGTGCAAAGGATAGCGAGAATAAGAAGAAAGAGAGAACATAAGAAGAAAAGAGTATATATGAAGAAAGAGGAAGGAATTTAAAGAGAGACAGAGACAAAAATGTGGAGAAAAGACAAATATAAGAGAAGACTGAGTGTATAAGGAGAGAGTGAGTACTATGAGGAGACAGTAAGAACTATGAGGACAGTGGTGAATATAATGACAAGAGAGAATATAAAAAGTAGGATAAATATGTAAAAAGAGGAGCAAGTATGAAGAAAAAAAGTATAAAAAGAGAGGAGAATATAAAAAAGAAGATAGTATAATGAGAGAGGAAGGAGTAAGACGAGAGAGGAGGGAGTATGACAAGAGAGAGTAGAAATTATGGAAAAAGAGACAAATATAATTCCTTAATGTACACAGACGCACAATGTGATATTAAACAAAAAAATATATAACACCATGCATTATACCAAAACACATTTACTACTATAAAACATTTAAAAAGAGGCAAATATAATTCCTTAATCTACCCAGATGCACAGTGTGATATTAGACAAAAAAATATAAAACATTGCATTTTACTAAAACACATTTACTACTGTAATACGTTTAAGTGACTGTACACATTACATGTATATAATTACTACATTTCAGTAAACAACCCTGACTCATTTTAAAAATACATATGCAATTTACAACATTATTTATGCCATTACATTTAAAAAAGTGACACAATAAAACAACAAAAACGCACAAGGGGCTTGTAAATCTCCTTAGAGTGTACACAGAGAGAGAGAAATGAGAAAGAGGAAAGAACAGAGAGTATGAAAGGAAAAATGAAGTATAAACAGAGAGGGGAGAACATGAGAAGACAGCTGGAATATGATGAGAGACGGTGAAATATAAACACAAACAAGGGCTGTATGAGAACAGAGGAGAATATAAGAAAAAGAGCGTAGTACCAGGAGAAAGAAAGGAGTAAGAGGAGAGAGGGGGAAGTATGACAAGAGAAGGTAGAAAATATGGAAAAAGGGGCAAATATAATTCCTTAATGTATACAGATGCACAGCGTGATATTAGACAAAAAAAATGAGACCATGCATTTTACCAAAACACATTTACTACTGCAAAACGGTTAAGCATCTGTCTACATTACATGTATATAATTACTACATTTCAGTGAACAACCCTGACTGATTTTGCAAACACATATGCAATTTACTACATTACTTTTGCCAACATTACATCAAAAAAAGTGACACAATAGAACAACAAAGACGCACAAGGTGCTTGTACATCTGCCCCAAAGTATATGAAGGGAGAGAGGTAAGAGTAAGAGGACAGATCAGGGAGTATGAAGAGAAAGATGAAGTATGAACAGAGAGGTGAGAAAATGAGGATATAGAAGGAATATGAGGAGACACAGAAGTATACAACAACAAAAAGTCAAAAGGGGCTTATAAATCTGCCAAAAGTGTATTCAGCAGTGTATGTATACTGACTGCAAAATTGTAGATTTAGAACACAAGCCTAATTCTAAAGTAGCAACACAATTTACTACTCTACAACTGAAAAAGTGACTGCACACATTCTACATTTTTTAGTACTGCACTTTATTGCACAAATTAAATTACAAAATTGTTTTATCACAATAGTTATCCAAATGCAGAGAATACATTACTCTAACTAAAAACAAAATGAACCACATACATTCCCATACAACTTATCAACTCACCTTTGAAATTGATTTCTAGATTAAGAAGAATGCCACTCACACAGTAGATATTCTTATACAGAATCTCTCTAGTTCAGTGTTTGCAACAGAACCAAGATATGGCTTATTTTCCCTCTCAATTTACACATATAAACATGTAAATAACAAATTAAAATCCTTCACACATTAATTCAAAATGAAACACACATTTCTATTGGTTCAACATTTCAAACCTTTCCAACTGACAGAACTTTCTGCCCTACCCCCAACAGATCATGCAAAAGTCAACTATCAACAAAGGTCAAAAGTTCAGCCCTATAAAAAACATTGCTCCTCAACAAATTTAACTATGCCTAAGCACTTACTTATAAGTACCAATAAAGAGAAAAGGTCTCAAAAGAACCAACCAACATATAAACACATAAACTTGATAGATATCTGTAAAATATATATTTTTAATTGATTTTTTCTTGTCTCCAATTGCTTATGGAACGACTTACAAAATTTGCACAGTACGTCGTCCGTACGTCCATGATACGCGTACGGTAAATCTACCTTAAAAAAAAGAATTGCCTCTATCACTATTTTTTTACAATCCCCGGGGACCCCATCCCCCCGGGGCTCAAATATTACGTTCAGGACCATGGGGGGAGCATCAAAACCCCCACGATCCCAGTCAGCTCCCTACGTCCTTCGGGAGCTTTTCGTCAGAGAGTGCGGCTGAACGGAGTTACACAAAATTTGGCAGAGAGGTAGAGTTCTGTTCGCAGATTGTGCTTTTTGGTAAATGGTGTAAATCCATTCAGTAGTTTCTGAGAAAATTGCAAGTAAAATCATAGCGATATCTAGAGACGGAGTTCAGTACGCGTACTGAAATCTGTTCAATTACGAGTGCGAGCTGCATGCTGATTGGCTGTGAACTGTCTGTCAACACTAGAAACCAGGAAGTGTTGGTGGCCATCTTGTGCCTCGCTAGAACCGAGTCACAAGAAAATAGTAAATTGAAGTTGAGAAATAAGGGAAGGGGGTAGGGTAGAGACATTCTGACCCTCTAGGCTTGCTCAGGGGTTCGTACATGGTTGTTTAGGCTCTATTTTTTTTTTAACGATAAATCGCGGCGTACGTGTATGGAAATACGTACAATTATGAGCAGGAGCTGCATGCTGATTGGCTGTCAATACTCCAAACCAGGAAGTGTTGGCAGCCATGTTGTTTGTCGGGAGAGCAGAGTCCCAAGAAAACAGTAAAACAAAGTTAAGAAATAGGGAAACCGGCCTTGGTGGAAAAATGGCTATAATCTTGGTCAGGGGGTGGTACATGGATCTTTATGCTCAATTTTTTTTTAAATAAAAAATGGTGGGGTACTCGTGCAGTACTTGTACACAGTGGAAAAGGTGAAAAAAAAGTAGAAGTCCGTTTTATTCATTAGGTCCCGGGGGGGAAAATTACGGGGGCAATTTTTCTGCATAATGAGGGCTTGTAGGGTGCCCCAAGCACTGGGGAGCGGCACTCCTCTGGTTTTATTGTGAAGTATGCGGGGGGTTACGGTTCTACTCCCCGCAAGTCTCGATGAATCGCACCCCTCAGGTCTTTTTAAAAAATATATATGTTTTGAGCTCTCTCTCTCTCTCTCCCCGTACACACCATGCAAACACCACATTTCTGGGGCAGTGATATGTAAAATGACCTTCCAGCTCCGGGTACCTGCTTTGTCTGGAGTTTTTTTATTAATGTTTGGAGGGTGGGCTTGATAATACGTCCAGGGCTGGACTGGGAACCAAAACCGGCTCTGGCAAAGTGCTCGGCCAACCCCCCCTCTGGGGGGGTAGGGGGAGGGTCCGGGGATGTGGCTGAGCTTGTTGCCAGGGCCGGCCCTGTAACAAAAACGGCCCACAAGGGACCCAAACCAGCCCCCCACCCATGCGGCGCACCGGGGGATTGCCCGGTGCCCGCACGGCCAGTCCGGGCCTGCATACGTCCTTGTAAATTCCCATAGAAGCCTATGTTCTGGTCTTAACATGGGCTTCTATGGGAAATAACAAGGCCGTTTTATGAAGCTCTTTATCGCCGTCTTATCGGCCGTTTCCTGCCAATAAAATGGCAATAATTTTAACACCGGTCCTTGATAATATGCACCTAAGTTTACTGGTAAAAAAAAAGAGCAATGGGCCATATTATCAACAAAAGGCAATACATTATTGTCGCTTTTATTGGCAGGAAACTTTCGATAAAGCGGCGATAATGGGCTTGATAATATGCCCTTGTGAATAGCCATAGCAGCCCAGGTTAACATCAGAACTTGGGCTGCTATGGGAATTTACAAGGGCCTATGGTTTTTTATTAATGTTGGGAGGATGGGCTTGATATTACGTCCTTGTTAATTGCCGTAGAAGCCTATGTTCTGGTGTTAACATGGGCTTCAATGGGAAATAACAAGGCCGTATTATCATGGTCATTATCGCCGTTATAATTGGCTTGATAATATGCCCTTGTGAATACCCATAGTAGCCCAGGTTAATACCAGAACCTGGGCTGCTATGAGAAGTTACAAGGGCCTATTATCAAGCACATTATCACCGCTTTATCAGCAGTTTCCTGTTGATAAAAGCGGCGATAATGTATCGCCTTTTGTTGATAATATGCTCCTTCATTTCTATGATAGTATGTAAAGCTTTCCTTTTTTTTTGGTACAGCAGCTGTACTCTCTTCTCATGCTCAGCGTTGTTTCGAAGCCCACGTTTTCTTTTTCTTCAAGTTCAACAAGCAAACCTTTCTTTGTATCAGTTAGTGAATCTGTTGCTTTCTTTTCCTGGTTCGTGTGTGTCATCCGCTGCTGTACTTGTGTACAGTATTAATAGTCATATTTTTTAGATATTTATTTGAAAGGGAGTGCCGAGGCGCCAAACGTTGATTACGTACTCCGTCCATCGCCATTTTCGTAGTTTCTCACCATTGTTTTTATTATATCTGTTAGTTAGAACTCAGTAGTTTTCATCCTAGTCTTGAATATCTTACTATAGTATTTGAACATTATTTTTATTGTGGGCCATCATACCCCTCCCCCACAAAATAGAAGAAGTATGTAGTTGTTTTTATTAACTTTCATTAAACAATACATATAAATGAAACTCAATTATAACTATATTAGAACTGGAAAAATAACTTAAACAATGTTATAAAAAAATTGTGAAATGGACTCTAAAAGGTGTCCGATTGGTAATCTTCAAAGGAAAAAAGAAAATTAGAGTTTAGAATTATGTAGGTGTGAGGAAATGAGGTGAACCATTACGGGGCATATTAAACGGCTTCCTGCCGTTTCAGCGTAAAGCTCCGATAATGGGCTTGATAATATGCTGTTGTGAATTCCCATAGCAGTCAAGGTTCTGGTGTTAACCTTGGCTACTATGGGAATTCGGAAGGGCATATTATCAAGCCCATTATCGCCGCTTTAGCGGCAGTTTCCTGCAGTTAAAACAGCGATTATTTTATCGCCGTTCTTTGATACTATGTCCCTACAGATTTTGGTAACTACGGTTTTACGTGTACAGAGTGACTCGTACATTACAGTTCTGTTATAGTGCTGCGTTCAAGTGTTGTCTTTATGGAAGTGCCTACTGCGTCACAAACGCCTGTTATGGCGACTTATTTCTAATGCATTCCTATGAAGGCTTTGTACATCTAGGCCTCTGTGCTTACTGTTGTATAAACTTTGCGGGTAAACATTTCAGGCAGTTGGTGTCACAACGTTCAAGCAGACAGCAGTGTCTAAGTTTAAGAGAGAAAGAGAAATGATGTCACAGAGAGTGAGAGAGAGAAAGAGAGAGAAAACAACATTAAAACTGTGTCGCAGAGTCTGGAGTTGAGATTTTTTATTGAAAAGTCAGACCTAGATTTACTAGCTCCTTGCATCACTTTACCCATGTTAAAAGTGACTCAACAGTGGCGTAATAAGATTGTGGCTCTGTTTGTCAGACTGTTGTAACCTATCTGTTGTCATTGCTCGGAGGTAATTATAGATTTTGCAGAGAAGCTGCTGTACAGTACGCTCTCTGGGCCATAATATGAAGCCTGGGCGACAACATTTTTGCCACTTTATCGGCAGGAAAGTGTCGCTAAAGTAGCGATGATGGGTTTGATAATATGCTCTATGGAATTCCAATTGCAGCTCATGTCTGATGTTCTTCACATGTAACATGAGCTTCAAGACATAATAATTCAAACATTTATAAATTATCATTTACAAAACCTATGAAATTCACTGAAAAAACCATAGGTTTCACACATGTTATAGTTAGGAATTAGCATTTAAAAAACACTTGCAAATTCATTGAAAAAAACATAGGTTCCACACTTTATAGTTAGCTGGACATTTTACTCATACAAAACCATTGAAATTCCCCCGTTATAGTTAGTTCAGCTAACTATAACTCGCCGCCCACAATGCACTGCGGATGACGTCACATATTACATCACTCATGACGTGGTCAGTGACATCACTCATGACATCACTGATGACATCTCAAATGACATCACTAATGACATCATCCTTGTGAAAGAGTGGCAGACCTCCTCTCAGCATAATATAACCTTTGATACACACATTCAAAAATAGAAACTACAAATTTCAAAACAATGGAGATACCAATACCAGTTACAACAACCTATTCAGTAATTCCAAAATCTACACACACATCCACTCATTCACCAACAGTTCTATATAGTCACTCATACATGTACTCACTCATCATATGTACTCATATACCTATACATCCTGTTACACACCGATACTCATCCATAGAGTTACTCACACACATACTCACACATGCAAACATCCATTTACTTGCACATACAGCATATGTACTTACTAATAAAGACACTATTGAGACAGTCATTCATTCATTAACACACCCATACACACGCTCATCCGCCCATACAGTCCTGCACACATGCTGTCTTCAAAAAACATACAAACAGTGAGTCACTCATTCATTCATCTATACGCTAAGTAATATCCTCCACCGAACCATACAGACACTCATATTGATACTCAAAAAACAAACTAATAACCCATATACACATTCATGTAGCTACTCACCCAACCGATGCAGCCACTTATACACAAAGTGAGACACTGATACAGATATTTAAATATTTAAACATTACTCGTTAATACATGTATTCACTAAGATACAATTAATAAGTCAGTTATGCAATCAATTTTACAAAAAACCCATCTATTTAGACACCTATTTACCGATTTATTCTACCTTCGACCTTTAGATATACATATATAAAAATATTAATTTTTCAGAAAGACACACATTCACTGGATGATTCATCAGTGATGTCATGAGTGATGGCACTGACCATGTCATGAGTAATGTAATATGTGACGTCAACAGCAGTGCGTTGCGGGCGCGCGAGTTAAAGTTAGCTGAACTAATTATAACGGGGGAATTTCAATGGTTTTGTATGAGTGAAATGTCCAGCTAACTTTAACATGTGTGAAACCTATGTTTTTTTCAGTGAATTTCTAAGGTTTTTTAAATGCTAATTCCTAACTATAACGTGGCTGAAACCTATGTTTTTTTCAGTGAATATATATATATATATATATATATATCAAACCAACAAAGTTCGCCCATTTAGGAAAGCCACAAACAGGTAGGTATTCTTCCGTTTATTGCAAAGGCTGCAGCATGTTTCAAAAAGGTAGTTTTTCACAGATTCAAAGGCCTGACGCGTTTCATGCTCCACCGAGCATTTCTTCAGAGGCAGTTCATTAGCACAATGCAGAGCGCGAGGCAGTAATTAACCTGAAAACCAACCGCCCCAGTAGGCGTGGGCTCGCGCTGAGCCTGCTGGTCCCAGTAGTGTCAGCAATTAAACTCGAGTGAGTTGCCCTGCATTAGCCATAGTAAAACATATTTCAAATTACAGTGGGTGTGGAAAAAGTCTCTTTCATGACAAGCTGCAATTTTAACTCTTCTGCAACACGACCTACTGTCCAAAAAGCTGAATGTCGAGTAAATCCAGCCTGGTCCATCTCAGTTTAGGCAGAGCTTATCCCACGACCGGGCCGGCCGTTAAACATCAAACCAACAAAGTTCGCCCATTTAGGAAAGCCACAAACAGGTAGGTATTCTTCCGTTTATTGCAAAGGCTGCAGCATGTTTCAAAAAGGTAGTTTTTCACAGATTCAAAGGCCTGACGCGTTTCATGCTCCACCGAGCATTTCTTCAGAGGCAGTTCATTAGCACAATGCAGAGCGCGAGGCAGTAATTAACCTGAAAACCAACCGCCCCAGTAGGCGTGGGCTCGCGCTGAGCCTGCTGGTCCCAGTAGTGTCAGCAATTAAACTCGAGTGAGTTGCCCTGCATTAGCCATAGTAAAACATATTTCAAATTACAGTGGGTGTGGAAAAAGTCTCTTTCATGACAAGCTGCAATTTTAACTCTTCTGCAACACGACCTACTGTCCAAAAAGCTGAATGTCGAGTAAATCCAGCCTGGTCCATCTCAGTTTAGGCAGAGCTTATCCCACGACCGGGCCGGCCGTTAAACATCAAACCAACAAAGTTCGCCCATTTAGGAAAGCCTCAAACAGGTAGGTATTCTTCCGTTTATTGCAAAGGCTGCAGCATGTTTCAAAAAGGTAGTTTTTCACAGATTCAAAGGCCTGACGCGTTTCATGCTCCACCGAGCATTTCTTCAGAGGCAGTTCATTAGCACAATGCAGAGCGCGAGGCAGTAATTAACCTGAAAACCAACCGCCCCAGTAGGCGTGGGCTCGCGCTGAGCCTGCTGGTCCCAGTAGTGTCAGCAATTAAACTCGAGTGAGTTGCCCTGCATTAGCCATAGTAAAACATATTTCAAATTACAGTGGGTGTGGAAAAAGTCTCTTTCATGACAAGCTGCAATTTTAACTCTTCTGCAACACGACCTACTGTCCAAAAAGCTGAATGTCGAGTAAATCCAGCCTGGTCCATCTCAGTTTAGGCAGAGCTTATCCCACGACCGGGCCGGCCGTTAAACATCAAACCAACAAAGTTCGCCCATTTAGGAAAGCCACAAACAGGTAGGTATTCTTCCGTTTATTGCAAAGGCTGCAGCATGTTTCAAAAAGGTAGTTTTTCACAGATTCAAAGGCCTGACGCGTTTCATGCTCCACCGAGCATTTCTTCAGAGGCAGTTCATTAGCACAATGCAGAGCGCGAGGCAGTAATTAACCTGAAAACCAACCGCCCCAGTAGGCGTGGGCTCGCGCTGAGCCTGCTGGTCCCAGTAGTGTCAGCAATTAAACTCGAGTGAGTTGCCCTGCATTAGCCATAGTAAAACATATTTCAAATTACAGTGGGTGTGGAAAAAGTCTCTTTCATGACAAGCTGCAATTTTAACTCTTCTGCAACACGACCTACTGTCCAAAAAGCTGAATGTCGAGTAAATCCAGCCTGGTCCATCTCAGTTTAGGCAGAGCTTATCCCACGACCGGGCCGGCCGTTAAACATCAAACCAACAAAGTTCGCCCATTTAGGAAAGCCACAAACAGGTAGGTATTCTTCCGTTTATTGCAAAGGCTGCAGCATGTTTCAAAAAGGTAGTTTTTCACAGATTCAAAGGCCTGACGCGTTTCATGCTCCACCGAGCATTTCTTCAGAGGCAGTTCATTAGCACAATGCAGAGCGCGAGGCAGTAATTAACCTGAAAACCAACCGCCCCAGTAGGCGTGGGCTCGCGCTGAGCCTGCTGGTCCCAGTAGTGTCAGCAATTAAACTCGAGTGAGTTGCCCTGCATTAGCCATAGTAAAACATATTTCAAATGACAGTGGGTGTGGAAAAAGTCTCTTTCATGACAAGCTGCAATTTTAACTCTTCTGCAACACGACCTACTGTCCAAAAAGCTGAATGTCGAGTAAATCCAGCCTGGTCCATCTCAGTTTAGGCAGAGCTTATCCCACGACCGGGCCGGCCGTTAAACATCAAACCAACAAAGTTCGCCCATTTAGGAAAGCCACAAACAGGTAGGTATTCTTCCGTTTATTGCAAAGGCTGCAGCATGTTTCAAAAAGGTAGTTTTTCACAGATTCAAAGGCCTGACGCGTTTCATGCTCCACCGAGCATTTCTTCAGAGGCAGTTCATTAGCACAATGCAGAGCGCGAGGCAGTAATTAACCTGAAAACCAACCGCCCCAGTAGGCGTGGGCTCGCGCTGAGCCTGCTGGTCCCAGTAGTGTCAGCAATTAAACTCGAGTGAGTTGCCCTGCATTAGCCATAGTAAAACATATTTCAAATTACAGTGGGTGTGGAAAAAGTCTCTTTCATGACAAGCTGCAATTTTAACTCTTCTGCAACACGACCTACTGTCCAAAAAGCTGAATGTCGAGTAAATCCAGCCTGGTCCATCTCAGTTTAGGCAGAGCTTATCCCACGACCGGGCCGGCCGTTAAACATCAAACCAACAAAGTTCGCCCATTTAGGAAGGCCACAAACAGGTAGGTATTCTTCCGTTTATTGCAAAGGCTGCAGCATGTTTCAAAAAGGTAGTTTTTCACAGATTCAAAGGCCTGACGCGTTTCATGCTCCACCGAGCATTTCTTCAGAGGCAGTTCATTAGCACAATGCAGAGCGCGAGGCAGTAATTAACCTGAAAACCAACCGCCCCAGTAGGCGTGGGCTCGCGCTGAGCCTGCTGGTCCCAATTGCTGACACTACTGGGACCAGCAGGCTCAGCGCGAGCCCACGCCTACTGGGGCGGTTGGTTTTCAGGTTAATTACTGCCTCGCGCTCTGCATTGTGCTAATGAACTGCCTCTGAAGAAATGCTCGGTGGAGCATGAAAGGCGTCAGGCCTTTGAATCTGTGAAAAACTACCTTTTTGAAACATGCTGCAGCCTTTGCAATAAACGGAAGAATACCTACCTGTTTGTGGCTTTCCTAAATGGGCGAACTTTGTTGGTTTGATGTTTAACGGCCGGCCCGGTCGTGGGATAAGCTCTGCCTAAACTGAGATGGACCAGGCTGGATTTACTCGACATTCAGCTTTTTGGACAGTAGGTCGTGTTGCAGAAGAGTTAAAATTGCAGCTTGTCATGAAAGAGACTTTTTCCACACCCACTGTAATTTGAAATATGTTTTACTATGGCTAATGCAGGGCAACTCACTCGAGTTTAATTGCTGACACTACTGGGACCAGCAGGCTCAGCGCGAGCCCACGCCTACTGGGGCGGTTGGTTTTCAGGTTAATTACTGCCTCGCGCTCTGCATTGTGCTAATGAACTGCCTCTGAAGAAATGCTCGGTGGAGCATGAAACGCGTCAGGCCTTTGAATCTGTGAAAAACTACCTTTTTGAAACATGCTGCAGCCTTTGCAATAAACGGAAGAATACCTACCTGTTTGTGGCTTTCCTAAATGGGCGAACTTTGTTGGTTTGATGTTTAACGGCCGGCCCGGTCGTGGGATAAGCTCTGCCTAAACTGAGATGGACCAGGCTGGATTTACTCGACATTCAGCTTTTTGGACAGTAGGTCGTGTTGCAGAAGAGTTAAAATTGCAGCTTGTCATGAAAGAGACTTTTTCCACACCCACTGTAATTTGAAATATGTTTTACTATGGCTAATGCAGGGCAACTCACTCGAGTTTAATTGCTGACACTACTGGGACCAGCAGGCTCAGCGCGAGCCCACGCCTACTGGGGCGGTTGGTTTTCAGGTTAATTACTGCCTCGCGCTCTGCATTGTGCTAATGAACTGCCTCTGAAGAAATGCTCGGTGGAGCATGAAACGCGTCAGGCCTTTGAATCTGTGAAAAACTACCTTTTTGAAACATGCGGCAGCCTTTGCAATAAACGGAAGAATACCTACCTGTTTGTGGCTTTCCTAAATGGGCGAACTTTGTTGGTTTGATGTTTAACGGCCGGCCCGGTCGTGGGATAAGCTCTGCCTAAACTGAGATGGACCAGGCTGGATTTACTCGACATTCAGCTTTTTGGACAGTAGGTCGTGTTGCAGAAGAGTTAAAATTGCAGCTTGTCATGAAAGAGACTTTTTCCACACCCACTGTAATTTGAAATATGTTTTACTATGGCTAATGCAGGGCAACTCACTCGAGTTTAATTGCTGACACTACTGGGACCAGCAGGCTCAGCGCGAGCCCACGCCTACTGGGGCGGTTGGTTTTCAGGTTAATTACTGCCTCGCGCTCTGCATTGTGCTAATGAACTGCCTCTGAAGAAATGCTCGGTGGAGCATGAAACGCGTCAGGCCTTTGAATCTGTGAAAAACTACCTTTTTGAAACATGCTGCAGCCTTTGCAATAAACGGAAGAATACCTACCTGTTTGTGGCTTTCCTAAATGGGCGAACTTTTTTGGTTTGATGTTTAACGGCCGGCCCGGTCGTGGGATAAGCTCTGCCTAAACTGAGATGGACCAGGCTGGATTTACTCGACATTCAGCTTTTTGGACAGTAGGTCGTGTTGCAGAAGAGTTAAAATTGCAGCTAGTCATGAAAGAGACTTTTTCCACACCCACTGTAATTTGAAATATGTTTTACTATGGCTAATGCAGGGCAACTCACTCGAGTTTAATTGCTGACACTACTGGGATCAGCAGGCTCAGCGCGAGCCCACGCCTACTGGGGCGGTTGGTTTTCAGGTTAATTACTGCCTCGCGCTCTGCATTGTGCTAATGAACTGCCTCTGAAGAAATGCTCGGTGGAGCATGAAACGCGTCAGGCCTTTGAATCTGTGAAAAACTACCTTTTTGAAACATGCTGCAGCCTTTGCAATAAACGGAAGAATACCTACCTGTTTGTGGCTTTCCTAAATGGGCGAACTTTGTTGGTTTGATGTTTAATGGCCGGCCCGGTCGTGGGATAAGCTCTGCCTAAACTGAGATGGACCAGGCTGGATTTACTCGACATTCAGCTTTTTGGACAGTAGGTCGTGTTGCAGAAGAGTTAAAATTGCAGCTTGTCATGAAAGAGACTTTTTCCACACCCACTGTAATTTGAAATATGTTTTACTATGGCTAATGCAGGGCAACTCACTCGAGTTTAATTGCTGACACTACTGGGACCAGCAGGCTCAGCGCGAGCCCACGCCTACTGGGGCGGTTGGTTTTCAGGTTAATTACTGCCTCGCGCTCTGCATTGTGCTAATGAACTGCCTCTGAAGAAATGCTCGGTGGAGCATGAAACGCGTCAGGCCTTTGAATCTGTGAAAAACTACCTTTTTGAAACATGCTGCAGCCTTTGCAATAAACGGAAGAATACCTACCTGTTTGTGGCTTTCCTAAATGGGCGAACTTTGTTGGTTTGATGTTTAACGGCCGGCCCGGTCGTGGGATAAGCTCTGCCTAAACTGAGATGGACCAGGCTGGATTTACTCGACATTCAGCTTTTTGGACAGTAGGTCGTGTTGCAGAAGAGTTAAAATTGCAGCATGTCATGAAAGAGACTTTTTCCACACCCACTGTAATTTGAAATATGTTTTACTATGGCTAATGCAGGGCAACTCACTCGAGTTTAATTGCTGACACTACTGGGACCAGCAGGCTCAGCGCGAGCCCACGCCTACTGGGGCGGTTGGTTTTCAGGTTATTTACTGCCTCGCGCTCTGCATTGTGCTAATGAACTGCCTCTGAAGAAATGCTCGGTGGAGCATGAAACGCGTCAGGCCTTTGAATCTGTGAAAAACTACCTTTTTGAAACATGCTGCAGCCTTTGCAATAAACGGAAGAATACCTACCTGTTTGTGGCTTTCCTAAATGGGCGAACTTTGTTGGTTTGATGTTTAACGGCCGGCCCGGTCGTGGGATAAGCTCTGCCTAAACTGAGATGGACCAGGCTGGATTTACTCGACATTCAGCTTTTTGGACAGTAGGTCGTGTTGCAGAAGAGTTAAAATTGCAGCTTGTCATGAAAGAGACTTTTTCCACACCCACTGTAATTTGAAATATGTTTTACTATGGCTAATGCAGGGCAACTCACTCGAGTTTAATTGCTGACACTACTGGGACCAGCAGGCTCAGCGCGAGCCCACGCCTACTGGGGCGGTTGGTTTTCAGGTTAATTACTGCCTCGCGCTCTGCATTGTGCTAATGAACTGCCTCTGAAGAAATGCTCGGTGGAGCATGAAACGCGTCAGGCCTTTGAATCTGTGAAAAACTACCTTTTTGAAACATGCTGCAGCCTTTGCAATAAACGGAAGAATACCTACCTGTTTGTGGCTTTCCTAAATGGGCGAACTTTGTTGGTTTGATGTTTAACGGCCGGCCCGGTCGTGGGATAAGCTCTGCCTAAACTGAGATGGACCAGGCTGGATTTACTCGACATTCAGCTTTTTGGACAGTAGGTCGTGTTGCAGAAGAGTTAAAATTGCAGCTTGTCATGAAAGAGACTTTTTCCACACCCACTGTAATTTGAAATATGTTTTACTATGGCTAATGCAGGGCAACTCACTCGAGTTTAATTGCTGACACTACTGGGACCAGCAGGCTCAGCGCGAGCCCACGCCTACTGGGGCGGTTGGTTTTCAGGTTAATTACTGCCTCGCGCTCTGCATTGTGCTAATGAACTGCCTCTGAAGAAATGCTCGGTGGAGCATGAAACGCGTCAGGCCTTTGAATCTGTGAAAAACTACCTTTTTGAAACATGCTGCAGCCTTTGCAATAAACGGAAGAATACCTACCTGTTTGTGGCTTTCCTAAATGGGCGAACTTTGTTGGTTTGATGTTTAACGGCCGGCCCGGTCGTGGGATAAGCTCTGCCTAAACTGAGATGGACCAGGCTGGATTTACTCGACATTCAGCTTTTTGGACAGTAGGTCGTGTTGCAGAAGAGTTAAAATTGCAGCTTGTCATGAAAGAGACTTTTTCCACACCCACTGTAATTTGAAATATGTTTTACTATGGCTAATGCAGGGCAACTCACTCGAGTTTAATTGCTGACACTACTGGGACCAGCAGGCTCAGCGCGAGCCCACGCCTACTGGGGCGGTTGGTTTTCAGGTTAATTACTGCCTCGCGCTCTGCATTGTGCTAATGAACTGCCTCTGAAGAAATGCTCGGTGGAGCATGAAACGCGTCAGGCCTTTGAATCTGTGAAAAACTACCTTTTTGAAACATGCTGCAGCCTTTGCAATAAACGGAAGAATACCTACCTGTTTGTGGCTTTCCTAAATGGGCGAACTTTGTTGGTTTGATATATATATATATATATATATATTACCTACTGGCGGTTGCCAGTAGGTAGTTATAGTTAGCATTTTTTTCAATGTTAAATCTCAAAATTCTATTTTGAATAACTTTGGCGCCGGTTGACGAATCTGCCTGAAAGTTTCCTCAAAATGGCCTCGCAGCGCCCCGGTCCTTCCCTGAAAGTTTGGGGGGGATTTGAGATAAAAGGGGGTCCCAAAACGTGTTTTCCCCATGTTAATTTCCATAGGGCGGTCGACCTCACTTTTAGCCTGAACGGCTGAATGGATTTCCACAAAACTTGGCAAAATTGTAGGGACTGGTAGCCCGATGTGCCTTTGCTATGTCTCAAGATATGTGCTTCAGTGGATTTTGAGTAATTTAGGTTAAAAAAATATATATATATCTATGGCAGCGCCCCGGTACGCGCTCCGGGCACGCCACGCTACTTGCGCGCAGAAAGCTGATTGGTTCTTGGGTGTCTGTAAACATTCGAAACAGTCCGGAGCGGCCGCCATCTTGTGTCTCGGTAGGATCGAGACACAAGAGGTGGCCAAAACAAAGGGGGAAATGACCATAAGGGGGCAGGGTAGACCCCCCTGACTCCCTAGGTTTGATGTGAGGGCTATAAAAGGGTCCCGCTGGGCAACAATTTTTTTTTTCTTTTTTCGTGGGGGGGGGGGGGGGGAGAGCGCACCGGGGAGCGCACCGTGGAGCGCACCGGGGAGGGTACCATGAGGAAAAAAGAATGACTGACTTTTCAAAAAATGTAGCCTTTTTTTATAAATTGGATGTAGTAGGAAGTAGAAATATAAAAAAGTGTATGTGAAGAAGCCTAATATAATTATAATATAACAGAGAAGCCTAATTTAATCTATAACTATAACAGAGAAGCCTATCTGAATCTGTAATTATAACAGAGGGACATTAAATAACTGTCAGAAAACGTTTTTACAAATGAACTTAAAGTGCCCCTTCACAAATTTATAACTTACCTTATAGAAAGGTGATGAAGATAAATGAGGAAATGTTTTAAAAGATGTATCTCAGGTAGTTGTAGTCAAAATGGCTGTGTTTTCCCTCTCATTTTTAATTTATATTCATGTGCATAACAAATCAAATGTCATGAAAAAAAGTAGGATATGAAAATAACATTTTAATTGGTTGAAAATTCTAACACTTTCATATGTGTTTTTGTCATGTAATTTACCTCAGGATATTTAGACAGGGCTACAGCCCAAATGGCTCAATGGAATACCATCAAATGTGGGATAATGGTAGGGACTGGTATGTAGTAGGGTCTATTCTATATTTGCTGAAAGTCTGTCCAGTGGTTTTTATGTAATTTTATTTTCCACATTTTTTTGGGGAGCGCTTACCGGTGAAAAAAAAACAAAAAACGAAAAAATCACAGTGTGCGCGCACAGTACGCGTACAGGTCCAAGTACGTACCATACATGCACCCAGCAATTTCATTAAAAAATCTTTTTTTTTCTTGGCCTTGGAAGTCCCTCTGGGACAACCTGAGAAGGGCCAGGGGGTAAGGGGGTCTCTACCCTGCCCCCTTTTTGCGTTTTCCACTCTTGTTTTGTGCTCTCTTGTGCCTCAGTTCGACTGAGAAACGAGATGGCTGCTCAGGTGGTACCAGAAGGATATTAACATATAAAAACGTTATTCGCTAATAGAATTTGCATTTACAAAACCTAGATAGAGACTTGTAGAGAACATCCCTCTAGCTGTATTTCTTTTATCATTACTCTCTCTGTGTCCTTCCCTTATGCTCACTCCTTTTTTTTTTGGTTGCGCTCTCGGTGCGCGCCCCGGTACTCGCACCGAGGAGCGCACCAAAGAGAAAAGAGAATGGCAGAGTTTAAAAATTTAAGTCATTTTATATAAATGGGAGGTAGTTCTGAAAAGAACTTTTTTTTAAATTGTTTTTGTTGTTTTATATATTTTTTTGTGAACGTTTTTTACTTTTTTTGTTTTTTCAAAACAATTTTATATATTTTTTAGTTTTTTTAGTACTTCGAAAAAAACAGAAGGATTTGAAAATGGCTCAACAGGAGCAAAAAAAAAAACAATAAAGAATCATTGCTTTCGTTTGTGAGAGCACTTGTGGTTTTCTTCTGCTCTGTTAATTAAGGTGATACTTTTTTTCACCATAAGCAATAGTAGCCCCACAATAAATATAAACTATTTTGAAGTGTGAGAATTTGCTTTGGATGTTGGGCACCATTTGACGCCCTTCAGGTGCTGCAAAAGATGATTCCGCACTTGAGGTGCTAGGCTGAGGGGTCTGTGGGTTTTCAGCCATGGCGAATCATGGTGTGGTTGCCAAAACTACATTTTTTAGCAGGATTGCCACGTGAATGGATGTTCTTGCAAATTAGACATGTTACTTTAGGGGCATTAACTTTCTTCAGTCCTGCAGGAAACTTTGAATTGCCAAATGTAGTGCTCCTTTACACGAGATGGGTGAGGTTCCTCTGGTAGGAACTGTCTCTCCTGCTCCTCCTGCTCCTCTTCCTCCTCTTCGTCCTGCTCACCACCAAAAAGCAGAGGTGGTGGTGGTCTTTTTGGTGGTGGTGGTGGTGTTGGAGCACCAGCAGCAGCAAGTAGAGTAGCCATTATTGGTCTCTCACAAAGAAATAGCTCTTGCTCTCTCAAAGAAGAAAGTAAGAATGAGGAAAAAAGGTGGGGGCTTTCCTCATTTGCAAAAAAAAATATTAGGAACCAATGAAAAGTGTTATTTTCAAGTCACATCACTCGATGCGCTTACGTTACGCGCTCAGGGGCGCTTACGTCACGTGCTCCGGGCCGCGCCGCGGAGCGCTTCCGGGTGCGTTTACGCAGCGCATCATAAGACACATTGCGCGGCTACGCGATACGTCACGCTTATGCGACGTGTCACGATGTTGTTTTCGATCACGACATTGGTGCTAACGGAACGCTTCCCGGTTCGCACACCGGGGCGCTTCAAAATACTACGCTTTCTGGGGCGCTCACCGGGGCGCGCACCGGGAGCGCTCCAGGGCAAAAAAAAAATACAAAAAAAAAAAAATTTGAAAAATTGTAAGGACTGGTAGCCCGATGTGCGTTTGCTATGTCTCAAGATATATGCTCCAGTTGTTTTTAAGAAAATTAACTTTTAAAAAATATATATTGGGCTACATTGGGCTATATATATGTTAGAGCCCAAATGTAACCCAAATGTAGCCCACTTTGTTGGTTTGATGTTTAACGGCCGGCCCGGTCGTGGGATAAGCTCTGCCTAAACTGAGATGGACCAGGCTGGATTTACTCGACATTCAGCTTTTTGGACAGTAGGTCGTGTTGCAGAAGAGTTAAAATTGCAGCTTGTCATGAAAGAGACTTTTTCCACACCCACTGTAATTTGAAATATGTTTTACTATGGCTAATGCAGGGCAACTCACTCGAGTTTAATTGCTGACACTACTGGGACCAGCAGGCTCAGCGCGAGCCCACGCCTACTGGGGCGGTTGGTTTTCAGGTTAATTACTGCCTCGCGCTCTGCATTGTGCTAATGAACTGCCTCTGAAGAAATGCTCGGTGGAGCATGAAACGCGTCAGGCCTTTGAATCTGTGAAAAACTACCTTTTTGAAACATGCTGCAGCCTTTGCAATAAACGGAAGAATACCTACCTGTTTGTGGCTTTCCTAAATGGGCGAACTTTGTTGGTTTGATGTTTAACGGCCGGCCCGGTCGTGGGATAAGCTCTGCCTAAACTGAGATGGACCAGGCTGGATTTACTCGACATTCAGCTTTTTGGACAGTAGGTCGTGTTGCAGAAGAGTTAAAATTGCAGCTTGTCATGAAAGAGACTTTTTCCACACCCACTGTAATTTGAAATATGTTTTACTATGGCTAATGCAGGGCAACTCACTCGAGTTTAATTGCTGACACTACTGGGACCAGCAGGCTCAGCGCGAGCCCACGCCTACTGGGGCGGTTGGTTTTCAGGTTAATTACTGCCTCGCGCTCTGCATTGTGCTAATGAACTGCCTCTGAAGAAATGCTCGGTGGAGCATGAAACGCGTCAGGCCTTTGAATCTGTGAAAAACTACCTTTTTGAAACATGCTGCAGCCTTTGCAATAAACGGAAGAATACCTACCTGTTTGTGGCTTTCCTAAATGGGCGAACTTTGTTGGTTTGATATATATATATATATATATATATTACCTACTGGCGGTTGCCAGTAGGTAGTTATAGTTAGCATTTTTTTCAATGTTAAATCTCAAAATTCTATTTTGAATAACTTTGGCGCCGGTTGACGAATCTGCCTGAAAGTTTCCTCAAAATGGCCTCGCAGCGCCCCGGTCCTTCCCTGAAAGTTTGGGGGGGATTTGAGATAAAAGGGGGTCCCAAAACGTGTTTTCCCCATGTTAATTTCCATAGGGCGGTCGACCTCACTTTTAGCCTGAACGGCTGAATGGATTTCCACAAAACTTGGCAAAATTGTAGGGACTGGTAGCCCGATGTGCCTTTGCTATGTCTCAAGATATGTGCTTCAGTGGATTTTGAGTAATTTAGGTTAAAAAAATATATATATATCTATGGCAGCGCCCCGGTACGCGCTCCGGGCACGCCACGCTACTTGCGCGCAGAAAGCTGATTGGTTCTTGGGTGTCTGTAAACATTCGAAACAGTCCGGAGCGGCCGCCATCTTGTGTCTCGGTAGGATCGAGACACAAGAGGTGGCCAAAACAAAGGGGGAAATGACCATAAGGGGGCAGGGTAGACCCCCCTGACTCCCTAGGTTTGATGTGAGGGCTATAAAAGGGTCCCGCTGGGCAACAATTTTTTTTTTCTTTTTTCGTGGGGGGGGGGGGGGGAGAGCGCACCGGGGAGCGCACCGTGGAGCGCACCGGGGAGGGTACCATGAGGAAAAAAGAATGACTGACTTTTCAAAAAATGTAGCCTTTTTTTATAAATTGGATGTAGTAGGAAGTAGAAATATAAAAAAGTGTATGTGAAGAAGCCTAATATAATTATAATATAACAGAGAAGCCTAATTTAATCTATAACTATAACAGAGAAGCCTATCTGAATCTGTAATTATAACAGAGGGACATTAAATAACTGTCAGAAAACGTTTTTACAAATGAACTTAAAGTGCCCCTTCACAAATTTATAACTTACCTTATAGAAAGGTGATGAAGATAAATGAGGAAATGTTTTAAAAGATGTATCTCAGGTAGTTGTAGTCAAAATGGCTGTGTTTTCCCTCTCATTTTTAATTTATATTCATGTGCATAACAAATCAAATGTCATGAAAAAAAGTAGGATATGAAAATAACATTTTAATTGGTTGAAAATTCTAACACTTTCATATGTGTTTTTGTCATGTAATTTACCTCAGGATATTTAGACAGGGCTACAGCCCAAATGGCTCAATGGAATACCATCAAATGTGGGATAATGGTAGGGACTGGTATGTAGTAGGGTCTATTCTATATTTGCTGAAAGTCTGTCCAGTGGTTTTTATGTAATTTTATTTTCCACATTTTTTTGGGGAGCGCTTACCGGTGAAAAAAAAACAAAAAACGAAAAAATCACAGTGTGCGCGCACAGTACGCGTACAGGTCCAAGTACGTACCATACATGCACCCAGCAATTTCATTAAAAAATCTTTTTTTTTCTTGGCCTTGGAAGTCCCTCTGGGACAACCTGAGAAGGGCCAGGGGGTAAGGGGGTCTCTACCCTGCCCCCTTTTTGCGTTTTCCACTCTTGTTTTGTGCTCTCTTGTGCCTCAGTTCGACTGAGAAACGAGATGGCTGCTCAGGTGGTACCAGAAGGATATTAACATATAAAAACGTTATTCGCTAATAGAATTTGCATTTACAAAACCTAGATAGAGACTTGTAGAGAACATCCCTCTAGCTGTATTTCTTTTATCATTACTCTCTCTGTGTCCTTCCCTTATGCTCACTCCTTTTTTTTTTGGTTGCGCTCTCGGTGCGCGCCCCGGTACTCGCACCGAGGAGCGCACCAAAGAGAAAAGAGAATGGCAGAGTTTAAAAATTTAAGTCATTTTATATAAATGGGAGGTAGTTCTGAAAAGAACTTTTTTTTAAATTGTTTTTGTTGTTTTATATATTTTTTTGTGAACGTTTTTTACTTTTTTTGTTTTTTCAAAACAATTTTATATATTTTTTAGTTTTTTTAGTACTTCGAAAAAAACAGAAGGATTTGAAAATGGCTCAACAGGAGCAAAAAAAAAAACAATAAAGAATCATTGCTTTCGTTTGTGAGAGCACTTGTGGTTTTCTTCTGCTCTGTTAATTAAGGTGATACTTTTTTTCACCATAAGCAATAGTAGCCCCACAATAAATATAAACTATTTTGAAGTGTGAGAATTTGCTTTGGATGTTGGGCACCATTTGACGCCCTTCAGGTGCTGCAAAAGATGATTCCGCACTTGAGGTGCTAGGCTGAGGGGTCTGTGGGTTTTCAGCCATGGCGAATCATGGTGTGGTTGCCAAAACTACATTTTTTAGCAGGATTGCCACGTGAATGGATGTTCTTGCAAATTAGACATGTTACTTTAGGGGCATTAACTTTCTTCAGTCCTGCAGGAAACTTTGAATTGCCAAATGTAGTGCTCCTTTACACGAGATGGGTGAGGTTCCTCTGGTAGGAACTGTCTCTCCTGCTCCTCCTGCTCCTCTTCCTCCTCTTCGTCCTGCTCACCACCAAAAAGCAGAGGTGGTGGTGGTCTTTTTGGTGGTGGTGGTGGTGTTGGAGCACCAGCAGCAGCAAGTAGAGTAGCCATTATTGGTCTCTCACAAAGAAATAGCTCTTGCTCTCTCAAAGAAGAAAGTAAGAATGAGGAAAAAAGGTGGGGGCTTTCCTCATTTGCAAAAAAAAATATTAGGAACCAATGAAAAGTGTTATTTTCAAGTCACATCACTCGATGCGCTTACGTTACGCGCTCAGGGGCGCTTACGTCACGTGCTCCGGGCCGCGCCGCGGAGCGCTTCCGGGTGCGTTTACGCAGCGCATCATAAGACACATTGCGCGGCTACGCGATACGTCACGCTTATGCGACGTGTCACGATGTTGTTTTCGATCACGACATTGGTGCTAACGGAACGCTTCCCGGTTCGCACACCGGGGCGCTTCAAAATACTACGCTTTCTGGGGCGCTCACCGGGGCGCGCACCGGGAGCGCTCCAGGGCAAAAAAAAAATACAAAAAAAAAAAAATTTGAAAAATTGTAAGGACTGGTAGCCCGATGTGCGTTTGCTATGTCTCAAGATATATGCTCCAGTTGTTTTTAAGAAAATTAACTTTTAAAAAATATATATTGGGCTACATTGGGCTATATATATGTTAGAGCCCAAATGTAACCCAAATGTAGCCCAATGTAGCCCAATGTAGCCCAAAGATGGCCACCAGAGACAAAAAAATACAAATGTAGCCCAAATATCAGCCAGATGTAGTGCAACTATAGCCCAATGATAGTATGTACCAGAGTGTTCTAAAGAACAACTAGAGCGCTAACAGTCTTACTTATAAAGTGAGACTTTTAGTTAGGAATTAGCATTAAAAAAACCTTTGAAATTCACTGAAAAAACCATAGGTTTCACACCAGTTATAGTTAGGAATTAGCATTTAAAAAACCTATTAATTTCACTGAAAAAACCATAGGTTTCACACCAGTTATAGTTACCTGGAAATTTTACTGACATAAAACCATTGAAATTCCCACGTTATTGTTAGTTGGACTCACTATAACTTGCATGTGTGATGCACTGCTGATGACGTCACATATTACATCACTCATGACATGGTCAGTGACATCACTCATGACATCACTGATGACACCATCCTTGTGACAGAGAGACTGACCTCCTTTCACTGTAAAGTAACCCTTGAAACACATATTCAAAAATAGAAACTAACATTTTCAAAAAAGTGGAGATACCTATACCAGTTACAACAACCAATTCAGTAATTCCACCATTTACATACACATCCACTCATTCACCAACAGTTCTATATAGTCAGTCATACATATACTCACTCATCATATGTAGTGAGACACCTATACATCCGTTAATACACCGACAGTCTTCCAAAAGTTGCTCACACACATATTCACACATGCAAATAAAATATTGAACATCCATTTTTTTGCATATACAGCTATACACACACTACCACCTTACTTCTAAGGAAACTTACACATACTTACTCTCTTAAACAATCACTTATAGAAACACATACTTATTTAAACAAGAACTCTTTCAATCTCTCACTCTCACATATACTCACTTATATACACCAATAATCACATATACTATATTAAAACATATGTAGTTACTGATAAAGACACTAGTAAGACAGTCATTCACTTAATAACACATACATATACACACTCATTCACCCATACAGTCCGGCACATATGCTGTCTTCAAAACAAATACAAACAGTGAGTCAGTCATTGATGCATCTGTGTGCTAAGTAACACCCCCACCAAATCATACAGACACTTATACTGATACTAAAAAAAAATCTAATAACCCATATACACACACGTAGCTACTCACCAACCCATGCAGCCACTTATACACAAAGTGAAACACTGATACAAACATTTAAATATTTAAACAATACTCGCTAATATATGTATTCACTATGATACACTTAATAAGCCAGTTAACCAATCATTTTTTTTTTAAAACATCCATTAAGACACTTATTTAAACATTTATTCTTCCATTGACCTTTACATATACATATATAAAATATGTTTATTTTTCAGAAAGGGACACAGTCACTGGATGGTGTCATCAGTGATGTCATGAGTGATGTCACTGACCATGTCATGAGTGATGTAATATGTGATGTCATCAGCAGTGCATCACACGCGCAAGTTATAGTGAGTCCAACTAACAATAACGTGGGAATTTCAATGGTTTTATGTTAGTAAAATTTCCAGGTAACTATAACTGGTGTGAAACCTATGGTTTTTTCAGGGAATATGTATATATATATATATTCCCTGAAAAAAATAGGTTTCAGGCACGTTATAGTTAGAAATTAGCATTTAAACAACCTTAGAAATTCACTGAAAAAAACATAGGTTTCAGGGGATTTATAGTTAGTTGGCCATTTCACTTGTACAAAACCATAGAAATTCGCCCGTTATAGTTAGTTCAGCTAATTATAACTCGTTCGCTCGCAATACACTGCTGATGATGTCACATATTACATCAATCAATCAAAGACATTTATAGAGCGCACTACTTACCCGGAGGGTCTCAAGGCGCTTGGGGGTGGGGGAGGAGGGGTGCTGCTACTGCTCGAACAGCCAGGTCTTGAGCTTCTTCCTGAAGGAGAGGTGGTCTTGGGTCAGGCGCAGGTCGGTCAGGAGGGAGTTCCAGGTCTTGGCGGCCAGGTAGGAGAAGGACCTTCTTCCTATAGTCGTTCTTCGGATGCGGGGGACGGCGGCGAGGGCGTGACTGGCTGATCGGAGGTGGCGTTTGGGAGCGTAGAAGTTGATGCGGTTGTTGAGGTAGCTCGGGCCTTGATCGTGTAGGGCTTTGTGTGCGTGGGTGAGGAGACGGAAGGTGATTCTTTTGTTGACGGGGAGCCAATGCAGGTCTCTCAGATGTCCGGAGATGTGGCTGTGTCGTGGGATGTCGAGGATGAGTCTGGCCGAGGCGTTCTGGATCCGCTGGAGTCTCTTCTGGAGCTTGGCGGTGGTTCCGGCATAGAGGGCGTTGCCGTAGTCCAGTCGGCTGGTGACGAGGGCCTGGGTGACCGTCTTCCTGGTCTCGGTGGGGATCCACCGGAAGATCTTCCGTAGCATGCGCAGGATGTTGAAGCACGACGAGGAGACGGCGTTGACCTGTCTGGTCATGGAGAGGGAGGAGTCCAGGATGAAGCCCAGGTTGCGTGCGTGGTCTGTCGGTTTGGGTGCGGTGCCCAGGGCGGGGGGCCACCAGGAGTCGTCCCAGGCGGAGGGCGAGGAGCCCAGGATGAGGACTTCCGTCTTGTCCGAGTTCAGTTTCAGGCGGCTGGTCGTCATCCACTCGGCTACGTCTTTCATCCCTTCGTGAAGGTTGGCTCTGGCGGCGGCGGGGTCGTTGGTCAGGGAGAGGATCAGCTGGGTGTCGTCGGCGTAGGAGATGATGTTGAGGTTGTGTTGGCGTGCGATGGCCGCGAGGGGGCTCATGTAGATGTTGAAGAGGGTGGGGCTCAGCGAGGATCCTTGAGGGACGCCGCAGATGATTTCGGTGGCCTCTGACTTGTACGGTGGTAGGCGGACTCTCTGTGTTCTTCTGTTGAGGAAGGAGATGATCCATTCCAGTGCCTTCTCCTGGATTCCGATGTTGCTGAGGCGCTGCACTAGGGTGCGGTGGCAGACAGTGTCGAATGCCGCGGAGAGGTCTAGGAGGATGAGGGCCGCTGTTTCTCTGTTGTCCATCAGGGCTCGGATGTCGTCGGTGGCAGCGATGAGGGCGGTCTCGGTGCTGTGGTTGGCTCGGAAGCCAGACTGTGAGGGGTCGAGGGATCCATTTGTCTCGAGGAAGGCGGCCAGCTGTTTGTTGACGGTCTTCTCGATGACTTTGGCTGGAAACGGGAGGAGCGAGATTGGGCGATAATTCTTGAGTTCGGTGGGGTCCGCTGTTGGTTTCTTTAGTAGAGCGCTGAGTTTGGCGTGCTTCCAGCTCTCCGGGAAAGTGGCGGTGACGAAGGAGGTGTTGATGATGTCCCGCAGGTGGGGTGCGATGACAGCGTCGGCCTTGTTGAAGACGTGGTGAGGGCAGGGGTCGGTCGGAGATCCGGAGTGGATGACATGACATGGTTAGTGACATCACTCATGACATCACTGATGACATCTCAAATGACATCCCTTAAGACATCACTCCCAGGAATCCCTCACCGCCTCCAGTTACGGCGAAATGACGGAGACGGGCCACCAGGTTCTTTGGCAGAAAGGTATTTATTTTTGTCTTTCCACTCTGCTGCAACACGTTTCGAGCACAGCCGTGCCCTTGCTCACACACAGAATTGAAAAAAAGGCCGCCATTTTAAATTATTCATAGTGTCCGCCCCCAGTGCACCGGTCACATGGTTTACCATTGGCTACATGAAAGACATACTATGTGCTATGTCTCAATCTATAAATCTATACCGCTATTAGCAGCAAGTCACTATCCACATAAATATTGATGACAATCATATCAATACTTGCATTTTGACATTATTTAACATTGTTGACATTGATTGCATATCTTGTACTCGGCTTGAATGCCCTTATGTGCAAAATGTGCTGTAAATTACTGAGTGCAAAGTATATAATAATAATAAATATATAAATACCATATAAATATTTAAATATATAAATATATACAATATACCCTAATACACCCATGAAACCACTCATATACAGATACAATGTTGATACTGTACACATTACTTAGAAAAACTCATTATTTGTATTTCCTAAGTAAATGTATGTGTCTGAAAACAGTACAGAATGAAAAGTCTAGTGGCTAGTATTACTTGAAAAAATAACCTGCCCATTTGCAATTTCCAGTGAACATAAATAATATAACATGTCTCTGTAAAAGCATAATGCACAACATAATTATAACCAGTTGGTCTGTCACATAATAGGGTTTGATCTCTATTCCTGCATGAATGTTTAAAGATCTATTGCTTTGTATTCATTACCCATGACTCTTACAATAGTACAAGATGCCACGTCAAAATGCCATTAAATCTCCTGTGCGGTGTATATATATATATATTTGCCACTGTTTCTGTATATATAGGTCATAGTTTCCCATAGGACCATAGGAGAGGCCTTTTTTTCTTTAATCTTCATGCACAATTTGTTGAATGCGTCTGAAACAATCCCAAAGAGTACATACACTTTGGAGCCTTCATGAAAAGTTTTGCAATGATCAGTCAAGGGGACCTCTCTCTAAAAAGAGAGGACCCAAAAGTGTGATTCCCATTTTTATCTCAAGAGGAAACTGTGTTCTCAGATGCAGTAATTATGTTTGAACAGAATTACTCCAAATTTGGCAAAAGGTTAGGACTTTACTCCGAAAGTGTGCTTTAGTGACTTGATGGAGATCTGTTCTGCCATGTTTGAGAAATTCAAATTAAAAGAGGGGGTTAGATTGAGCATTAAGCAGAAAGTGTTTAACCCTCAGGAAATGAAGATAAATCTACGGTTGGTCAAAAAAACCTGTAAAATAGAACCTACAGATTGTCTGAGGAATCTTTTACTCCTTTTGCTAATTTCAATACCAAAGTACTAGTAGACGTGTAGAGGTACATAAATTATTGGATTGACTAGCCACAACAGTGAAGAAAGTATGAGGGTTTCCATTACAGGACTCCAGGAAAATAAAAGGGGAAGTGGGTATCAGGGTCATGGGTGGGAGTCCCTAAGGGACCCTCCCTTAGGTCAAAAACATTTAAGAAAATGATTTTAGGTTCCGGGTATCTATAGATCAGTACCGTGGTACCCAGCGAGCTTACCACTGTGATGGACGATATACATACTGCGGTACCGCAAAACCACCCAAAAATATTACAAGGTGCTGGTCATGGTCCAGACCACGGGTACTCATAGTATGGCCCGCGGGCCGCCAGTGGCCCGGTAAGCCTTCGCTGGTGGCTTGCAGACCTTGCAGACATCGGATCCGTGGTTTTAAATAAAATGTAAGAGTCTGTACAACAGTCTGCAAACACTGCCGGTTGCAGCAGCGCAACTCTAAGAGACTCTCCTGCTCTCTGGGGTCGGCTGATTCCAATGATAGTCAAAGGGGAGCCGCCTGAGAAGAGGTGAAATACAACAAAGCCTCATTAACATGCAAGTGGTCTTTTTAAAGACCTGTGAAGTGCTCGGGTGCGGCTGTGTGTGCCCAGGAAGCTGTCTCAGCCCAGGCTGACACAGAGGCAGCGTGAGATGACAGAGGGTGACAGAGGGAGGTAGAGGGACGGAGACAGAGGGAGAGGGAGAGGTAGGGAGGGAGACAGAGGGAGAGGGAGGGAGGGAAAGGGAGGGAGACAGAGGGACGGCAGGAAAGGGAGGGAGACAGAGGGAGAGGGAGGGAGGGAAAGGGAGGAAGACAGAGGGAGGGAAAGGGAGAGAGAGGGAGACAGAGAAAGGAAGACAACAAGGGAGAGGTAGGGAGACAGAGAGATGGAGACAGAGGGTGTCAGGCAGAGGGAGACAGAGGGAGGGAGAAAGACAGAGGGAGATAGACAGAGGGAGGGAGACAGACAGAGGAGACAGAGGGAGACAGACAGAGGGAGACAGAGGGAGGGAAAGGGAAGGAGACAGAGGGGGAGGGAGGGAGGGAAAGGGAGGGAGGCAGAGAAAGAGGGAGGGAGACAGAGGGAGAGGGAAGGAGAGGGAGGGAGAGGGAGACAGAGAAAGGGGGACAGAGAAAGGGAGAGGGAGGGAGACAGAGGGATGGGGACAGAGTGAGATAGAGGGTGAAAGACAGAGGGAGACAGACAGAGGGAGGGAGACAGTGGGAGCGAGACAGCCAGAGGGAAACAGACAGAGGGAGACAGACAGACAGAGGAGACAGAGGGAGACAGACCGAGGGAGAAGGGAGACAGAGGTAGGGAGACAGAGGGAGATAGAGGGAGGAAGACAGACGGAGGGAGACAGACAGAGGGAGGGAGACAGAGGGAGACAGAGGGAGGGAGACAGACATATGGAGACAGAGGGAGGGAGACAGAGAGAGAGGTAGACAGAGGAAGGGGGAGGGAAAGGGAGGGAGGAAGACAGAGAGAGGGAGGAGGGAGACAGACAGAGGGAAGAGAGAGGAGGGAGACAGCAGGAGACAGACGGAGGGAGGAGGGAGACTGAGGGAGGGAACAGAGGGAGGCAGTGGGTGACAGACAGAGGGAAACAGAGGGAGGGAGACAGACAGATGGAGACAGAGGGAGGGAGACAAGCAGATGGAGGGAGAAAGGGAGACAGAGAGAGGGAGACAAAGAGAGGGAAGAGGGAGATAGACAGAGGGAAGAGGGAGACAGAGAGAGGGAGTGAGAGAAAGGGAGAGAGAAAGAGAGAGACAGAGAGAGGGAGACAGAGGGAGGGAGACAGAGAGAGGGAGACAGAGGGAGGGAGTCAGGGGGAGAGAGAAGAAGGGAGAGGAGACGGGGAGAAAGAAGAAGGGAGAGGGAGAAGGGTGAGACAGAGGAAGGGAGAGGGAGACATAGAGAGGGAGTCAGAGAGAGTGAGACAGAGGGAGACTGACAGAGGGAGACTGACAGAGGGAGACAGACAGAGGGAGACAGACAGAGTTAGAAAGACAGAGTGAGACAGAGGGAGGGAGACAGAGAAAGGGAGAGGGAGACAGACAGAGGGTGACAGACAGAGGGTGACAGACAGTGGGAGACAGAGGAAGGGAGACAAAGGGAGGGAGACAGAGGGAGGGAGACAGACAGACAGAGGGAGACAGATTGAGGGAGACAGAAGGAGGGAGACAGAGGGAGGGAGACAGAAGGAGGGTGACAGAGGGAGGGTGACAGAGGGAGCGTGACAGAGGGAGGGAAACAGAGGGAAGGAGACAGAGGGAGGGAGACAGACAGAGGGAGGAGGGTAACAGAGGGTGTGTTACATATAGAGGGAGACAGATAGAGGGATACATAGGGAGGGAGACAGATGGAGGGAGACAGAGCGAGGGAGACAGAGGGAGGAAGACAGTGTGAGGGAGACAGAGTGAGGGTGAGGGAAGGAGAGAGAGGAAGACAGAGAGAGAGAGAGAGAGGGAGACCAAGGGAGAGAGGGAGACAGAGAAAGAGAGAGAGAGGGAGACAGAGAGAGAGAGAGAGAGGGAGACAGAGAGGGGGAGTGAGTGAGACAGTCAGAGTGAGTGAGACAGAGGGTGACAGGGAGAGAGAGAGGGAGAGAGAGAGAGGGAGAGAGAGAGAGGGAGAGAGAGGGAGAGATAGGGAGTCAGAGGGAGTCAGACAGTCAGAGTGAGTGAGACAGAGGGAGACAGGGAGAGAGGGAGAGAGGGAGGGAGAGAGAGAGAGAAATAGAGAGGGAGGGAGACAGAGATATAAATAGATAGACAGAGAGACAGAGAGAGTGAGAGAGAGAGAGCGAGAGAGAGAGAGATGTGTGTGTGCCGGGTCTGGTGGCTCAGTGGAGCTGCTGGGGAACGCGCTGCGGTCATGACCCGAGGATCTCCGTATACTGCCACTCGGTCTTATCAGATACCGATTGGGGCCTTTTTATTACAACTTTGGACCATTATCCACGTGTTCCTGGAATTTAGATCCCTTATGGACAAATGATAGATTGGCATACACATGTAGATTATCATTCTATTCCTCTTTCTTGGACCGCAAGGACGCCAATGATTATCCTTTGATGTTCCAACTATTATACTCTTCAGAAACAACATAAAGCTATATCTTGAATTCTTTGGGACATCAATTTGTCCATCCTTAGCAGTGACTGTACGTCAGATCTTCATATAGACTCGTCATTTGAAATCTCTCCACTATAGCAGAAGCCCTGAAGAAGTCCCATGTTTGGGACGAAACGCGTCGGCTGTATGGTGCTTCATCTTTTGAAAATAAAGGAACTAAACCGAAGAACTTTATTCTGCTTGATTCATTGAAAACATAAATGCTAAATGATGTGGTGCACCTGTGCTGTTATGTTTAGTTAATCAAAGTTCCTCAGGGAATAAGCACTGTTACAGTGGGTGCTATCCAGTGTGCACACAGACCCCTATACAAATACTAGGAGCACTCATTACTATTTGGGGTCACCATTTATTAGGTGCTAATCTTAAGAAGGTCTCACTGTTAGTTTTGTTTTCTGCATCCTGTGATCAACCTCATGGTCACAGTTTTTTTTGTTGCTCTAGCCCCGCCCCTGCACCACTGACCCCACCCCCACCGGTGCGGCCCTCGGACACAAACCACACTGTAAATTTGGCCCCCGTGAGAAAGTTTGCGAGTACCCATGGTCCAGACTCTGCTACCAACTGCCAATGTCTAAAGCTCCCTATCCATTATGGCATATTCACTCCAGCTATGATGCTAAACAATGTCCAGTCTTAGATGACATGCTTTCACCTAAAATTCAGACTCAGAAAAATGACGTGCTAGCCTTACTTCTCATCTTCTTCACCCTAGTTCTGGACTACCTAAATCTACAATCATCTTAGGGCCTTATTTAGAACTTGGTTGATGGGATCATTTATCACAAAGAGGCTGATGTCCCTGCCCGTGTATTTCAAGTGCCTTATAGACTATGGCACTTGTGATGTTGCAGAAAGGATATCCATGTCCCCCCGGGTCCCTGGATTCTGTCCCCCAAACTCTAAATAAGACCCTTAAAATCATAATGAACCATCACTGAAAGCTCCAAATCTCTGAGTTTCAATACAGAGAGTGTCTGAAAAGTTCCACATTTTCCACATTTTCCTCTGAGTGTAGAAAAAAATGTATGTGAGTTGATATTCAGACTTTTATAGTATTGCTTTGTGTATCAAGCTGTATATCAAGCTGTATCTCAACAGCTTTGTATGCTTTATTAAAAAATTCAAACATTGGGGGCTCCATTAAAGACAATGTAGTGACTTAGCACTAATAACGGCTGATATGTGTCTTCAGGTCCAACATTCCAATATTTGTCTTTCTCCCTTTTTTTATTTAGAACATTCATCTCTGAGTGGGTGGAATGTTCTAATAAAAGTGTAGACCTCCTCCCTCAGGCTACTCCAGTTGCTAAAGGTTGTCTCCCTTGTTAGATTTCCCTCACCTGTTGCTCAGGACTACAACTCAAGTTCATGGTCTTTAACAACTAGGCAGGGCTCAATTTGAGCCAGAGCTTGCCGGTGTCTTATTATCAGGGCTGGGTCTACAGTTACGCGCTGTATTAAGTGTACCGGCCGTCAGTAATTGATTTATTTATATGAGTTATGCGTGGTGGCACTGGCACAGAGAGCGTGTGCTGTGCTACTGTCACTTAGTTTAAGTTCCTGTCGTACTGGTTGTTGACTGATGTAAAGTTTAAACACTTACTTTCCAAATGGTGATGTGAGGTGACTGACACTCCAATTCTCAATTTCTCCTCCTCACTCAAGACTTCGGGCCGCGGATCAGTGTTGCCGGCCAGAAGGCGGGACACTGTAGTAGTTGTTGTTGGGCAGGGCTCTTTGCCTAGGCTGGTCTTTTTATGCGGGGATTGGGGCTGTACGCGGCAGAGGCAGCGACGCGTGCGCAGATTTGAATGCGCGCGCCTTCACTGCTTTAATTTTGCCTCGGCACCACGCCCCAGCATACACGCACAGCCGCCCTCACCTCACCACCGCACCACTGAGTATCCACTTCTGCTGGTGTGCTGTTGATTAACTACTTCTCCAACGTCGCCTTTCAAAGTAGCAGGAGTCGGGACCTGCTTGGACGACGTTGAGGTTGGCTAGACCACTGCTGCAGGTGAGGGCGAGCGAGGCATGGCCTGGGGTAGGCAGGCGGCCTATAAATAAAGCTGCGCAGGTGAAGCAGTGCAGGGCAGGACAGGGCAGGACCTGGCAGGCCGCAGGCGTCGTGACGGTGATTACTGTTTTTTCAATCACTATGTTGGTTGGTCTTCTACCGTCTGGTCATGATGGCCTGGGGTAGGCCGGCGCCGGCGGCCAAATCATCATCATATAAATAAAATAAATCTGCGCAGTGCAGGTGAGGCAGGGCCTGGCAGGCTGCAGGCACAGAAGTACTGTTGTTTTTCATCATAATGTTGATTTGTGACTGGTTTGATCATGCTAAGTTTAGAATCTAATAAAATATGATTTAAAAGTAGCTTTGCTCTGGGTGAAACAGATGCCACATTGAGCTTGCTTGAAGCTTCGTGGTTCTTGGTAGTTCTGACTTTAATTTGTGGTGACACCTATTTCTCATTTCTGAAGTCGACGTGACTCCTTCCTCTCTTCATAGATTAGCATCTTCTACGTACTTACAGTACTTACATCTCACTCCTGGTGTGATAGTCGGCATGGGGCATGGTTCAGGCTTTTAGATGTATGAAAAGCCTCAGTGACTATTTTTATGATGTAGGAAAGTGCAGAAGATCACCCATGCGGTCGGGGTCGCTCCTGGTTCATTAACTGGCTTTGTGACTGTAGCGTTTGTGCTTGGGCTAGCGCTTGAGCAGCGGCCGCGTTACGCTAATAATCACAGGAGCTGGTGTTGCTATCTACACGTGGCTCCGACTGCCTGGTCATAGCCACGCCTCTTTATTTATAGTCCCCGGCACCTGACGTCACGCGTCAGCATAGGGATGCTCCGGGGGCGCGAGTCATCTAGACCTTTATCAAAATAAAACAATATAGGCATTTCATTAAATCATAAAGCGATGGATCTGTTACCAGTCTGTGAGTGTCCATTCCAGGCTTCAATCTACCAGGTAATCAGCCAGCTGGGAGGAGGGAGCCGGGTTTCTCCTTAGTCCATACCGGAGCTGCCCGCCCCGAGACACCCCTACCCTCGGTGTTTCTGAGGGGGGGTATCTGTAGCTCCAGCCGGAGAGGTCGGGCTCGGTGTCCTGTTTCCTGGAGAGACTGGAGATGGAGATGCGTCACGGTCCATCGGGCTCTCTTCCTCCGAGATGTACTGGTCCATCTCTGGCTCCTCTCTCTCTCTTGGTAGGGGGCTCTGGCTAGGCTGCGCGGTCCTCGGGGACCCGCCCTGGTGGACCTTCTTGAAGAATTATATGTCTCAGGTAACTGTGTCTGCTCCTCTTCTGGCTGTCACCATGGTGCCTGTCCGACGGGTGACTGTCCAGGGTTGGTGTTCGAATGGGAGTCTGAATTTGCTGCCTGGGTATCGGTCTTTGACGTAGACTTGGTCATTCAGTGTGATCACGGACTCACGGGCCCCTCTCCGTCTGCTGGCTTGCTCATTGGAGTGAGTTCTATTCGCCAGAGTCTTTTCTTTGCTGGCTCGCTCCGGGACCCATGTGGGATGGTTCGGAAGGGTGTCTTTCACTAATCGGCCCATTGTCGAAGCACTAGGCGCCGCCTCTGTTGTAACATGTGGGGTCATGTGATATTCCCTGAGGAAACTGTAAATGGCCTTTTCTAGAGGTGATCCTTCTGCGAGGGCTATGGGGATGGTCTTGTTGAGCGTGCACATGAACCTCTCTACTTCCCTGTTGGCCTGGGGCCATCGCAGGGTTATTTTGCGCTGACGGATCCCCCAGACAGTCTCTTCCACCAAGGGGTCCATGCCTGGGAACCAAACCTTGGCTCTCAGTCGGCTTTTTCTTTTCACCATGCCTTGGTGTCCTCGATGTGCTTGCTCCCCCGCTTGGCGGGTTAGGCTGCTTGGCAGGACTAGACGGGGACCTCGTAGGATGCATCCTTGGCTGTTGAGAGACAGTTCCTCTTTGATCCTTAAGATGGACTCCAGGGTGGCCTTTGCCTGCGGAGTTCTTTTGCCCAGGGATTCCTGGATGGAGCGCCAGTTTCCCGACTGTATCGCTTTGGCGATGAGTTGGAGGCATTCGTCACTCTGAGATGCTTTAATGATGGACTCTAGGCTCATAGGCAGCGGTCGGGATTTTTCCATCACCCACAGGACATACTCCTCGGTGTCCTCCGCTTCTTCCTTCTCTATTAGAGTGGCTTCCCGGGGGTGTCTTGACAGGTAGTCTGCGGGGTTTGTTGACCCTGGTTTGTACTCCACCCAGTAGTCATACCCCTGTAGCTGGAGTATCCACTTCTCGATTCTGGGAGGTGGTTTTGATACTGTGCCTTGGAACAGTGGCAGGAGAGGTTTGTGGTCCGTGGTTACCGTGAAAGGGTGGCCATACACGTAGACGTGGAAATGTCGGCAGGCCCAATGTATGGCTATGGCCTCTCTTTCAATCTGCGAGTACCTCTGCTCCGTGTCTGTCAGCGAGCGACTCCCATAGGAAATGGGTGCCCACTCCCCGTTGTTCTGACATTGCGTCAGCACTGCTCCTAGCCCGAAGGGGCTGGCATCCACGGCTACGTTGGTGGACTTGTATGGGTCAAAGTACGAGAGAGTAGTGTCTGCTGACAGGGCTGCTTTGGTGTCCCGGAAAGCTTTCTCTTGCTCTGGGCCCCATTGCCACGTGGTGGCTGATTTGGTCAGTTCTCGAAGTGGCTTGGTGAGGTTGGAGAGATCCGGGATGAAACGACCACAGAAGTTCACCATCCCCAGGAAGCTTCTGGCTTCTGACACGTTTGTGGGGGCCGGGGCTTCCTGGACGTCTTTCACTTTATCAGGATCAGGTGCTACTTTTTTGTCCAAGAATGTGTACCCAAAGAAACTGATTTTTCGCTGCAGGAATTGGCACATCTCCTTGTGTAATGTCAGACCAGATTCTTTGATCCGTTGTAGAACCCCTTGTAGTCTTTAGTGGTGCTCTTCAATTGACGTTAGGTAGATGAGTAGTTCATCACTCACGCTCAGGACTCCCGGGAGCCTGCTAAGGACTTTGCGAATGGTGTTCTGGAACACTTCCGCGGCACTCAAGATTCCAAAATTGAGGCGCCGATATTGTCTCAGTTCTACGTGGGTGGAGAAGGTAGTGATGTATCTTGAATCTGGGTGGAGCGGTAATTGCTGATAGCCCGACCAGAGGTCCATTTTGGAGAACCATTTTGCCCCGTTAAGTTCGCCCAGGATATCGTCTATAGTGGGGGTCAGGTGCCGCTCTCTCTTCACCGCTGCTTTCGGGAGACGCATGTCGACACAGATGCGGACTTGTCCAGGCTGTTTGGGTTTTCGGGCCACTACTATGGGGATACCCATGGAGTAGGTACACTGACCTTTTCTATGATTCCTTGCTTTTCCAGTGTTTCAAGTTTGTCTTCCACCTTCTTCCTCAAATGGAACGCACTGCGCTGATGCCTCAGTGCGACTGGTTTAACTGATGGGTCGATGTGGAGAGATACTTCCTTCCCTTTGAGGCACCTGATGCCCTTGAACTCCTCTTCAAACTCTTCCATAATGGTGTCTAGTTCTTCTTCTAGTACTGCCAGAGCATAGGATATGAGTTTTAGGTCTTCTGCAGATTGACCACTTAGCAGCATGCCACTGCCTTCTTTCTTGACGTAGATCGTGGTGGGCAATGTGGCCTCCTGGTGTTTTAGTTCTGTTTTGAAGCATCCGATCAAGGGGATGGGTGTCTTCTGGCCGTATGCGAACACTCGGATCTTTGCCTCACGAAGCGGCGGTTTCGCTTGCAGTTGGTTGTATACGTTTGCCGCCATTAGCTCAATAGACGCCCCTGTGTCGATTGTGACTCTACCTCCTGCTGGTTGATCATGATGCAGCATTTTGGGAGCCGTTGTTTCTTTCTTTTTGGTTGTGCAATGGCGTACACGTAGTGGAGTGGATAATCCTGCGCGTCATCGTCCATGTCTTCAATGTCTCCTTCTTCTTTCACCACATGTGCGGCTTCTTTCTTGGCGTTCGTGGACCTGCATACTGCTGCAAAGTGGTTCATCCACCCGCATGCGCTACATTTCTTCCCTCTTGCTGGGCAGTCTTGCATGCAGTGTGGCTGGCCACCACAATAACCACACTCCTTCCTTCTGTCTGGTGGCTTCCTCCCGCCTGTTTGTCTCCCTTTTGGCCTCACCACGTTCAATTTTTCCGCTGTGTGGGCCGGTACACAGACAAAATATCGAGTTTTAAATTTCGATATACAATTATATCGAAGTTTAAATATCGATGGGACAAAATATCGAAGGTAAGTAATATCGATATTAGTATGATATCAGTAATATCGAAGTTTTAAATATCGATGTCAATAATATCGAAATAAATAACTTTGATGTTACTAATATCAATTTTTAAATAAATTTAGTGTATATTATATTGTATTTATTATGTATTATTATTTATTTTTAATGTAATTTAATTAAATATTGTATTTTACTACTGTAGCGGGTTGTGGGTTTATAGGGGAATGGGGTGGGAAGTAATTTAATTATGTTAAATGAATTATTAATTAGTAGGAATTATTAATTAATTAATTGAGAATTAATTTTTAATTAATTGATTAATTGATAAATATGTTCTGTAGCGGGTTATGGGTTTATAGGGGAATAGGGTGGGAAGTAATTTAATAATAATTAATTAATTAATATATGTTTGTAAATATTTTAATTAATAATTAATTGGTAATTAATTTATCTTAATTAGTTAATTAATTAATATAATTTTGTACATATTTTTAATTAATAATTAGTTGGTAATTAATTAATATTAATTAGTTAATTACATTAATTAGAGTAATTTATTTTATATATAATTTTTTGTTATTCTTAATTAATTAATTGGGAAAAATAATATTAATTTATTTAATTAAATTAATTACAGCTAATGTGCTAATATATTTACTTTATTGTTATTGTTAATTAATAATTAATTGGTAATTAAATAATATTAATTAATTTTGGGTAAAGGAGTATTTTTAGGGTTCAGGGTCAGTTTTCAGTTTTTGGGTAAAGGGGTATTTTTAATGTTCAGGGTCAGTTTTCAGTTCTTGGGTAAAGGGGTATTTTTAGGGTTTAGGGTCAGTTTTCAGTTTTTGGGTAAAGGGGTATTTTTAGGGTTCAGGGTCAGTTTTCAGTTTTTGGGTAAAGGGGTATTTTTAGGGTTCAGGGTCAGTTTTCAGTTCTTGGGTAAAGGGGTATTTTTAGGGTTCAGGGTCAGTTTTCAGTTTTTGGGTAAAGGGGTATTTTTAGGGTTCAGGGTCAGTTTTCAGTTTTTGGGTAAAGGGGTATTTTTAGGGTTCAGGGTCAGTTTTCAGTTCTTGGGTAAAGGGGTATTTTTAGGGTTCAGGGTCAGTTTTCAGTTTTTGGGTAAAGGGGTATTTTTAGGGTTCAGGGTCAGTTTTGAGTTCATGAGTAAAGGGGTATTTTTAGGGTTCAGGGTCAGTTTTCAGTTCTTGGGTAAAGGGGTATTTTTAGGGTTCAGGGTCAGTTTTCAGTTTTTGGGTAAAGGGGTATTTTTAGGGTTCAGGGTCAGTTTTGGGTTTTTGGGGTACAGGGATATTTTTAGGGTTCAGGGTCAGTTTTGGGTTTTTGGGGTACAGGGATATATTTAGGGTTCAGGGTCAGTTTTGGGGTTTTGGGGTACAGGCGTACAGGGTAAAAATAATTTTTTTTTACATTAAATCAATTAAATGAAATTAAAAAAAAGAAAATTACATTAAATTATTAAGTGTTTTATTTATTTTAAATGCATATGTATTAGTTTTAATTTTGTTTTAATATTTTTATTTAATATTTGTAAAATTATATGTATTTTAAAATTATTTTTACATTATTATTAATACATTTAAAAAAACGATATTTTTAATTTCGATATTTTTGTACTACGATATTATTTTTTCGATATTTTTGTACTTACCTTTATGAAGATATGACTCCGATATTTTTGATGTCGATATTTTTGTGCCGATATTTTTGTATTTCGATATTCTGTCTGTCGATATTATGTCAGACATTCGTGTGGGCCTGTTCGAGTTTGATAGGCCGGTGTAGGGCCGACTCCATATGTGACGCTCTTGCCTGGGACAGTTATTTGGATCGACCCAGCTTGAGGATGTCCGCGAGGGGCTTGTCATCCTCTTGGAGTATGGCAACACGGAGTTTCGACGAGAAGCAGCCTTGGATGATCTGCCCCATGATCTCTTCTTGCTCGTCCCAGAACCTGCAGGAGCTGGCTAGCTCTTTTAGTCTGCCGTGGAACACATCTAGGGATTCATCGGCCTCTTGTTTCACTTGGCGGGATATGAACCGCTCATAATCTTTGTCCGCCATCAGTTTAAAGTAGGCGGTCAGAGCTGTGAGGAGGATTTGGTATGTCTTTGGGGTGGCTTCCGTCAATGTTTTGTATATGCGATATATGTCCTTGCCACCAAGGTGTAGGAGCAGGGCTCTGCGCCTTTCCCTTGAGATTCGCGCTCCTTCGAAATATATTTGGAGGCGGTCCGTCCAATCCCTCCACCGTGGGGAGAGGGATGATGGCACACACTCAACCACGAATGGTTCTAGGGCGGGAATGGACGCCATTTTGGCACATGCGCGGTTAGCTGTCGGGCTCTGCGACGCTTATGGGATGAGGCCGCAGTCCTGGGCTAATTGGTCGCCTCTTTGGCTGGGAGGTGGGATCGTCTCTTGCACTGTTTGGCGCACACTCCCTGCCTGGCTCTGAGGCCTCGGTGGTGATGCACATGCTAGTTGGTTGCGACGTGGCCTTTCGCTGGGGCGGCGGCGTAGCGCGCTGTTCTCACCCTCTTTTCGGCGTAGGATGCACCGTGATTGCGTCCCCCGGCTGTGCCGTCGCTTCGTCTTTCCATTCACCACCTGTGGGTTGAGCAGGATTGGGCCTAGCAGCAATGAGCTCCCCCTTGGCGTTCGCAGTGCGTAGAAAATGAGGTGCAACAATGGCTTTGTGCCGGTGAGAGGGCGGGTTCGTTAGTAACCTCGTCGCCAGTGTAGCGTTTGTGCTTGGGCTAGCTCTTGAGCAGCGGCCGCGTTACGCTAATAATCACAGGAGCCGGTGTTGCTATTTACTCGTGGCTCCGAATGCCTGGTCGTAGCCACACCTCTTTATTTATAGTCCCCGGCGCCTGACGTCATGCGTCAGGGCAGGGACGCTCCGGGGGCGCGAGTCATCTAGACCGCAGCTTACGCACCCCAGAACATTACAGTGACCACCTCGTGACATAGAAATACAAATATCAAATGATTCGGTAGACTGCAGTCGCAGAGCTCGCTTTTGGTACAGAGTAGAAAGCATCCCCCAGGAGACCCCCTGCGATTCCCACCGTGTTTAAAAAAGACACGAGTACACAATAGGGACAACTTCAAAGCATAGTTTGGTCCCACGCAAAACACACGTGTGATCATTTGGCATAAATATCAATATCATGATTCAATGTGTATTTTTGTATTTTGATTTACAATTTACGTCTGTCTGACATTTTGCCTGCTTATTTTCTAATTATTCATTTTGTTTTGAGCTGTTGACTGCAGTTAATATGTTCCCGTTTTTGGCATTGTGATGTGGTTAGATTTTGGTGTCCTGACATCGGGAAAACAGTCATGAAAATCTTTGCAGGTTTTGTAAGCTGTCTTGCCAATGGTCTTAATTTATGGGGGTCTAAACAGTGTATGAACATTAGAGTTTGGATACATATTGAAATTTTTGTGGAAACCTGAGATCAGCGGGGCTCCATGCTTCTCTGCATATTGTTGGTTTGTTTTGACTGTTTGGTTGAACAGTATCTTTGTCATACATCAATGCATTAAACCCCCTACTACTATGTAGTGATTGCTTGATTTCAGAATGTATTTTGATTTTACTTTTCACTGGCGATAGAGCTGGAATTGGCTGGCATTAGCTGCACTTAAGGTTTCATGTAAAGTGTGATAGGAGACGTTAGCCTTTCACGTTAGCAACAAAGCCACTATTAGCATTTTAGAGGTTCAGTGGGCAGGACTGAAGCTATATTTTCCAAGGCTAGCAGATTGATTTCTCTCTACCATGCCATTAACTGACACCTATGAAATGGGTAGTGGAAAGCTTCACCATATTAATAGGTTAGTGTGAGGATCTTGCCGTGGGGCAGTGAGTAAACAAACTACTGCCCTGTCACCGTGGGACTTATGAGTGCACCTTCCCAGGCATTAATGGGAGTAGGAAGTAGGGACAAATTCATTATTTTTAGATTCACTTACAGAGAATGCAGTGGCTTTCATTTCTCCATATATAAAATGTGCATTATTTGTGGTGCATGATGTCATCTTCTAATAACATTTTTAGCAGCACCTGTGTACCCTCAGCACATTGGTGTGTATGAATTTTGAAGAAACCAAGAACCCCATTGGTTGGTATACCTAGAAAAGGCCATTGATGATACTTGACATACCATTAACAACTGCAGCTTTCTACATGGCATCAAGAGGAACATGAGCAGGATAACAGTCTGTGCTGATGTTTATGTAATAGGTGCAGGGGTGGACTGGCCTACAGCGAAATCTGGCAGTGCCTGAAGGGCTGGTCTCAGTAATCTGTGAATGGGCTGTTTTTTAAATCAGTTTATGGGCCTGTTTTATGGGTTGGTGTGCCGGTTTTTACACAAACACTGCTTGCAGCAAGCACAAATGGATGACTGCTTGCATACCTTGCAAAACACTAAAATAGTATGTTTGTACACATTCATAACTGCCCTGATTTGATAATGTGGATCACTTTTAATTTGGTGCCTACCAGGGCCTATTTTATATTCCAATCCAGCTCTGAGGAGGTGGCAGTGGAGCAGCAGGAGTTAAGAGAACCAGCAATAGATTCAACCATCAAAATATATTCAGGTACAATTGCATTGTGTGGTGGAAATTGAAGGACTTTTCAATAGCCCTCAGAAACTAAGGAATAGTCAACCGTATTTGGGAGTATTTATTTTCCGTCACACGAAAAACATCTTTGACAGACCAAGACATGTCTTTAGAAAAGGTTTGCACTAACTCTTTCTTATCTGGTACTTGACCAAAAATGACCTTATATGGAAATCTCAACTTCTCCTGAGAGGTTAGTGCTCTGAGAGGTGACAATGCAGTAGATGCAACAGGTTCATGAACATGTCAAGCTGCGCCTGACGTTGTTGGCCTCTTTTCTGCGCTGCAGTATGTACTTTCTTAATGCATAATTCTGTCAGGTACCTTCCTGATTTTCTTGTCGACTAGTGAATTTCCCCACACCTGTCCTTCATAAGTAAGTGAACAATCATTTTGAGCAAACCACTCTGAGTTGAAACATTTTTCCTTGCCTACTTCCACTGAATCAGACACACCTTCGCCCTTTGGGAGGTCCTTGCACAAATCTCTTGTTTTGACAAACTAGCCTTTTTGTAGGATTTTTGGCCTGGTTTGACAGTGATACTGTTTGCAGAAATATTCTTAATAGTTCTTTAAAATATGCATTTAATGAGGAGTTGCTACCCCAAGATGAGAATCTCTCTCACACCTTTTGCAGTTGCCTGCTTGGCGTATGATTCCACTTCCTATAGAGTTTTTGGATTGTTATGTGTGAGGGATTATTTTTCATCTGAAAATACATTAAGGGCTAGATGTAGGTAGGCTAATCCCGGTCGGTAACGTGCGAAAATCAGGAAATTTCCCGTTACCGACCGGTATTTAGCCCTTTGAGATGTAGGAGGCTGGATTTAAGGGTTCGGTAATTTACCGATTCGTTATTTTAGGGAATAATATAATAACTTGCTTTGGGTTTTTTAGAACACAAGTGTGATGCCAGATGTATGACCAATTCATTTTGAGAGTCTCTAATAGCTTTTTTTTATGACTCACAATTAGACACTTGCAAAATGAAATGTACTAATATGTCTCAGACACATTAGCGATTCCGAATGGGGTTGCAATTGGCCTACCTCATCAAAATTCATGAGGCAGGTACAATTTATGACCCATTGAGAATAGACAATAACACACAGATGGTGGCTTGCTGTGGACAGCAGACCATCATGTCTGTGTTCGATTTTAAATAAAGCTACTTTGTTTCTTACTTTTTTTAATTCAGCCCCTTCTCCTTAAAGGAAAACAGGATGTATTTCAAAAACAAAAATAAAACATTTCTGTTTCATTTTTCAAGGGTAGGCATAGGTGCGTCCGACCACTACCTGCTCTCGAAAAACGTTTTCGCCACCATTCACAAAGGGGACTCCTTCCCATTTGCGACTGGCTTTCCACCTACTTGAAGTGGTGGTAAACTGAAATTGTTGTGCAATCGTATTTCAGTGGAAAATCAATTGTACATTCCCCTGCGACTCAATATGAGGAAGGGACGCCATTGGCACAAATCTACATAATAGCGACTCGCAAACCATATTTTGCGAGTTGGTACGACTTGCAAAATCAGGTTTATACATCGAAATATCCATTTTACTGGTCACAAGTGGCTGATGGGCCGCTTGCAAACAGAAAAATGCATTGTACATCTGGCCCTATATGCAATACTTTGGACCTTACTGAGCATTTTTATAATCAGAGATGTAATTCAAAAATAATTATTATCGGGGTACTCTTGGCTTACTCCAGACTTCGAAATGAATCCAGGACTATAAAAAAAAAATCTGGAGTTTTATATAGCGGAACTTGACCCAAAGGTATCAGGTATAAAACCACTTTTCATGAGAACCAGTTGCGTCACTCACGGACACATTCCGTTTTGTAGGTACGAGGAGATTAAGTGATTTGCCCAACTTCCAACCCGGTTCCCCAAATTTGAGGTCGACTGCTCTAGCAGTTAGACCAGATCCTCTCCCCCATAGATCACTTCTCTTTCTAACTCCGAAGTAAAGCAGGGGTACTATCAGAGTAAATCACATTAAAATCTTCGTGAACCAGGCCGCACGTGTTTCTGTTCCCTAATGTAATGGGGCTGAAGTCATCGACACAGAATGAAGGAAATCTAAGTCGGCCTAGGTGGGATTTGATACTGTGGCCTTCTGACCACTTCAGAGAGCCTTCTCTCCCAGATCCACGGCGTTTAATTGGTGCTACTTTAACAAATACATTCACCAAAGCAGATAAAGCATAAATGTCTACAAATCACGTGAAAGTTTTGGGGCGGGGTGTGAGATATTATATTTTTGGAACCTCATATATTTTACTCAATATATATTTTTAATTTCTCTCTGATAAGCCTGTTTTTTTATTTTACAATTTTTAATCATGTATTTTATTTAATGTGCTTTTTTCTCACTCTTCGGGACAGATTTACAAGCCCACTGTGCCACCACTACGTCAGTTTTCATGATGTACTGGTGGTACAGGGGGCTCCTCCATATTTACAAGGAGAGGAAACACCACCCTGCGTGACTTTTCCCCTCCTCGTAAATATGGCTCCTTCACAGGCAGCACTGTGCATGGAAGGGGCGTTCCATGGGTGTTGCTGTGGGTGTTCTCATGCAACACCCATGGAACAAGACACATCTCCTTATTTACAAGAAATTTTAAATCTGCAGATGCGTGTGAATGCTAAGCCACCCTAGAGGTGGCGTAGTGAGGCGCAACAAGGAGACATTTTTTTATTTCTCTTCGTTTTTTCCTCTTTCAATACGTGCTGCATTCAACAGCACGCATTGAAAGAGGAAAAGCCTCTTGTGATTGTTTTTGTGCAGGAAGGTGTCCCTTCCTGCACAAAAACAATCTCCCCACGACACAGGCATCCTTGTACCATGGTGCAAGTGTACCTGTGCCAGTGCATTGCTGCAGTTTGAGCGCCAGCACAGGGGAAGCACAGAGATGTGACATATTCTTGTGAATATGTCGCATTTCTGTGCTTTCCAACTAACGCAGCATGGTGCAGCAAAATGACTTGCTGCATCATGCTGCGTTACTTTGTTGTAAATCTGCCCCTTCGTGCTTTAATTTAAACTTAGTATTTTTGTTCTACTAGGTCTTCTGAAAATCACTCTGATATAACTAATTTTATGGCAGTCTTGGCCTTCTGTTACTTCAAAACTTTCTTAATGTTTATTAGCTCTTCTAATTAGAAGGTAAAATGTGATAAAATGAAATAATAGCATATGTGCTTTCGCCTTGATTCGTGATGTCTCACCTTACCTCATAGGCTGCGTCTTACATTATCAGGCCTGCTGCAGGTTCCCTGGATTTCAACACCTGAACTGATATCATCACTGTCAGATTGTGAACTCGGATTGGGTCACAGGGTTAATCGCTCCAAAACTGTAGAGATGTGGCCTCTAGCACCAAATAAAACCCTTGCTCGGGCTAAGCCTAAAATATCCTCTGCTGGTTTCAAATGCCAGGGGATTTGAGCCTCTCTGAGGTTTTCGAGCCATAAAGGTCCAATTTATTTCTTGTCATAAACACCATGATACAAGATCAAGTGGAAGCTAATTGGGCTCAGATCCTACTTAACATCACAGACGTTGCCTAGAACATACAGGACTCCAGCGGCACATGGTCGTTTGATGTGTGTTAATAAGCCTTCAACATGTTTTCTACTTCAAGTTCATTTCGCTACTTATTTTTCAGTTTGTTTCATCAGGCATTTGAAATTGCCTGGACTTTGCAATTGTACTTTTTTTTACAATTAAAAAAAGTATTACATCAAAAGAGAAGATCAGTTATTGAATGTATTCTATTAACAATACAATCTACATGTGAACTGCACACAGCCACAGAAAATGTGCGGCATGAATGGCATTGTCGCGCCTTTGTGATATTTAGGTGCGAAAATACCAATATTCAAGAGTGCAAAGACAGAATAGTGATTCACAAAATGCGGATTTCCACATGATTAGATGTACAGGGTACTTAAAATGTCTCCAGTTTTTTTATTTGTTTTACTCTGCTCTCACGAAGCAGTTGCAACAGCAGGAAAATGTCCACAAACTCATGTTTGTAGGCATACACCAGCGCTGTGCACGTAAAGTGAAATGCAGTACGAAACCTATATGAGGGGCATATTTACAAGACCATCTCGCAACCGGAGCTTCACTTTATTTCACACTCCGTTGGTGCACAGTGCAGGCCGATATCTACAAGGCCACGTCAATTCACCCTGTGTGGCTTTTCTGTAGCACACTGAGAACGAGGGACGCGCCTCTGGTTATTGTTTTGATGCAGGAAGGGGCACCTTCCTGCACCAAAACTATCATGCCTGCAACACCCTTGCACCATGGTGCAAGAATGCCTGCTTTGGCACAAGGCTGCCATTTGTGCACCAGTTGAAAGGACAGGAATTCACTGTACCTTGTAGATACAGTCTGTTTCTGTCTTTTTGAACTGGAGTAGGGCAGCAGAGCAAAAGGACTTGAGGTGTTGCTTTAAGGCAATTTATTGTGCATATGTCCCTTAATATTTAAGCCTAGGAATCTCTTTTGGCCTGGCAGAGGAACTAACATCCGCAAGGGCTGAGACTACTCCGCTTGCCAAATTTAGAAATGACTTCCAAGCAGGAAGTCATTTCTGAAGCATTGGCAGGAACTACTGTCACTGTGGTTCCTTATCAATGCTTTTTAAAGTATGTTACATGGCTCTATCAACATGAACATGTCCAAACACATCAAAAAGAAGATCCCAAAATATCAGCCTAGAGAAACCGGTAATAACAATTCCAGACACAGATATATTTGCGTCCCAATGGGTAACAGGCATGAATGATTCGCATGGAATAATCTACAATTTGGGATACAAAAATAAGTTGATAGCTTATTACTGGTTCCTCTGGGCTGATATCATAGTGCTCTGGTAAATACTCGATCCGAGTTAACTTTGTAATATTGATGCTGTTAGCAATGCCTGCGTCATTTTCCAATTTGTTAATGGTTCTCCAGAATGGGGTTAGATGTTTGCTTTTACAAATGTACAGTATTCTTGCCCACTGACCTTCGCTGTGGTCCTTCTTAGCACTACATATTTCTTTTTATAGTTCTGAGTTGCCGAGAATCTTCTGGCAATACTACGTCAGCCAGAAACTTCCTTACTGGTCTTAGTGAATGGTTCATGCTGTTTTTTGCTGTTCCTAAAGCTTGTGGTATGGTACCTGTAAGTGTTACAACACCAGATAACTCATTTCCCATACATGTCATATTGTAAGTGTCTGGCCTATATCCACTGCATATTTTCCACAGGTATTTTAAACTAATTATTTTACCCAGTCTTGGGATTTATCTTTAAAATGAATACAAAATGCCATGTTGCCCTGTTTCGGATTTCTCAAAAGAATATTGCTATGTTGTATTGTTCATTCTCTCTTGTCTAGCAGATTTCAACATATGGTAAAATGGAATTGTAATGTACTATCCCTAACTAATGCTGGGTCAATCCCTATCCAATGGTCTCTTCTGAAAATGGTTTCTGAAAATGGTTTCTGTTTTTTAAGAATGGTGTCCAGTTCTTCTTTGACACAAGAATTGTAAGCTATGTGAGTTACTAAGCTGAAAAAAGTGGTACTTGCAAACATTGACTCTGCACTGTTCACATATTGACTAATGTCAAACATCCATCCAAGTTATGGAATTGTCTGTTTTCAATTCAGCTAGGCTTTCAAATTGTCAATTAGACTTTTCTCCTCTACACTGTGTTAGGCTGAATGGTTCTAAGGTGTTAGGTATGCACCCTAATCACTTTGTGAATATATTAGGACATCTTATTACAAGCTTATTTGAAGTTGTACTATTTGAAACTGCTAAATTTTAGGGTAATATGTGCAATACCACTGAAAGCTTTAATCACAATAACCTCTACTTTTTTTCTAGGTATCTGCATTGTTTATCTCGAAGGATTTCACAGTACAATACACAATATTACTAGTGTACAGCGTACATGGCCAGGCATCTGCCACTGAAGAGACCTCACTCCAGCCCAGGATCAAGCTGTCAGTGAGTAGAACACTTCTGGTAATCTGGAAGATAATCAGGAGCCTGGTCCATCTGTTCAGCACATATAGATAGACGGCTCCAGTGAGGCCACTGAGGTCACTGTCACCATTGACCAATTCCTGGGAGCCTACTAACATCTGGGCCATTTATGCCTGCTCAAAGAACGATTTAGAAAAGGGGGTGGTGATGAACAGAGTGTCTGAGTTAAGCAGACCACTCTTACCCAGTCCAAAGATCAGGGCTTGATCCATCACCGTTATTTATCTCACTGCCCCATCCCAGCTCAGAACCTGGCTATATGCAAATCAGTCTGTCCCTGGCCCAGTGCATCATGGGAACAGGGCAGACTAAACTACCAAGCCAATTCTTCACCAGAAAGGAGACAAGCTACCGGGGACCGGTTTCTGGCATTTCAGCCTTCTTCGGCCCGGCTTGCTTGAATCCTGATGGAGCAGTGAGAAAGGGACTCATGTCTGAGTATACCCTGCCACACCTATAGTGGCCAAAAACGATTTAGAAAAGGGGGTGGTGATGAACAGAGTGTCTGAGTTAAGCAGACCACTCTTACCCAGTCCAAAGATCAGGGCTTGATCCATCACCGTTATTTATCTCACTGCCCCATCCCAGCTCAGAACCTGGCTATATGCAAATCAGTCTGTCCCTGCCCAGTGCATCATGGGAACAGGGCAGACTAAACTACCAAGCCAATTCTTCACCAGAAAGGAGACAAGCTACCGGGGACCGGTTTCTGGCATTTCAGCCTTCTTCGGCCCGGCTTGCTTGAATCCTGATGGAGCAGTGAGAAAGGGACTCATGTCTGAGTATACCCTGCCACACCTATAGTGGCCAAAAACGATTTAGAAAAGGGGGTGGTGATGAACAGAGTGTCTGAGTTAAGCAGACCACTCTTACCCAGTCCAAAGATCAGGGCTTGATCCATCACCGTTATTTATCTCACTGCCCCATCCCAGCTCAGAACCTGGCTATATGCAAATCAGTCTGTCCCTGGCCCAGTGCATCATGGGAACAGGGCAGACTAAACTACCAAGCCAATTCTTCACCAGAGAGGAGACAAGCTACCGGGGACCGGTTTCTGGCATTTCAGCCTTCTTCGGCCCGGCTTGCTTGAATCCTGATGGAGCAGTGAGAAGGGTATTCTCAGATGTGAGACCCTTGCTCATTGCACCATCAGGATTCAAGCAAACCGGGCCGAAGACGGCTGAAATGCCAGAAACCGGTCCCCGGGAGCTTGTTTCCTTCCCAGTGTAAGAATTGGCTTTTGTAGTTTGGTTTGCCCTGTTCCCATCATGCACTGGGACAGGAACAGACTAATTTGCCTACAGCCAGGTTCTGAAACTGGGATGGTGCAGTGAGCTAAAAAACGGTGTTGGATCTAGCCCTGATCTCTTGACTGGGTGAGAGCTTTCTGCTTAATTCAGAGACTCTGTCCCTCACCACCCCTTGTTGTAAATATTTATGCCTGCACAGCCACAGGAAGGAAGGCCCTGTCACTGGAAGAACAACCTGCAGCCCCCAGTGCCTAAAACTGTGGATTCGCCAGCACCCTTGCAGGGGGGAACCTCCTTGCATATTACTAGGAGGTGAGGATTGCAAGACCTCTGCCACCACAAGCAAGAAGCGCTGAAATTAATTTATTCCAGTGTGTGCCTAACATTCACTCTGTGGACTATTTCTAGAGACATTTACCTTTCTGATGCCAGTAGTATTTTGGACATTGGACTTAAGACAATTTTGGCTCTCCACCTATGTGTTCATTCACCATGACTGACTTTGTCACTTTTTGGTTTGCTTTTGTAGTGTTCATTCTCTTTAATTTTATTGTGTTGAGTGTAATTAATTTGCACCTCAAAAAACCTCATGGGGCCAGATGTACGACCATCAAAAATAGCGACTTGCAAATTCTGTGACAGTGGGATTTGCAATTTGTAAGTTGCTAATTGATGCCTACGTACAAAAGAGAAGCCATGAGTGGGAGTCGCTATTGACTCGCATCGCTATTTTAGCTTGCGGCTATATGCATGTCGGTAAATGCTTGCAAATAGCATACTCTTCAGAAAAGCCCTTTTTGCATACGTAAATAGCGAGCATGGCAGAAACAAGCCCCAAATGCGCATGCAAATTGTGAATGTGAGAAAAGCATGGGAAAACACTTTCTGGTTGAGCTGATGAATCCCAAAACAGGAAGTGGCGTCCCAGAATAATCCTGAGCAGAATCACTAGTACATGTTTAGGTGCAGCAGCACAGTTCAACAGTGCTGTTTGGGAGGGTCTTGCATACTGTTCCTGAGGTGGAAAAGAGAATGACCTGGCAAGGTATGCAGCAGCGCATCAATGCCCTGGGTGTGAGACACAGGTCCCTGGATGACATCAAGAAGTGCTGGTATGACCTGCACTCCAGGGACAAGGAAAGGGTGGCAGCACGTCTGAAAGAGGTACAAGGGATGGAAGGAGGGCCATCTACCGCATCTGAACCATCTGTACCAGAGGCCATAGTGGAGAGTACCCTGAAGAGGGTGGCTGCTGTTGGATTTGGGTTACTTGACACATAACAGACACCACCAAACCCTGGTAAGTGTGAAATGTATTAGAAATATTTGATTCACCACTAATGCATGCTTGGCGCATGCATACTGATCATCCACACCACAAAAACCCCAAATGATGCATCATAAGAAATGTAGGCATTAACATATACAGTGCGGATTCGGAATTACATGAACTTATAAACATTGCAACACCACTGAGATAGTGACTCAGATATTTTGTTTTTTCTCCTTTTCCACATAGATATACCACTTGGAGGAGAGCACAGTGCAGAAGATCACGAGGGAATCCCGGATCAGGCCCAGATGGAAGGAGCATCAAGGGGGCAAAGTTGCCCAGAAGAACCAGAAACAGCTGCAGCAACCACATCAAAGGCCACAGCCAGTGTGACACCAGCATCAAAGCAGTCAGTACCTTCAGGACGCTTTCCATCCACCAGGGTGGGCATACTGTGACCAACCCAGCAGTCCATATGGCGCGTGCAAGGCAGTCTGCAAAGTCAGCCCCTTCTGGAGCACCCAGTAGGGTGTTGTTTGGAGGCCTGGAACAGGCAATGTTAAGAATACAGCACCTACAACAAAGACAACAGAGGCATATGAATCTAAATCTAACGCAGGTATTCAAGAACATCACCGAAAAAATGACTAAAAACCGGTGCCGGCTGGAAGCTAAATTTGATGCCCTCACAGGTACCATTGCCGATCTATGTAAAGAATTGGTAGAAGGAAGGGTGCAGCACAGACGCATGGAGTGCAGCAGGAGACATAACATGGATGCTTTGACCAAGGCCATTAGGAGGCTTGCACATGCAATGACCCAACACACAAAGTTCACCCTAGGGCCCCAGGTGGAGTTGTGCCACTAAAGTGAGGCTGTTGCTTGGGGCCTGCAACAAATTACTGCAGCAGTGAAAACACTGAAAACCAATATATTTGCTAGTGGTGGTGCTGCAGAGGGTGCAGCCAGTGAGGTATCAAGCTGCAATAATGGCTCTGCTACAGAAACACCCTTAATTCATAGGAGCAGCAGCCACCAGGCTTGGATTGCATGTGGCAGAGGGGCAGAAAGTGATTTTTTTAGGGTAACTGCACACTTATTGGGGGACATTTAGTTCCAAATTGTTGTGATGTAACCACAATGCAGTTATGCTTTTGTTCTACCATACGTTTTGCCATGGACAGGTTGTCTTAATATTGTTTGTGCAAGCTTGCACAGTAAAGCACTAATTCAAAGTCACAATTTGTACTGCTTTATGTAGAGGGTAGTGTATAGTTACTTTGGATGTACCTTCAAAAATAATTGTAAGCAATCTGGTCCCTATGCCTTCTCCCCTCTGTTGCATCCCAGTGCTGCTGGGTAGGTGGTCCTGGGTCCTCATCCTCTGATTCAGAGTTAGACACATACATGGGCAAGCCACCCCTGCAGGCCAGGTTGTGAAGCATGGCACATGTTGCCACTATTTTACAGACAGTCTCAGGTGCAAACTGCAGGGCTCCGCCACTCTCATTGAGGCACCTGAACGACCATTTTAGGATGTCAAATGTGCTCTAGATCATAGTCCTGGTGTGCCTATGTTTCCTATAGTACCACCTTTCATGTTGAAGAACCGGGCCTTATGGGCCTGGCGGCGCAGGGTACGCCTTAAATCTCCGAGTTCACCTGCCTTGTCGAACAGAGACACGAGACACTCTATTGGGCGTAGAAAACCAGGTTTATTAGCTGCAGCTAAGCACAGTTTTCCCAGAAGTACAGAGTAGGTTCTAAGGAGACTGCCACTTTATTCCGTGGCGCACAATCTTTTATAGCACACATATTTACAATGTATACTCCCAATACATACAAGGCTAACCACTAGGAAAAGTTGGAAAACAAGCTATCAAGTGTCCCAAATACGCCCTTCTTTCAGACCCTGTGTTTTACCCCTTCCCACAAGTTAATCAGTGCTAGTGCATACACTCCAATTTGCAGGTGGCAGGACGTATTTGTGTGCCTCAAAGGATAGTTATGTAACAAGAGAATACAAGGAGAGAATAGCGAAGGCCAGTCGGATAAGATAAAGTAAGGAAAGAATAGGGGAAGCCAAACAATCAGTCGAGAAAGGGATCAATCAACCTAGACATGGATTAGTGGACTCGGCCAGACCCTGACATCGGTTTAGTAAACAAGGGCAGGGGGTTACGTTTTAACAGAAGAGACACGTAGCAGTTGGAAAAGGCAAAAACACTCTGTTCGCCGTGCTGCCTGAGTGGGCGCAACAAAAAATGGTGATGGGACAGAAAATGGAGGCCGAATACGGGACGAAGTTGAAAACCGAAGAACCTCAATGTGCGTTGTGGGGAGACAGGTACAGTGTGAGGATCCATGGTCACAGGGCATACACACTGTCACCTGGTAAAAGAAATATGATTGTGAGACAACATGCAGACAGACATAAAAGTGCCAATACATTTCTCCGGGTACCTGGAAGATCTGTACCTAGTAGGTATCCTTCCTCAAAGTCACCTCTTTCTAATTTCAGCTATATGCCACTGTGTCTGAGATGTATGAGTCATGGGCGCTTCCAGAATATTTGGAAACCAGATGTGTGGTGATGTTTTTAGCATCACAGACAACTTGAATGTTGAGGGAATGTGTGCTTTCCTATCACAGAATATGTATTTTCTAGGGGGTGAGGGACATGTCGGCACATGGGTCTCATCCATGCACCTTATAACCTGTGGAAACCTTGCTATTCAGTAAAATTCTAGTTATGTTTCTTCAAGTTCCTCATCATCCCTAGGCAGGTAGATGTGTTGATGCATGTGGTGAAGCATAGCATCTAGGAATTTGTGAAATAAATGCAAAAGCACACTCTGCGACAAACTACTGGCCACTGCATGACATCATGGTAGCTACCAGTGGCCAATAGGTGAGGTAAGGTGAGGGAGCACAACACCTGCCCATGTGTGGGGATTGCATTGTGGTTTTTCATCTGGGCCATGAACTGGTGTTGTGTATGTCAGCTCTATGCAATGCATTTGTTTTCTTCCATCATAACATGAACATGACAAATATCAAAAGATTGTGTAAAGATAGCTAATTTGCAAGTAGGCAATGTTTATCTCAAGTCGCCAAGCATGACTCAGAAAAATGACATACCACTAAATCATCCACTATCTTTTAATTCCATTTCACCAATACATGCCTGTCAACATTTGCACTAACATAACAATCCATACATTACAATAATACTCAGTGGCAGTTTGCACATTTCCAGTTTAAGACCTCCCCAACATGGATTAAGGGGATATGTCTAAAACAAAAAGAAAGCATAGGCACATTATCATTGACTCATGTCATCATTTAGAGCCAGATCTTCTGGCTCTAATAAATAATCCCACATCAATAACACCAAGAGAGGAAACTATGGTAGCCCTGCATTTTATAGACACACGACCATTTCAAACCACTGTTCCAGTTTCTGGTGAGATGTCACAACCAAATTTCACTGGTTTGCATCAAGAGTATGTCCCACAATTATGTGACACATCAACATCTACATATACTTTACACACAATGAGGATTTTTCAAATGTGAAGGGAGATTAGCATGATTTGGCTCTACTACCACATGCGATTTGAGTAAATAATGGCTCACATTTTGCTTTAGTGCCAATACAAAACAGAGAACAAATTTAATGTAATCTTCAAATCTTCTATTCAATCACAGTGCAAGTTGTTTTGGTACAAGATTTGTACATCCTAAGTCTGTCTGTCTCTCCCAGGATCTACCCAGTTTTAGTTTATACTCTTAAACACTACAATATACCAGCAAATGTCTCAGCTTTGAAATGTCCAAATGAAGATGACACAGTGAAGGAGCTAAAACAGATTGAAAAAGATTATGTATCACACAGAACACAATGTGCACCTTACAAAGTCCACTTTTGGAGGACAGTTTCACAAAACAATCAGAGATACACAATGTAACTGAACACAGTAGTCAACGTGTCCAAACTTTGATCAACAAACACATTTAAGTTGATGTTCCCAGAACTTCCCAACAAAATACCGACACATGCTTTTCACACATTATACTCATGAGAAGTTGTCATTGATATCTCGAAGTAAGTCAACTTCTTCCTCTTCACCACTCTCATCCTCATTTGGTATATCAGGGTCCTTACCTGGTGGCCCTTCATGGTCTCAATCCTCTGTGATGCAAGGAATTTTCCATTGCAGGATGATGTTGTGGAATATTCAGCATCCATGGTGATTTGGCACACCTTATCAGCCGAGCAGAGGAGGGCTCCACCAGTTGTGTCTATTTAATAAAATCTGGCCTATAGGATCACAAAAGCCCACTCCACTGGCCACCATGTTCTTCCATGGGACTGTTTGAAGTGGACTTCCTCTGGCATTGTTGGATTCCTCAGTGGTGCCAACAGCCACGGTTGGTTGGGATAAGCTGAGTCTCCTAGATGGAAGACAAAAGAAGGGCCAAAATAATGTAACACATTTCCAAATTATGCAACTGTAAATACCCCTAACAATATAAGGAAAGATTGTACTGACCAACAAGTCAGGCCCTCTCAGGTCCAAGTTGAGACATTTGTCAGGGGATGGAGCTGTTTTGTAGTACAAAGGAAACATGGGCAGAGCTGGGGAAACACATGCAGACAATTGTGATGTGCAGTTCCGGTAAGAAGGCAACTTGCACACTAATTGAACAGATTTTTTTCCCAGTTCCGATAGACCAATTCTGTGGCATGTGGTGTCACTGAGGCAATATGTATGCCATCAATTGCTCCACCCACATTAGATAGTGACCGAAAGCATAAAAGCCCCCTTCACATTGGCTAAATCCTGCTGTTGTGAAAACTGGATGAGGCTGCTGGTATGTCTCATCATTGAAGATGGAACTTCTTGTAGCACACCACTCAAAGTTGGTTGTGACATTCTACCAGGTACTGTCACAGTGTATTGGAAGGATCCTGTGACCACAAAATGAAGTGCTTCCATGAGTATGGCAGTAGGTGTAATAGATGTTGGATTTCTGTTGTGAGGCTGAAGATATGGCTCCAGCTGATGACATAAATCCAATATAGTTTTCCTACTTAACTGAACTACTTACTTGTATTGCTTTTTTCCATGGTGGCAAGGTCTGGAAATTTGTGGTACAATTGAGGCTGCTGTCTTCCACTCTGCCAGGGTTCATATGCTTGCACTGAATAAACATTTGAAATTTGTTACATTTTCAACAGCAACATAGTTGATAATTACCAGTGAAGTAATGTACTCCTATTAAATATTTATGTTTAACTATATATTTTAACTCAACATTTGCTTTTTCACCATTATTCTTCACAAATTATATTCATAGCCCAAAATAATTGAGACATTTTAAAAATATGTAAAGTAATACATTTTAAATGTGTTATATGTACACATAATTGTTTTTAAATAATTTGTTCATCAAAAAAATACAGTTAACCACCTAAGTGCAAAAAGCATGAGAGTCAATGGCAGACATTTTACAGAGGGGATGATAAAGCCTTATTAAAATTGGCTTACAAGGATCAGAGAAAGTCTTTGATTTGGTAAAGGAATTAACTACTCTTATCTGCTTAAAACAAACTATCTTACCTTAATGTGAATTATGTAACAACCTCGCAGATTACTTTCATAATAAAATCAAACAGATCATTGCGGATATACAAAATAAGAATGATCCAAAGAATGGACCTGGCAATAGGGTCAGACTGTTAGATCCATCTCAAGGAAAGTCTACTGATACGACACTAAAGAAAATTGGTCTGTTAGAATAAGCAGATTGTGGGATTCCTTTTTCCTCAATCTCATCAGGATCTCCTTTAGATCCCATCCCTACTGGAATATGGAAAGGCAGACTGCTTAAATGATTCAAATCCTATCCATCAGGAAGACTACAAGCAAACTCATCCCCCATTTGTATCTGAATACAAAGAAATTGGGCACTGAGTACCTGAGGGCACTGCCATGGGTTCCATCTTGTTCAATTTCTACCTAGGACCACTGGTAACCCTGACTGAATTCTTTTGGATATTGTTTGTAAATTATGCAGACAATACTCCACTAATGATATTATTGGACAAATCCGATCCATACCAACTCACCAATCTTCACATATTCCTGAAAGAGATGGCCCAGTGGCTTGATGAGAACATTTAAAAATTTAAAGGAGAAAACACTGAATTTCTGTGCTGCTGACCATGGAATCTACAACAGCAACTCCCAGCTAACTTTTGGCAATGGCCTAAGAACTTGGATCTGGACATAGCACACTGGGTGATACATCTTGGAGTCCAAATTGATGACAGCCTCTCAATAGAAACTCACATCAATAAAAATGTAGCAGTATGCCATTGCCTACTAAGAAATGTGAAGAAACCTGTCACTATGCTTCCATAGCCTTTTAAGAAAATAGTAGTACAGGCCACTGTACTGAGCTGACTAGGCTACTGTAAATCAATGCTGCTAGGTAGCACAGATTATCTGCTCAAACAGCTCTAATGGAAGACAGTACTCAGCAACTGGGACACTGGAGGAACTTCACTGGCTTTCTGTAAAGGGGAGGTGTATTTTTGAGGCTCTATGCATACTGCAGAAGGTACTAAATGGCATGAGACCCAAGTCTCCACAACAAAAGTTTGAACTCTATAGGCCCACGCAAACCTTGAGATCCTCCTATGCCTGCCTAGTGTTTGTACCTTCTTTTAAAAATGACATAATTTGAATACAGAGCTTACCAGATCAGAGCTGACAATTATGTAACAATCTCCTGCTCTCTTTAAGAACCAACACCAACCTGTTGAGTTTCAGGAAAAACGTAAAATCCTGGCTTTTACCCCGGCAATAGATTACTGTATCGAATTGACCCAGTGTAACCTTCTAACCAATGAAGAATCTTTACTGCTAAAATACTAGTGCCAAGATGCCTGTTGAGTGAAAGTTGTGCTTTACAAATGAATAAGAATTATAATACTCATTAAAAATAACTACTTGAGCTAACACTTAATTTCACTGGACTCTCATTCCAAAGTGTGTCATGTCCAAAATGCAGGTCCCTTACTTGCGGTGGCCAGTGTTCACTGTGCCATAAGTATTTATGTTTAGCCTTCAGTAGCTCACAATATATTGCACTGATCAGAAGTAGGCCACATTGCAGACTATGTAGGAGCCCCATGGGCTAGTTAATAATACCGTCCTGGATTGGATAATACACCTGATGTATGCTAACATATGAGTTATGCTAGTGATACATCTAGCAAAATTGTGTTACATCAATAGACAAAAAGTAACTAAACCATTGTTTGTTCTATTATTTCTTGTATCCAAATTTGTCAATACCCATCAGAAGAAGGGCATATAGAAGGTCATCACGAGACAGGAGTGGACCCTGTCGGGGTTTTCAAGAGGCGCAGCCTCCACTGCCAGAAAAGGTAGGAGGACAAACGACGCTGGACACAAAAGTCAGATAAAGTCCAGCTTGGCCAGTCCTCCCAATGTAAGAGGCAGGTACACCACACACTGACCTCTCATGACATATAATTGTGGTAGGAACACACAACTGGTGGAAACACAGACAGGAAAAATGTATGTATATACTAAAGTATTTCTCAGTGTCCTCTGTTATGTCCACATGAGTAAGCCATAATGGAGATTTTAGGCATACTTAAAGGAATTTTGTAAGCTGGAAAGTTCCTTAAATATGTAGGAGAATACCATCAGAAAATCTCAAAATCAGTCTAAACCTATGACTCATTAGGCAACTGGTGCAATGCAGCAATGTGTAATACGATGCATATTGTGATATATGTGAGTGTTTTAAGTGAGTATTATATGGAAAGTAGAAGATGTAAAAACTACTGTGATGGTCTTAAAAGTTTTGCACTACAGTTAAATGAAGCATATTTAGTGAAACCATTTCACAAAGACACAAAAAACTTAAATAACTATAAGTATCTTTTTGCTGTGTATTGACATTTATTAGAAATGTTTCAAGTGCTATGTATTTACGTATGCTGTAGAAGTAATTTGCATTTTCATAGTATGTATTACATTGCTAAGCTACTTCAGTACATAGTTAATGCATACTTTTTGACATTTGATATATACTTTAGTGACTTGTAGTAAGTGTTATCATTGTAAAATGCTCAGACAAAAAAACCTGATTTCAGTTTATGCTTATATTGGTACAATGTTGCAGTATTTGTTTACACACATTTATTCATATTTTACTTTTTTAGAATGAACAGTGTGCAGGTTTTATGGCCTTGTGAACTCACTGTACAGGGGTATTTTTGGTTGATATAATTTTTAGTGACATCAGTTCACTAGTCTAAACTACAAAGGCCAAACATTCAGAGGTGTGAAACAGTTCCTGGAAGTACATAATGATGAATAAGAGGCAAGATCATAAATGAGCCAAATACTACCATGGGTATTGACATAACTGTGACCAAATATTTTCTGATAATGTTGAGCAGATGCAAGTGTATGCTAATGTTGAAACAAAGTTTGAGAGCCCTCAAGCAGGTGAACGCTAAAAACATTGGAAAGTGTTTTGTGATCAAAGGTCAAGATCAGGTCTGTTTACACAGTTTCAATAAAACTATTGAATATGTCATTTCAGGATCCTCCAGTTAGGTGAAGGAGAAGGTGAAACATCATCAGTGAAGTAGCTGGCCACAGTGGTTCTGGTCTTACAGCAAGGCACCCAGTAGCCTGGAGGGAGAGGGTAATGCAATGGAAGCCAACAGTGACTCTACATCTTCTTTGGAGGCCCCCTTCAGTGAGCACTCCCTAGTGGTGGCAGACCCTACTTCATCTGTTACACCTGCATCCTTGTCTTACACCCAGAGTACCATCTCCACGCTTCCACTTGCTCACCCACAAGTTGGCCAAACTTGCCCCCTTAAAAGTGGAAATGAAATATCCTTCGCTCTAGGCACCTCACCCCTGCCCCTGTCCCCCCAGTTGCGTTGGGCGAGGAGCTTATTGACCTCCTTAGGAATATCTCTGTAAGCCAGACTACACTACTAAATGCCATCCAGTGGCATGGCTGCCAATTGAAACAGAGGTCTTTTCAAGGTCTGGTCTCCTCACTGACCGCAGCCTCCCAATCAACGCAAACTTATACCCCACTTCCCGGCTCATCTCCATCCAGATTCCCTATTCCCGGACCTGTCCCAAGCATGCTCACACCTTTGCATGCACCCACTGATAAAGACACAAGCAGCACATCCACACACAAACACAAACAACACAAAAGACATAGGCATGCATCCAAACAGACATACATCACCCCCACCCCCAGCATAACCACATACACTGCACCAACCACCACCGACACATCCACCTGCACACACCAATACACTCTTCTTATCACCACAACCGCTTCCACTATCCTCAGCACAACCCACAGACACTGATACAACCACCACAGACACATCAACCACCACCAGCATACCTCCAGAAACTGCACCCACCACCAAAGACACATCCACCACTACAAGCACAGCCCCAGACACCACACCCACCATGACAGACTCATCTACCACCATAAGCCCAGTCCAATACTCCACACCAACCGCCTCAGAGACAGCCACTACTACCACAACAACACCCAGCAACTCCACAATACATACACCCACAAAACAGAAACAGCCATTCAACACATTACAACTAAGCAATACACACATAAACGTTCATGACATACACCAGACCCAGAGAAACCTGCACCCCAACAGACATCTGCACAACAAACACTTCCAATACATCTACTTCCCAAACCAAACTCCCTCCCAACCATCCTACCCATTTTCCCAGGAAGAGGCTTCTGTTTTCCCTTGGCCTGACCCCTGCCACTCCCACCCCTCACAAATGCACACCTATTCCTTCCATCCCCAACCTAACCATTCCATATCCCAACCCACACCTCAGAAGACAGGACACACCCCTACTACCCCCCAAGGTACCCCTAAGAAAGGCAAAGGCGGTCATCCCAAAAGCAAGCAATCCCTCCCAAAACCACACCCCCTCCAAAACCCAAGACCCCCTCTCAAAACCACAAGCCCCCTACCAAAACCAAGGGCACCCCTTCCTCAATCACACCCTATCAAACCCAAAGGCATTTCTCCCAAACCCGAGGGCACCCCCTCCTAAACCCAAAGGCACCCCACCCAAATCCAACTCCCCTACCATGTTAGTCTTGAAGGTGACGGGCCTGCTCACTAGATGCCCTTTCCTAAGGACAATCCCCTTGGCAGTTTATTTGCAGTCAAGATTTGTGCCTTTGCACAGCAGTGGTGATGTTGGGACTTATGGACTGCCATTTGACTTTATTCTTATTTTGAGAACTGTATCTTAATTTGTGGCACTAATACATACCTTAGATTTGATCAGATTTGTCCTGGCATTATTTTCCCTTAGCAATTGTTTAACTCCTAGCAATGTTTCAATCTAAAATGTGTAGTACCTGTTTTTCTTTCGCATAATCTCAGGAACTACTACATACTTTTTAAATGTCTGCTTTGTTATGTGCACACACTGGTTCAAATGGTATGTGATGGTCATTTGAACTTAGGGGCAGCCATTCGACATTGTAGTGGGCACTTTCACCTGCATATATATGTTGAACATTATTTTAGGATATTTTACGACAAGTGTGTTTGTTTTACCTTGATTGCTGATAACTATGTACACATACGCATTGCACCTTGTAATGTTATCTGAAAATTGAAATGGTATAAAATCAGGACTTGCCCTATACAAGGGATACGTTTTAAATGGATGAATTTCTAGAGTGCTTCAAATAAGAGACTATCGTTTATTTTCTAGGTAATCTCTTAGGTGAGGGTTACAGCTTGTCTATCCCAATGATTTTTGATGCCTATATTTTCATTGTGACAATTTTCGTACTTTTTTGACTCACACCTCTATGGTAAGTTTTTTTATTTTTTATTTGACATTTTTTTGTGCCAGTGTCCTTTGAAAGGCAGATGGGAACGGAATTGGTTAAAGAGGTGGGTTACTTTAAATTTCTTAAACGTCTACATTGGAAACAAATGCATTGCACAATGGCAAGCAATTGCTTGTTTTAGTAATTTAATATAGCTCGAGTCCTGAGCATATCTGGACTGTCAAGTGAAAAAGGTAACAGGTAATGTGAGAGCTTACCTTTGGTTCCTCGTCAATACAGAAGAGTGCACATACACTTGCAAATTATTGAGAAATACAGTCATGTTACTCAAGTTCACCTGATCCCAGTTACTGCTAAGATGACAACTACAGAAAACCAAAAAAACATAATGCTTTGTGATCATCTTAACATCATAGCTGATCCCACATAGTAATCCTACGAAGTGATTATAGACAATCATGAGGTATTATTTCACTATTTTAAAGCTTGTAGGAAGAAAAAAGTTGTCTTGGTGTACAAATAGGCCTTACAGTTATCATGTTATTGAATGTTCATGTTATGAATGTTCTTACTGTCAGTCAGACAGTCAGAATATCTTTATTCGACTTATTACAAGTCATACAAAGAACATAAAAGAAAAAAATAATTACTTTGCAATGCAATGCCTACTATACATCTATTTACATTTCCCACACATAAAAACCTAATAAACAAACAGAAGAAAAATGTTAAACATAGATAAAATATTTCTATACAAATCTATCACGTAAACATGCTCAAACAACAAGAGAAGTTTTAAAGTAAGCTATGGCTAACAGGTTTCGCCCGCATTGCGGCTACCAGAAAGTTTGCCATACAAAAAGTAACATGTATGTTAGGTAGTAGTTGCAGAAAGAGCAGGGCTGGTCTTACTTGGACAAAACCAGCTTTTTTCAAAATAGGCAACAAATATTTCTTTCTCTGCTCATGGTATATACTACAAAACATAACAAAGTGCAGAGTATCCTGCACCGAAAAATTGTCGCAGCAGCACGGTGGGGCCTGCTCAGGCTTCTGCCAGGTCTTAAATGAACCTAAATAAAAATGTATCAAATTAAATCGGAACTTTGATAATAAAAACCTGTGATATGGGAATGTGACAAAGTTCAAGTAGGGGGCGAGTGAGGGTGTACAAACCAGGAGGTTATGTGCCCTTACTGCAGGTTCAAACAATTCGAGGTCCTCCCTCCGTGCTTCCTGCCTATCCCTAAATAACTCTTTGATGGTTACTATGTCCTGTCTCCTAATATTTTCCGGAGATGAAAAAAGATCTGGGCGACCCAGATCTGCAAGGGTTTTAGCTACGTATGCCAACCAAGGGATACTGGTGTATTTATCCAAAGATAAGACATCGTGCAAAATCTTGTGGTTCAGAGGTAGGTCATCATTTGTCCACAATTTCAGCCACAAAGTTAGCGGAGCAAGGCTCAGGGTATCAGACAGATAGGGCAGACCCACCTCCTTATGGATGGAATACGTTGGGGTGGATTGCGGGACTGAGAGCAAGGATCTAATGAATCTATTTTCTGCTCTCTGAATTGGATCCAGGTTTACGTAACCCCACAGTTGGGAACCATAGGCCGCTATGGCCACTGGTTTGCTCTTGTAGATTTTCAGAAGAGCTTGCATGGGCCTAGCCCCTAGCTTCCCAGCAAAGCCCAAAACCGCTGAGGAGGATCTTATTACCGCCAATCTTTTTGCTCTTATCTGAGGGCCCCAAGTTCCTTTCTGGTCAAATATTACCCCCAAGTATGGAAATGTGGACACGTTGGTGACCGGGACTCCCCTGCCAAAAAATGTTTTGTGTCTTTTTTTGTTGCATTCACGCCCCATGACCATCGTGTGTGATTTAGAGGCATTGACCTTAAGGTCCAGCGTCTCCATGAAGCTACCAAAAGCGTCCAGGAGATGCTGTAGGCCAACCCCAGTGCGGGCTATCAGCACTGCATCGTCCGCATACAGGAGCGCTGGAATTTTCACATCTCCTGCATGCGGAACGTCGGCTGCCTGTCCCTGCAGGTGACTGCCCAGCCTGTTGATGTAGATGGTGAATAATACAGGGGCTAGAATACAGCCTTGCCGCACCCCCTTAAGGGATTTAAACAGGGGGGTACGTCTGCCATCATTTGTGACTCGGACAGCTGCAAAAAGCTCCTGGTGCAGTTTAGCCATAAACACAACCAAAGACTCATCAATGCCCATCTCCAACAATAACTGCCACAATTTCGACCTATTCACCAGATCAAAGGCAGAGGAGAGGTCCATAAATGCAAGGAACATGGAGCCCTCCTTTGCCACTGTATATTTAGAAATTAATAGATGTAAGTTTATACATTGTTCGATCGTCCCCTTTTTTTCTCTGAATCCATATTGTAGTTCAGACAGCCCTCCACGGCTCTCAACGTTGTCATTAAGTCTGGCTAGAAGAACTCTGCCTAATATTTTTACCGTTGAGTCCAAAAGAGATATGGGCCTATAGGAGGCGGGATCATCTCGCTGGCCTTTATTTTTATAGATAGGGACTATGGTGGATGTGGCCCAAGAACTGGGTACATGGTTGTTGGCTGCGTTAAACACTTTTGACAATACCGCCGACCACAGTTTGGGAGAGTACATGAAAAAATCAGCGGGAACACCGTCAGGGCCGGGAGCTTTATGTCTTGTTGTGGCCATCAGGGCTTTTTCTACTTCTTCGGGGTTGAAGACCAACGGGTCTGCCACTATAGCAGGTACTGAAACATCTGCAGTTCCTTTGGACCCACCCTCATATACATTTTTGAAGTGGTTTAGCCATTTGTTTCTTAAACGTCTACATTGGAAACAAATGCATTGCACAATGGCAAGCAATTGCTTGTTTTAGTAATTTAATATAGCTCGAGTCCTGAGCATATCTGGACTGTCAAGTGAAAAAGGTAACAGGTAATGTGAGAGCTTACCTTTGGTTCCTCGTCAATACAGAAGAGTGCACATACACTTGCAAATTATTGAGAAATACAGTCATGTTACTCAAGTTCACCTGATCCCAGTTACTGCTAAGATGACAACTACAGAAAACCAAAAAAACATAATGCTTTGTGATCATCTTAACATCATAGCTGATCCCACATAGTAATCCTACGAAGTGATTATAGACAATCATGAGGTATTATTTCACTATTTTAAAGCTTGTAGGAAGAAAAAAGTTGTCTTGGTGTACAAATAGGCCTTACAGTTATCTGCTAGAGGAGCTACTACCAAAACATAGATCGTGTCTTTACCTGGATAGCAAAACGCAATAGAGAACTATTAAAAGTAAAAAGGCCAAAGCAATAAAATTGTAAAAAATAGCAAAATAAACGTACATCATTTTTTCAGAAAAATAATACAATTAAAGACTGGGACATAAGGTCAAGCTAGTTTTTTTGCTAACTGTAATTTGTATTTGTAATCATCCATATGTTTCCACATGACCCACCATGCAAGGTGTTGGTTTCTAAACATCCACGGCTAGCAGACAGCATCTATGCCCATGAATTTAAGTTAACATCACTGGGTAATAAAATGTAAAGGAAAAATCAGGTTCTTGATATTGTTTACTGCTTCTTTGGAAGTGAATTAGGTACATATTATTTCCCGACTTGTGCTTGATAAGCACACTTAAAATTCTAGATAGGGTATTCTTAGTTTGGTATTTATACAGCCAAACAAAGTGCATGGGTGGCGCGCAAGACTGGAGTCCATTGGCAAAAAAACATTGTGAAGAGGGAAACCCATTACAAAGAGATGTGACTTTGAGTACAATTAGGATTGTCTTGATGTTCACTTTTTCACCCATCTTGTCACTAAATTATAGAAACAGGAGAGGACAGGATTGATTTTGAATGATGTGACATTTCCGCGTGTTTGATTTATTTATGGAAATATTGATTTCAGAATGTAACCGACATTTACAACAAACAACCTTATATGCTATTGGAAGAATGCAAATGGAAAATAAGTAATCAATTTAAAAAAAGGTAGTTTTTTACATTAGCATGTCATTTGTGGTACAGACTTATGACTAGGAACAAAATTACATGGGTGCTCATAAAATTAGGAACTATGGGGCATATTAACAAGCTGAAGTATCGCCGCTTTCTCGGCACAATTCGCGGAGAAAGCGGCAATACTTCCAGCGCCCTATTAACAAGGGCATTGCAATGCCTGCCTCAAGCCCACTTTGCATGTCAGCGAGAAACATCGCTAATGACATGCAAAGTGGGCGTTCCCATGTCCAACCACATGTAAAATGTGGTTGGAGGTGGGAACACCCTATCACCAAGGCAGGCGTTGGGAGGAAAAGACCTGCGATAAACTTGTTTATCGCAGGTCACCCAACGCCTGCTCTGACCTGGCTTTAGGCATTGATAACATGGCGGTGTGGATCATAAAGCTGAATCCACCCCCCATATTATCAAGGCACACATTAGCCCGTGAAAACAACGCTTGTTTTCACACGCTAATGTTCACTATCGCTGGCTATCGCAAGATTTACTATCGCCTACGTGTTGCGCATTGATAATAACGTGCTAACACGGCGAAAAAATCCGGCTATAGCCGGCGATAGTGAAAGTGCGATGTACGTTTGGTTTTTTAACGCACATCTTGTTAATATGATCCTATATGCCAGAGTTACCTCCTGGTAGGATTTTTACTTCACATTCTCGTCTCTTTAAAGTAATGTATTTGTTTTGCAAATGGTCACATAGTTCACTATAAATATAAACAGACCAAACTTGAGAATCAGCCTGCTTATCATCAGGGATGCCCTTGCCTAAAACGTCTGTCTATATTTTTCCGTACTGAAAATGTTACTTTTAAAAGAAACTTCAATGTAAGCTTTGCATGCAGCTAAAGAATTCATATCGAGACACTTACTTGCCTCACAGATTTTTGATTCCCAAAAGACCAACATCCATAATCTGTAAAGAGTTTGGCAAGCCCAGGTGCAGTTTTACATAATATATCTTGTACTATGGGCATCCATATGTGCAGTAAGATTCAACAATGTCTCGGGTCATTTAAAATATTGGTATTTATGTTAATTATGTTTGTAGTGTATTCTTCCAAATTTGGGGTTTTTCCTGATTGAAGGTGAACTGGATTTAGATGCCGGACACAGTTTGCTCAGAAACATTTTGAGGTGGTATCTACACGTAAATCAGGCTATGCCTTCCCATATGCCCCATATCAATCGAACACGAGTTCAGAAAGACCTTGAAGACTTGTTTCTTCAACCAATGCTATTACCTCGTTGTGCTGGAGCTTAATTTGATAAGGGGTGCTGTATCTAAAACAAGGAAACACACGTGTGAGAAGCAGGAACTGTTTCAGAGTGGCACTTTAGTCTAACAATTTGAACAATGAATATCAAAGGCACATTGTTAATCAAAAATAACATAGTTTAATCTAGAAGATAACACATTTCAGAGACACCTTCCTGAATGAAAAAATAAATCTTCTAATTTTGGAAGTTTAAAAATCACTGCAATGCAAGGGAGAGAGAAAGACACAGTTTCAAAATAAAACAAACATTACAGCCTCAGATGAAAAATGCTAGAGAAGATGCTAGAGAAGATGGCTGAGGGGGCGAACACTCACGTCATGACCCAAGGGTTCATTTGTGCGAGGTAGTCCGTTGAATGGACTGAAGAGCAGATCTTTATACTCTTTTAATGAGGAACCATTGATCACAGAATCGCCACATTAGCAGGTGCTTTGAGCACAGAACATGGCACACTTTGGTCACTACTTAGAAATATTAGGAGGAACACTGATGTGACAGTACATTACAAAAGTTTACCAAAAGGTCACTTGATGTTTGACCGTAAATCATAATGAAATTGAACATTTATCGGAAATGATTTGCATCACTTCTCTGAAACTTTTTCTACGAATGCAGAAGAATACAAAATGTTAGACGTCACTTCTAATTTTTTTAAGCTGTGGAAAGACTCAGTTGGCCCCCCTTCTTAGTCTTGGTCACTTTTGTTCTTGTAACTGACAGACACATACTGTTATAGCTACATCTTGATGTTCAGTAAGATGTACATCTGAGAATACAGGAGGGCAAGGGGCCTACTGCCTTATAGTTGCTTAATGCAGTGTGAACAATTTTAACACAACTCTGTCTGTGGGCTGGCAGAGACAATTGAGATTCTTATGCCTCACATGTGGGCAGAATCGGCCTGGTGCACGATATGGTAAAAATTAGACCTTGCTTCATTCCCTCCTCTTATTCATTCTTCAACAACATTCTTACAGCATACCTTGCAGCCCCTCATTCTAGTTGGTGTATCCCAGGGGTGTCATTCACATTGGAACATTGGCACATTTGAAACATTGGCTCTCCTGCAACTTCCTTAACTCTATGTACTCTCCTTCAGGTATGTCAATGAGTGATGTATATGGTGTCTGTGTAGGAGATGGTGGATCCATATTTAAATCCTATCTCAGTTAGCATCTACTAGTGGTTAGTGGGCAGCTATTGACCTGGCACTGGGTAATGGTAGCAGGCTGCATTGACTGTAGTCCTATTGTTGTGACTTCTACTGCTTCTATAAGTGCTAAGTTATCCTCATTCCCTGTTCTATCCTTTTTCCTATACATATATAGGCTTTATGAATGTTCCATATTCCTACATAATTCATGCCTACTGATTTACTATCAGTATTTTTTAGCAAAATGACAGATAACCGCATTGTACAATAGAGGAGCAATAGCATTTTTAGAATGGTAGACATCCATGAAGGTATCCAGTCAAAGTTCAACCAATCAGTGGCTGTGTCTGTGATGACACCTCCTCCAGCTATCATTTTCTTTTCTATGTGGTTCAAGTCCTCAATGGCCTTGGTGAGGGAGCCATTTTCTTCATTGTTGGCAATGTGCAGCACAGACTCCCTATCAGAAGGCATACCCTTCTCTTGATATTTCGAAGCCAGAGTGTGTTTGCCTTGATCTGGAACATCACAATGATGTTGTTGGAGAAAAGAGCTGGACCCTGTTCAATAGGAAAAACTCCTTCGGTATGTCTTTGAAAGGTGTCCACCCTTAGTACTCAGCATAGAGCCATTGTCGGTGGAGCATGGTAACAGAGCCAGAGATGGGCATGGATGCAGGAGATATTTGCTGATGGAACGATCAGGGAGACTTCGTGCATTTTTCTAGTGAGCACAGGCTGTTCCTTCGAGGAGGCTGTTGGAGATAAAGACGTTCTCTGCAGGCCTAGTAGAAGTCCATTAGGCTGGAGGTGCCATATTGTATGTCCAAATTATAGATGGTGCTGTTGCATCGAGAGTCGCGCCCAACAGGTACTGTTCCATTTCCTCGAAAACAGAGAAGAGATTACTTTAATTTGTAATCCTTTCATAATATTGGACATTTTCTCCCCACCCCAAGTAGACTTCCAGTCTATCACATCTTGATAATCTGAGTCTACCCTATGTGGCACTAAGGACGCTGCTCTATACCTCAAGTAACCTGGGACACTCCATTTATCATGGGTGTAAATGTGTGCAAATAAGCATAAAGCAGCTCTATTCTGGCATGTTTAATGTAGGGTGTGGGGCAAAGAGCCATTACAGTTGGATAGTAATCCTGTTACCATAAACTCATTGTTCCTACCAAAAGCTACACTAAGGTTGAAATCAGGAACTCCGATATTAAACATCTGTGTTACCTTCCCTTGTATTATGGAATTGTCAGTGATAACCTCATGCATCATTGGGGTATGGTCCCATACTGTTCTACTTACCAACACTTCAGAGATGTTGGGCTCAATAATCTGAACATGCCCTTTTATTCTGTAGAGGCACAGGTGTGGGAGATATTCTACAGTGTGTGGTGGCATTTCATCCTATCTGCACCTACTGCATGGGGAAGGTATGAGCCACATAACAGTATTCATTATTTTCCTGTCTCCCAATTGTGGCTATCTCACTGGACCACATGTTGCCATGAAGGGAGTCATGAGCAGCATGCTGTCTAACTGCTGGGGCAGTATTTACATTATTGCATTATTACTTCCAACAGGGGAAGGGGATGAGGACACAGGGTGTGCATAGGTATTTGGGGTGCCGATGGTACTGGCAGAGAGTGTGGAACCTTTTGAATTACTACAGGGACCATTTCTAGTACATGTGCTAGCGGGTATATTGGGAGGTGACATGGGGTGCACAGTGGTATTGGCAACTTCAACATTTTGAGGAATACAAGCCTTTCTATAAATGCAATGAGATATTACAGTAACTTATTTAAATCTTCCTAGTGCCACTCCGACAATAAATGTAAAATATTAGAATACAAATAAATAACTTAGCAAAAGACACTTCTGTGTGGCGGCTGAGTCCATAGACCACAAAATGATCATTGCCTTCTTCTAAGACAGTCAATAGGAACAAGTTACCCTCCTCTAGTTTGTCGTTCAGTTTTGAGGAGGTGCAGGGTTGACCCTGATGTCTTTTCTGTTAGTCCTTTCCTCTTGGCAATGAAGAAGATGTTGGTGAATAGTCTATGACTTTAAAATATCCTTCAGATTAGACCTCCCTCACCTGCTGTTGACTGCCAAGCACTGGGACACCTCTGCTTGAGGTAGCTGTTGCGCTCTACAAATGCTATTATTATTGTTGTTATTATTATTATTATTATTATTATTATTATTGTTATTATTATTATGTACAGTTAATTTCCAGGCAATGTGGAATAGCCATATTGACCACGTTTTTCGGGGTTAAATTTGGCATGGTGTTCCTTATTTCTTGTGGATTAATGTTTCCATTTAGCACACCCTCTTAGTAGGTGGAGAGGGGAGTGGCGTGGAGGTGCAGTGTGAGCCGAGGGTTAGATGGGACAGGGCAGCCTGCAGTGGGGAGCGTTACATGCACTCACAAATGGTAGAAGGGGGTCAGAGAGGGTCCAGGGCAGGGCTGCTGTTGCTGGCTTACACCCATGCAATTTTACTAGCCATATTTTCCAGGAGATAAAATATTGGCAAGGGAAAATAGGGAGCAGGAATACCGATCTTTTTTTAATCAGCTGGAGTGATATCCAGCTTAGAAATATTACTCTGCCTACGCATTATCAGGCCCTATATGTGACCAAAAACATTAATGCCAGGCCTTTTGACCTACTTAATTCCCATATGTATCAGAACATTGTGAAGACTTTTCAATCTCGCTGTATTGATTTGCATTGAATGTCAATCTCATTTTAGCCATCAACAGATTATTGTTCTTATTCTTAAGATTGGTCCTTGTATTGTGAACTTCTGAGTGAAACTGGGCTTACAGTGACTACATGTTAAGAACTGCGTTACTAAATTTAAATTAAGGCGTTGCATCTAACATTTACATTTTAATTTAAAAAACGATATACTTTATCCTTTTTTATTTTCACATGCATGTCAAGTATTTTCGAATGTTTCCATTTCTATGGAAACATTTGAAAATACTAGATGCCTCGTGTTGATATAAGCTATTTAGAAAAAAGATTTATTTTTTCCAACATGCACAGGGGTTATAAAATGCATAGGGTTTATTATTTTACATTTCACTGCTGCTGCTCAATTCCAACAATGACTGTACTTCTAGATAAAAAAGATTATTGAAACCATCCAAGGATGCGGAGTCTCTGTTAGCAAATAAAGAAATTCACTATGATTTGCCTTTAATTGATTTTTTTCGTTTGGCTTGACAGAACAGATGTCGCAAGACCTTAACAGGCACATGCATCAAGCGATTTGGGAATCGCAAACGGTGCGAATCGCAAAATTCGGCCGTTTGCGATTCCCAAATCACTATTTGGGATGCATCAACCTAAAAGTGAAGAAATCGCTATTTTAGCGATTTTTTAAAGTGCGATTGCTTTTAAGGAATCGCAATTTTGCGATTCCTTAAAAGCAATGCATGAAACTTAAAAAAATTGCGATTTCGCAATTAGAGAGAAAAAAATTACCATGAGGTTGGACCTCATGGTAATTTTGCGAAAAGTTAGAAATATGCAATTTTGTTCATATTTTTAACTTTCATGTTGTGCACACACATGCCCTTAGGGCATGTGTGTACACAACATATGTGCATTGTTTGATTTCAGGGGTGCAACAGGGTGTCCTTTGGACACCCCTGCACCCTTGAAATCGCAATCTCAATTTGCGATTAGCTAATTGCGAATCGCAAATTGAGATTGTCTTCCCATTCATTCCTATGGGCCTCTAGGCCCATAGGAATGAATGGGAAGGGATTCCTTAATTGCGATTCGCAAAATGCTAATCGCAAATAAGGAATTCTAAGGAATCGCAATTTATTTAGCGATTTCTTGATGCATAGGCATTTGCGATTCCTTAATTGCGATTCCTTAAGAATCGCAATTAAGGAATCGCAAATGCCGAGATTGATGCATGTGCCTGTAAGTGATCTACCTAAAAAAATTGTTTTAATGCGCTGGTTCAAAAAGAGGGCTCTGCCTTCACTCACATGCAGGTAGCCATGTTTACACAGTTCGATGGGCCAGAAATTGTGTGCTTACTCTGAAGGAGTCCTTGTATTGCACTCCTAATTGTTGTTGAAGGGTTTCCTCTCGACTAAGATGACCATCGCCTCAAAATGTGATGACCAGATTGCATGCATGGAGACACCCTCAGGATGCTTTGATCCAGTTTGTTTACACATTTCTCTCTTTCCAGTGCTATCTGAGCCACCATGACAAGACTCTTAATAGTGTAATGGTACTGAAATACAGTGCATGTTGTTTGCCAAAACATGCAGTTCCACTTGACATACTTCGGCATTTGTAACACCAGTAGCCTAGGCGCTACATGCCCCATCGCATCAAGCACTGCCTCGTTTTAAATGCTGATGTCACCGGCTGCCGGGGGTGGGATAGGTGTGTGTGTGGGTGTGCATATTGTTTTGGAAGAGGTAGGTACTTTTTTCTTTCTTCATGCTATGTTGCAGCATTCCCTCTGTGTCACAAAGGGTCTCCTATACCCTATGACAACTTACAGAAGACAGCTGCTCGCACATGCCTGATTCTAAGCCTGGGCGGTGTTCCGCTACTTGGAAATCCACAAAGTGACCTAAAACTCTAGGGGCATATTACCAAGCAATAGCGATAATTATCGCTATTGCTTGGTTAGCGTGAAAAAATTATCGCCGAGCTGCGGCGATTTTTATCGCAGATAAACCTTGGTATTACCAAGGTTTATCGCAAATGCGATAAAAATAGGCCGAAATGCATGAATATCGCTGAAAAGTCCGCGATATTCATGCATTAGCGAGCTAATGCTCGTAGCCATGTTATCCACCTCCCATTGGATAACATGGCTAAGAACTGCTCAGGGCAGGTGTTAGCTTTTGGAGATATTCGCGCTTAGTGCGAAAATTCTTCAGAAGTTGGTAATAGGAGATAGCGATGTTAGCGACTGTTTCCAGTCGCTAACATCTTGGCACGCCTACTTTGCATGTCATTAGTGATAAATATCACTGACATGCAAAGTGGGGCCCAAGATGGTCGCTATCTCCTACTAGCTGTTGCTAACTGGTGTTAGCGACAGCTAGGTAATAGGGAGATCATCTTATCTCCGCTTTCTTGACTTTTGAAGCCAAAAAAGCGGAGATAAACCCCCTTGATAATATGCCCCTAAGATTGCTACACAGAGTTCTGCACAGCGCATTTTGTCATGCTATTCGCATTGATTTTGAGCGCAGGGTGTTTGTCCTGCCCTGTAAAATCAGTGTGAAAGGCACCAAGCGCAGCACAAGAGAGTGCTTCTTTTCTTGCCGCTCAAGTAGATTTTCTACCCAGCGGCTGCTTTCTCAACGCAAACTGAACTTCTCAATGTGAGAAGTCTCGACCTTCCATGACCGCCCGCATTGAGAATGAGCACTCTGGTTGAGAAATCTTCCAGGAAGGTGAATTTCCTCACTTGATGTTGGCGAGCGAGACCAAGGAAAAAACTCCTCTCTAGTACACAGAACAACTTTTTTGAACTCCACACGCTCTGCAGAGCACAGAATGTGGGAAATTCTGCAAACAGAGCAGAGTTCACCACCCAAACCTACCTAATTCTTGTGCACACCTGTTAGCAGCATCGGAGCGCCTCAGAAGTAGGAAGTAACAGAATCACCTTTCCATCATCTGCCACCCTTCCACTGGAGGCAAGGCTTGTGCCAGGCTTGGATTATGGTGAGACCCTAGGTCAGGTCTTTAAGTGGGATGAAAAAACCGGGGGTCTATTGAAGGAGCGTGGCCAGTGTAATTAGGGGCATGGCTTTAAAATACTTTCGCTAAAAATCTGTGTTTAGCATACTGTACCGCTTGACTTGTATTGTGCTGTTTCTGTCATTGCATCCAGATATAGGATACAACAAGTAACATCATACCCACAACAAGTAAGGACTATTGGCTTTGTCAATGGTTATTAGTTGCATAAGATAAATAAGCTGCAACTATGGCTTGTTACATATAATATTGAAAAAGATTCAGCTTAAAGCCCTGGTGTCCCTACCACAATGTTGATGCTCTTGCGTTTTAGAAAGAGGAGGGAAATCCAGAAAGAAAATGACTCTTTAAAGGATTTCCCTTCACCTAGAACGCTCGACTGGCATGACGGCATGCCGTAACTTCTCCACTAGTGAGAAGTGAGCAGTGTGAGCAGCGCACATCGATGTCCTAGCTGTCTCGAAATGGGTCTCTATCGGGCTGTTTTGAGCCCTGGCACTTTTTTTTTGGACTGCAGTGACAGCAAAATGCTGTCTCTGCAGTCTGGAAAAAAAACCGACCACCTGTGCCAGGGCTCAAAACAGAGCCCGATAGAGACCCGTTTCGAGGCCCCCTTTAAAAAACTGCTGGTGCTCAGACCCCTTGAGTCCCGGCCCACTTAAAGCCCTGCCCTAGGTGGAATTTGATATGTTGCTCAAGCCAGAACTTCTAAAGCACATGTGATACACTCCGCAGCCAGCACAAGTGAGCTCAGGATATAAACATAAAAGCATCTACATCTCTTCTAATATAGTAATGGAGGGCAAATATATTACATTAAAACATCCACATCTCTTCCAATATTGTAATGGAGGGAAAATATATTATGAATGAGGGAATGGGTTAGATTGTCACAAAAACAAATCAAGGACCAAGAGGCTGTCAGTACATGTATATAGCATTAGATTTACCAAGCCAATATGCTACTTAACTGATTTGGAGTAGGCAAAAAAACTTATTCTTTGAAACAATATGTATTTCCATAATAATATTGTAATGGTAATAATAACAGCAATAAATAGAGATATTTGTATCTCTAGAATATTTGTTCTATAGACTTACATCTTCTAGGGCTGGTATTAACAGGTTGTTTAGTACTCAAATTAAGTAGTTCTCCTTTAATTGATCTCTGAAAGACGACAAAATCATTTCACCTTGCTAGTATTCAAAAGAGTTACATAAACAATTAAAGATTGGGAGGGGCAGGATCTCCACAGCATGTGTAGAACTCAGTGAGCTGTCATACAGGTTTTTGTTGAAACACAGGACTTTTAAGTTTCATAGTGCCCCTGGGTTCATATAACTAGAAACGCTGGCCACCTCCCATTTTCACATTGTGTTTTAAGCTTAGGTACCTCTTGAGTTTTGTTGCCACAGGGGCACTGCTTAAACCCTCATACTGACACCCTCTCACTGTGAAACCAAACTTTTAATCTCATCAAGTAGAAGTATGTCACACTGCCCCTTTAGCCTGTCCGAGATCCCTTGCCCTTAACCAGATTCTCAAAAAAGGCACTTGACACCATCCGTTGGGAATACTTGTTAAAGATCCTACAGTATTGTGAGTTTGGCCCTCATTTTACCCAGTTCATTCAGACACTTCTCTTCTGTCCAATCATGCAAGTTCCCTCCCTTTGGGATCAATTGGGGCTATGGAATGAATGCTCCCTTCCCTGCTTCTCTTGGCCCTTGCCATGGAGCCATTAGCGATTCATCTCAGTACTAAACGAGTGTCCTGGAGAATCCCACTACCCGACAGTCTCCACATAGTATATCTATATGTCGACGACCGTCTTCTTTACCTTAGAAGCTGCCAGAGTGCCACAGCTGAAATAATAGGGAGAGGATGTAGCCTTTGATGACAGTTCATGGGTCACTGCTGTGCTATACTAGGCTATTGATTTATGAACTGCAAGTAACAAAAAGAATCTCTCTGACGCAAGCAGAAACCCACGGGGTTATCTACATAAATTAGTGTTGTGAGCTGCATTGTAAATATTCTTTGCAGTGGCTTATTCGCCCTCTGCACTACCTTATGATGAGCAAAACTGCTACTAGACAAAACCCCGATCTCTCTAAGGCATGAGCATTAATCATCAGAGTTATCGAGACATTTTTATTGTTGCATGAAACCTACTGGACACCCAAGAAGTTCTGCCGCAGGTTCTTTACACCATACGTTATTACTAAACAAGGCCCCCCAGAGGGTAGCGCCAGGTGCGACTGCACTAGTGGAATTGCCATGGAGCCAGCTCTGTTCCCATCCATAGGTAACCCATAGGTAATTAATGTATTCATCTGTAACGAAACCAGTGCGTATGTAAAGCGCTCTGATACCCAATGACTCAGGTCTAGTTCGCGCTTTATCAAACTCTACAAAAAAAACCTATAAACCTAAACATTAATGACGTTCCCACCAACCTGACAGCGTTGCACACAACTTGCCTACTCGAAGCGAATTGTAATGTTCTAAAATGGCAAAAAGCAACTAAAATTGTGCTTTACCAAAATGAAGTAGTGTCACAAAATTCCTTCATGAATCGTCATTGTCACTGATTTTTCTAGCCTCTATCACATTTCAATTACAGGGTATGATTCTCTTTGCCCAGAGTGTCCATGCTTCGCTGGCTATTCATCCTCTGATCCTTCGCTGCCATCTTGTGGACAAGCCGGGTGTGTACACTTCTCAGACACTTAGCTGCCAGGAGTCAAAGGCTGTCGGTACAAAATCAGGTTAGCTTTTGCCCTGCTCAGTGCAGCTCGTCTCTTTGATTACATCTATTTGTATAGCTCAGGATTGCACATCAGTGTATACAGTTAGTGTTGCTCCGGCATCCCCGGCGAAAAGAGAGGTGGATGGGCGAGTAGCATGCTGGGAAAAAGCAAAGCTGATCTGTTCACTTATACTGTGGGCTACTAAAAAACTAACATATTTAACATGATTGTATGACACTCTATCGAAGCCTATAATATTGACTTTTAATATTTCACCGACTACATCACTAAGTACTAAATCTTTAACCTTAACATATAACTACTATTTTTACATCCTCATCTCCTTACGCAGAATTACCTTGCGATGTAGTGTTTAGGCCGGTGTGTACGGCGCAATATCATTGTGTGTAATGTTATAGCGAACACACAATTCAGCAGCCCCTCCTTAAAGGCAGTGTCTTCACACACCCCACATCCATCCATGACAGGCGTCACCAGTCAGGTGACCCTGCCAATTAAAGGGAACTAGCACACGTGCCCTGGGCCATTCATGCTCCCACCACACTAGTGTATGTGTCATGTTTTTCACAGAGGGTGTGCCCTGTGATGCCCCAGCTGACTGAGGACTGCTGAAGCCACCACGAGACACTGGGAGACAACCCAGATCTACATGAAAGGAGCAGTGCCATCCAGGGCTCGAATCGGGGTACCACACGGGTGGACGGCATTCCCCCACTTATTTTACCGGGAGCTCGATAACTGGAGCAAATGGAGCCACACATTCACTCTTTGGCCTCTTTGCGGCGAGATCGGAGCTCATTAAGAACACTGCTCACGCGCTGGTTTCCCTGATGCAATTGCATCTAAGGGGTGAGCGAGGGGAGGCAATGAGTCTGATGGTGCAAGCCACCTTTCGTGACGTCACTTCCTGTCATGACGTCAGCGTCCCCCTACTGCTTTTTTTAGGACTTGTGCCCTGGTGCCATCCAAATGGGGCAGGCAAGAGGCGCGTCTTAGCTCCACAAGGTGAGGAGATGCCTGTAGTGAGGACGGAGGGGAGCCCCACCGCGGCTGTATAGAGATTCCTCCCCCGTGAGCAGTTGCGGGTAGATCTGTCTACACAGGTTCCCAGGTAAGAGGTTTTGGGAGAAGGCATTGCGCCAAGACACAAGGAACCTGGGCACTGTAGGCCCACTGCAGGAAAAGGCGAATGTCATAGGGCTGCCTACAGCAAGCTCATTGGGTACCTCCCCTGAGCTGAAGGGACTATGGCAGAGGAGAATCGGTTTCCAAATCTGTCCGCTAGAGTGACCTCTAACATTAAGTAAAAGTTAGAGAGGAAACTGGAAGACTGGAACAGAGGAGCGCTGTTAGCTACATCCCAGACTCAATGGCCACTGTCAGTACCTGTACATAAGGGCTGCTCCTCCACGTGGGCGGAGGAGCGTCGCCCCACTGCTTTCTCCCAGTGCGAGAAGCAGAAACATAAAATAGCTAAAATAATTGTTTTTGTTTCTGCTTCTTGCACTGCGGGAAAGCAGAAGAAGAGTTTGGGTGGTTCGGGTTGGGGAGTAGTGCCTAGTTCAATGTTGGGGGCACTGACTGTTTGGTCAGCTCCAGGGCCGACCTAACCAGTCATGCACACTTTCCCGTTTTCTGGGGAAAACGGTCTCCCATAGATGACTGTACGGTCAGCGACCCAGCCAATCACAATGCTGCCATTGCAGCATTGTGATTGGCTTAGGGGAGGAAAGGGAGGCTGCCTGTTTCTGATTCCTGTTAGGAGAGAGAGGACACGCTACCCGGGCCGGAGGCAAAGGTAAGATGTAATTTTTTTCTTCTTAAATTACACCCCCATCCCCGCGCGACCCATTGTCTGCCCCCTCCCCCCCCCACCTGCGAGTCATGCTGGCCGCAACAGAAACATGGATGAACGCCTCCTCAGCCCCAGACATCACCATTGCCATCCCGGAAGGATACAAAATCATCCGTAAAGACCGCGTCAAGCACACAGGAGGAGGCATCGCCATCGTCCATAAGAATTCCATCCGCATCTCAACCAGTTCAGACGTCAACCTTGCCAGCGCCGAGCACCTTCACTTCCAGATCCACACCGACCCCAAGACCACTCTCAGAGGCACCCTTGTCTACCGGCCCCCGGGACCCCGTGCACAATTCAACAACGACATCACTGACTTCATCACCCCAGACGCCCTCCCCTCCGAGGACTACATCCTATTGGGAGACCTCAATTTTCACCTGGAAAAGAGCAATGACAACAGCGCCACCTGTCAGGAACTAGCAAGGCGCCTACCTAAACTGTTAAACTACATCTCCCAGAAGTCCTGGTAGTGGGAGTGGTGCAATAAAAGGAGGGGAGGGACCACCTGACATTGCTCGTGATTTTGTACTGTTGGTGTTCATGGAGAATCGGAGTCCGTTGGTTTGAGCTGCACTTCATGTTCTTGTCCCTGATATATTACAGAGCTGCTTCTAGGCTGAAATACTGAGGCGAGAGAGAGAGAGCTCGCTACATTGTTACTTTAATGAACTGCAGTTAAGAAGTGGCTGGCGTCACTGTTACAAGCAGAGAGAGCGGAGCAAAGACGCCTTCATGGAGAGGATTATTTACAGAGAACTCTGAGCTGACAAACTCTACCGGAGAGGAAACGGAGACAGTGAGTAGAAGCGGAGTTGTGTTACTAACATTTCCCGATAGTCAAAGACAGCGCATGGGGTTTAATGCGTGTCTTGTGAATTGCACTATAAGGTTATAGATTCTTTTTTTTTTGTGTGGGACTGAGCCTTTGGTTTTATTGAACTGGCACGGCTGTGCAGTTTTACCTGGATTAAGGACAGCGGTAGAGCGGAGCGTAGTGGGAGGTCATTCCTACACGCTACCGTTCAGAAGAAGGTCACTAGTGTCCTGTTCTTTTCAGTGTCAGAGCGGAAGGTAGTGGGGCCCTACACCTTGCCGTATTTGGAGAGGAAAATAGAATTGGAATCTTGTGGAAACAAATTAAGAGAGCGGAGGACAGTGGTGGTATGCTACGTCTTACCGTGTCTACTTTGGAGATATTTCTGTGTGCCTTTATAAAAAGAACTTTTTGGTTTCACACTTCTTATTGATCTACACTTGGGGAATGCAGTGTGTCATGGAAGCAGCATAAGGATACCAATATATACAAGGAGGGGTATGTTCTACCAAGATTCCAACAAATACTAGGTGGAGTTCTTTTCTGTTGTCAGAGTATAACCTGTTTTCTTGTGTTCTTTAGGACTTAGATGTACTGATATCCGTGAACAAATTACAAGGCAAAGGAGGAGAATACCTCACTCACAAAGGTGAACATGGTTGTCCTTTTAGCGAGAATGCAATGAGAGTAGGTTGAGTAGTGAATAACGTTAACCTGTGTGTTTCCTTTTCTTGTCTTTCAGCTGTCCCTTCCCTGCAGTCCCCTCCTTGTTCTATTTTTTTTCCCTCGCCCTATCCCTCGAACACACTGTGCTTTTACCTCAGTGTGTTGGTGTGGTCGGGAGGTGGAGCCCTATGTGCTACAATCGGATCCTGCAGCGTGGAGCCTGACACCACCACCCTTCTGGACAACCTCGCCAACCTTGGACTCAATCAACTTGTCACTTCCCCCACCCACATTGCAGGTCACACACTCGACCCTATCTTCACCTCCAGCAAACATGTCTCCTTCAGCCACACCACAGCTCTTCATTGGACTGACCACAGCTGCGTTCACTTTATCTACAATAAGACCACAATCCATAACCATCCTCAACCCACACTGAGTAGAAACTGGAACAAACTCACCGTCGATCAGATCTCCTCATCACTCCTTCAAAAACCCCCTGTCCACTCTTCAAACCCCGACCAGGCAGCCACTAACTTCACCCAATGGCTATCCAACAGTGCCGACATCCTAGCACCGTTGAAAAAACGACAAACCAAGCTAGGCAGGAAAAACGCCTCCTGGTTCAACGATGATCTAAAGGAATCCAAGAAACTCTGTCGCTCCCTCGAGAAGGCCTGGAAAAAAGACCCAAACACCAGCACCAGGGACGCCTTCAAAAACGCCACCCGCATACACCACCAACTAATCCGGTCCGCCAAGAAAGCCGCTTTCAAAGACCGACTAGATAACAACGCCCACAACAGCAAGGAATTATTCAACATCCTCAAAGAATTTACCAACCCATCAGCCAACTCCAACGACATCACCCCCTCCCAAGCCCTATGCGACTCCTTAGCTTCCTTCTTCCACAACAAAATCGCAGACATTCACAACAGCTTCGACAACCGACCCGGAGACCAACCCACTCAACCTACTGCAGGACCCTCACCCCCCTTGAACATCCTTAACAACTGGAACCCAATCTCAACTGAGGACACCATCCGCCTGATGAACTCCATCCACTCAAGATCCCCAACTGACCCATGCCCACACCACATCTTCAACAAAGCAGATTCCATCATAGCTCCACACCTCCGAGACGTCATTAACTGCTCCCTCAACTCCGCCACCTTCCCAGAAAGCTGGAAACACGCAGAACTCAGCGCCCTCCTGAAAAAACCCACAGCTGACCCCACCGAACTCAAAAACTACCGCCCCATCTCGCTTCTTCCTTTCCCGGCCAAAGTCATCAAGAAAGCTGTCAACAACCAGCTTGTCGCCTTCCTCGAAAGCAACAAATCCCTCGACCCCTCACAGTCCGGATTCCGTACTAAGCACAGCACGGAGACCGCACTCATCGCAGCAACAGACGACATTCTAACCCTACTGGACAACGGAGACACAGTCGCGCTCATCCTCCTCGACCTCTCCGCAGCCTTTGACACAGTCTGTCATAGCACTCTATTACAGCGCCTCAGAAACATCGGAATCCAAGGAAAAGCACTGGAATGGATCACCTCATTCCTTACCGGAAGAACTCAGAGAGTCCGGCTCCCTCCATTCAAGTCAGAGGCCTCTGAAGTCATCTGCGGCGTGCCACAAGGATCCTCACTCAGCCCCACCCTCTTCAACGTATACATGAGCCCCCTCGCAACCATCGCACGCCAACGCAACCTCAACATCATCTCTTACGCTGACGACACTCAACTGATCCTCTCACTCACCAAAGACCCAATCACCGCCAAAAGCAACTTACACGAAGGAATAAAAGAAGTAGCCGATTGGATGAAGCACAGCCGTCTGAAACTTAACTCGGACAAAACAGAAGTCCTCATCTTAGGCACCTCCACATCCGCCTGGGATGACTCTTGGTGGCCAGAGGCCCTTGGAAAAGCACCCATCCCGACGGACCACGCACGAAACCTGGGCGTCATTCTGGACTCCTCACTCTCGATGACCAGACAAGTCAACGCCGTCTCATCATCTTGCTTCAACATTCTTCGCATGCTCAAAAAGACTTTTCGCTGGATCCCCACCGAAACTAGAAAAACAGTCACTCACGCACTGGTCACGAGCCGCTTGGACTATGGAAACACCCTTTACGCCGGTACCTCCGCAAAAGTCCAGAAAAAACTCCAACGCATCCAGAACGCTTCAGCCAGGCTCATACTAGACATCCCGCGTAAAGAACACATCTCTGGTCACCTGAAAAACCTCCACTGGCTCCCCATAAATAAGAGAATTACCTTCCGCCTCTTAACCCACGCACACAAAGCACTTTACGAACTGGGACCCGAATGCCTCAACACACGACTGTCCTTCTACACCCCCTCCCGTCAGCTGCGATCCTCCAACCAAGCCCTGGCCACTGTACCTCGCATCAACAAAGCCACCATGGGAGGTAGATCCTTCTCCTACCTAGCAGCTAAAACCTTGAACTCTCTCCCCACTCACCTACGCCTTACTCAGAACCACACAGCATTTAGAAAACAACTAAAAACTTGGATATTCGACAAGTAACTCCCCCCCCCTCCTCAAGCGCCTTGAGACCCTATGGGTATGTAGCGCGCTATATAAATCTCGACTTGACTTGACTTGACTTGTATGGGGAGACACAAGAGGTAAGAACTAAAGGACAGGGTGACCTACACCCAAAAGGGGACCCCCAACAACAGAGAGGTTGACGCACCTGAAGCAAGCAATTACGGATGGTGGGCGTGCACTTCACTTAATGTGAAGTCGTTTAGGGCGTGTGTCGTGCTCCTTAGGGTTACTCCCCGCTCGGGAGTATAGATAATGAGGAAGGATTGCGCTGGCACTGATTGGCAAGTGTCTCCTAGGGCACTGACGAGTATGTGCTGGATTAGCCAGCAAAACTATGATCAATAACGTTTTCAACGAAGTCTTTTTTCTTTTTCACTTTTCATAAGGATTTTATTCATACTCATAAAGATTATTTTTAGCAAATGTTGAAGATTTGTTCAACCATAAATCATGTATATCCAACTTGGTTATCGACAAGCATTTTTTGCATCCGACTTATTTTTCAAATATATTCCAAATACATTCCAATGCATTTCGGCCATGGGTCCTTCATCAGGGAAATCTGTGAAACAAAGGTTGTATCTATCACTATTTTGGATGTTCGAATATTATTCACTAAACAGTATGATATAGACAATGAAGGTATGTTAAAGAAAAAAATCATACTTGTTTCTAACTTAAACAAAAACGGAAATATGAATGTGATAACAACTAAACAATGACTGAAGTGTTAACTACCTTCCCCTCAATCTCCTATCATGGCACGTTGTGGTAATCTTTTATACAATGTAACCCTAGGCTACTGCATATTATGCGCTGAAATGTTAAATTATCCTTAGGGGTTACCCAACTAGTTTGGCGGACTGGTGACCTTCTGAAACATGGAACCGGCTATGTGCTTGCCTTAATCGGCATATGTGCAATGTCAGCTTTTGCCGCGTTTACTTATAAAAACGCCCAGGTTGAATGTTTGTTACGCTCGCGCTTTAAAAAAACGTAACGTTAAAGGTTTAACGCTCAATGAAGGTGCTTACCGGAGTTACAATATTCTGGAAGTTCAAACTCGCTGCCTGAACTGCTGCTCTCACCGCGACGATGTCGGCATGTGACGCGTGTGGGGTTTGCTTACACAAGAATTACGCGCGCCTATATTAAAGGGCCAGGCTGCTAGGATTTAAAGAGCCAGGCTAATACGATTTAAAGGGACTATACCAGATGCTGTGTATAACCATAGTAGGGGGGCGGCACTGTGGGACACCTAATAAAACATAAAGAGAGGATACTCAAAACGTATATCTAATAATTATGACCATTGATAACATGCGTGTGATATCGGTATGACGCACAGCACAAAACATTAATTAATGCATGGTAAAAGAATCATAAGTAACAGCTAAATTCTGTCCGTTCATTAAATCCCATGAGGGCGCAAAGTCTGTAAGTGGTATATCCAGTGGTTCTCACGTTTTAACAGAGCTTTTCTGTTGTCTGTTTCTTCACTTTTTTCCACTACTTCCAATATACAGCTTTAATTTGATTGATTTGATGGTTGTGCTCAACAAAGTGGGTAGCTACTGCTGATTTTAACGCTTTGGTTCTTATGTTACTTTTATGTTCGGTAAACCTTGTTTTGAATTTGCGTTCTGTCTGTCCAACATAGGCTTTACCGCATGTGCATTTCATCATGTAAACAATGTTTTTGGTGTCACACGTACCATTAACTTGTAACTTGATTTTATTCCCTCTCATAGGGTGGGTAATGGTGTTACCTTTCATAATATTATTGCAATTGCTGCAGTTTTTACATGGAATAGTGCCTCTGAACTTCATGTTGGGTTTCGTTACTGTGGCTTTCTTGATAATTTCTCCTACATTTTTTGCTCTGGAGAATGCAAATAATGGTTCATCAATGAAAATGTTGTTAAAATCTCGTTCAGTCTGTAGTACTCGCCAATGTTTCTTTTTTTAAACCTTTATTTTTAGACTGCACAGTACACAGCGTCTGCCTACAATCCAATCGGGCAGGTCGCTATGACAAAAAGTCTGGATGCCAGACGACACAGTATATCATTGAGTCCATGAATCACAACATAGCGGTGCACTGGCATCAAAACACCATAAAAAAGGATCAACCAGGTTTCGTTTTTATAATTTTGATGAAAACAAGAACAAACAACACAAACACTCACATGGTAAGAGCAATATCTAGGGTGCGGGGCGGAGAGGAGGAGGAGGTCAGTTTCCAAAAAATCTGTGACTATGATCATGGGGCGGGGGATGGAGTAGAGGATCATAAAGAAGATTTATCAGTCAGTCTTCAGGAACATCAATTACGGGGACAAAGGGACATCAGCGGGGTATTCGAGTGGAGGGGTGCAGATATCTCCACGGTACTCATTCCACTGCGACCAAATCCTGCCCCACTTCCTAGGACGGCCCGAGCCTCATAGACCGTCCTCTCCCGAAACATGCACCAGTCCATGTTTTCCTTCCAGGCTATTATCCCAGGCGGTCTATGAGAACCCCAGAGTTGCGCAATGTCCCTCTTGGCAACCATGTTGCCAAGAGTTACCCAAAAGGTCTGAGCAGCCGTGCAGTCCGTTGGCTCCCAGACATTAAGCAGGCAACGACGCGCCTCAGGCAAAAGAGAGACCCCGGTGACCCGCCCCATAATATCATGCACTCTGGACCAGAAAGCGGAGATCACCGGACATTCCCAGATGATGTGGAGAAAGGTGCCACTCCTGCCACAACCGCGCTTACACAGCCCATCACTCAAGTATCCCATTCGGACCAGATGCGTACCAGTCATGTAAACTCGATGGAGAATCTTCAACTGCACAAAACGAAGATGAGCTGGGATAGCCTCCTCTTTAGGGGAGGCAATCGCTATCTGCCAATCCTCGTCATCTAGCTCGAGGCCGTCTGCAATCCAGGAAGTCCGAAGCCGCACCAGAAGATCAGCCCTGGTGTTAATACATTTTTTAAAGATCAAGGAAATCGTACTGTCAGGCGCGTGTCCATCCAGAATACGATCCTCGAGCGGCGACGACTGGGAAATCTCCGTCCCGGGAGGGAACACAGAGATCAGAGCGTGGCACACCTGAAGATATCCAAAATACTCCCTATCGTCGAGCTGGTACTCCACCTTAAGGGCCTCAAAGGACTTAACTGCAACCTTGGACCAAAGATCCTCCACCTTGCTAATACCGATCATATCCCATCTATCAAACCCTTTCGACCGCCACAGGTTGCCCAGTCTCTCAGAGTCATACAATGGAGTCATCCGTGTCATCTTATCACCTCAGCCCGTAGCCACAGTCGCATCTCTCCACGCACGCACAGCACATTTCGTAGGTCCAGTCAGGAATCTGAATGGCTCCTTCGAATACAAAGCCCTGTTGAAGTTGCCGCCCGGCAACAGTAATTTGTCCATTGCGAAGGCAGGGACGGGGCCCGGAGAATACGTCACATGGTTGACCGCACTCAGCTGCGAGGCCCAGTAGTAGCGCTTGATGTCCGGAAGGGCTATGCCCCCATCATACCATGGCAACGTGAGCTTAGAAAAGGAGATACGAGCCCGTCCATCCCAAATCAATTGCCTCTGGAGCCCCTCAACCTCACGAAAGAAGCTAGAGGGAACAGGGTCAAAAAAATTCTGTAGAGCATATAAAAATCTAGGGAGGGAAATCATTTAAAAAGAGCTGCGCGTCCCAGTGGGGACAAAGGCAAGCCGCGCCACCTCTGGATGTCTAGTTAATGGCGCCGAAGAGGAACATACAGATTGTGGTCACAACGTACAGAGGGGTCAAGGTGTGGTAAATATTTGATTTACCGTCCTAATTTCTAAGCAGGTAAGTACTTAACAAAAAATAACTCAATCGGAAAGAAAGACGCAGAGTCCGTGGTGTTAGAGTTCTTAGGGGTTTTATTCCTTTAAAAAGGAATGGTCATGGTACCAGATCGGATATCGGGTTCCTGCCACCACTGGGGTGCAGGAAGGGATAGAGCATACTTTATTGACAAGACATAACTTTTATACTTAAACCATATAATGATCACCAATACAGTAGGCGTAACAGCTGAGAGAAACAAGATAACAGTATACACGTGTTAGTAATACGTAATCAGAAGGCGTGAACTGGGCGTGAACATAGAGGTGTGTACTAGAAACGTCACATGTAAGTGTCACGAGTAGGTGGGTACTTAGCAGAATTTGGCAATGTCAGCAGAAATCTGAGGCCTGGATGCGCGCGCAGCTGCATGACGCGTGATTGACGTGGAACTGGAGGGTGCAGGGGACTTGACATTTACACTAGCGGAGAGAGACAGAAGTCTGGCATGTCAGATCAACTCGTACCTATATCATATCTGATATCTGATGTTTGGGAACCATATTATCTAGAGGGAAAGGTCTCTTGGGCAGAGGCTATTCTATACTGACTGTGAGTGCGTGTATAAGCGTCTACGTGTCTGCATGAGATGCGAGGGGGCATGGGCCTACCATGGTAACAGAGGCTATGAATTACTTGCACGGAGACAGTGAGGCCGGGCCCTTTGCTCTGCAGCTGAAAGGATGTTTACTTGAACTAGCAGGCAGGAATGTATGTTTGAGGAGCGGAGCAGATAATTCGAAGGTTGAATACAGTCTTGGCAGGCAGCAGGCTGAGCTAAGCGCCGTTAGCCGCACAGGGAGTAAGGCAGAGGTCACGGGTACAGAGGCAGCCCCGGCTGAGGCGTTCAGAGTCAGAAGACAGAAAAAGGCTCGATGGCAGAATTCAGGGCCTACTTCGCCAGAGCTGAAAAACGTGTAAAGTACACCACAAAAAGACGTTGGCATGGCATACTTAGGAACGGAATATTCAACCCATTCAGGGTGGGTCTGAAAGAGGACATGTTAACGTTGGACGCAAATGTATTTGCGTCTTCATAGCTGGCACAGGAGGGAAGTTACATGCACTTTAAGCTGGTACATGGAGACGGTGGGGTACACGTTAGGGAACATTTCTTGACCATAAAAGTTATATTTCCTCAAAGGGAAATAAAAATCCCCAAACACTTGAACCCAGTCTCCGCCACCTGGATCCGGAATCTACGGCGTAGCGGAGGCAGGACCCCCGCTATGACATATATACACAATTTGGTCCAGTTGATCACGAGCCCCGAGTTCTTCCCAAAGGAGGTGAGGACATCAAAAAGCACGTTAAGGGACTTCTGAGGGGAAGTAAAGTAAAGAAGAATATCGTCTGTGTAGAGAGAGACGCGATCTTCAAGGTCCGGGCCCACCTGATCCCTTTAATCGAAGGCTCCCACCGAAGCCACGCAGCCAACGGTTCCAATGCCAGAGCAAACAGGAGGGGGGAGAGCGGGCAGCCCTGTCGGGTGCCGCGCCCCAGCGGGAACGATCCAGAGACTCTGCCATTAACAACTACCTGGGCCAACGGACGTTCATACAGGAGCTGCACCCACGCAATAAAGTTAGGACCAACACCAAACTTCGAGAGGGCCGCCCACAAATAAGGCCACTCGATGGTGTCGAAGGCCATAGTGGCATCCAGTGAGGCCAAAATGGCGGGTTCAGTCAGCGTCCCAGCTCTCGTGAGAACACCGTGGAGTCTGCGAAGATTGAGCGCCGTATTCCGATGAGGAATGAAACCGGACTGATCCGGATGGATCAGGTCACAGATCGCCGTTAGCAGGCGATTTGCTAGGACTTTAGCCAGGATCTTAGGCTCAGCGTTGAGCAACGAAATAGGGAGATAAGAAGTGCATGGATCACGAGGCTTACCCTCCTTGTAGATGATGACTATAGTGGCCAAACGCTGATCAAGGGGAAGGAGACCAGCCTCAAAGGCTTCAATGAACATATTGCGCAGATGAATTGCCATCTTGTCAGGCCGCAGCTTGTAGAGCTCAATGGGTAGACCATTCGGCCCCATAGCCTTACCTGTATGCAAGGACCGGAGAGCGATAGCCACCTCCTCCGCCGTTATGGGCGAATCCAAAGCGGACCTAGTAATACATGAAGTGGCGCACAGACCACAAATCGCTGGCCCACACTGTAGGCACAGGCAGCAACTGAATACTATGACAAGGGCAATGCCTAGGAAGGATAGGATCTTCCATCCCCAAGCAGTCAATGTTGTCCAGAACCAACCGGACCAAGTCCAGGTGCCTGGATTCTGATGTATCAAACTTGCAATCTTATGAAGACGTGTGATGGCTTTATATACTGTAGGCCCGTTTTCTGGAATGAAAACACAGCAACTTGACCCGATGACCTTACAAGCTCCGCCCCTATCTGCTAAGATGACGTCAATAACAAGACGATTCTGGAGAACAACAACCCGCATGGCAGATTGCTCCTCTGTTAGGTTGCCTAGAGCGGAGGTAGTTTCATTTACTACTGCTTCGAGTGTTCTAGTTAATCTTCGTATTAGCTTACTATTTTGGACGGGACCTGTGAAGAAAAAGAATCCTTTATTGAAATCTGTGTATTGCTCCCATGCCGTTTCAGTATAGTCGACAATCGGGAGATCTCTTCGGAGTCTATTCTTTACTAGATTTGTATTTCTGTGATAATCAGGAGGGGCTAGAAAAACAGGTGGCAGAAGGAATGCAATGTAACAGGTACCATCCCAATCTAGAGGTAAGCGTATGTATGCGGTATGGCCACAAACAAAGTAGGAATGACGAGTAGCTCTAAAGGAAGACTTGCCTTGATCACTGAATTCGACCACAGTAGTACATTTACTATGACCTAAGTGCACTGAACCCTTCTTTCTGACACATAAGTCGCCGGTGACTGGTAATACTGACATAGCAGGGAGAACTGGTGCAGCTTCGGATTCGACAGTAAGAATCATAAGGTTAATTGTATAATTACCTAATCCATATACTTCATTTTCTAGATCTGTTCCTATTCTAGTGGAAAGTCCCTTCTTGTCAGGGTAACAGGCGTTAAGCAGAACTAAGTTCAAGTTTCCCCAAACCCAGTTTCCTTTGAAAACAGCAATATCAGGATCTAAGGAATTAATTATTCTAAACCATGCTCCACATGAGCCATTGTGTGTGAACGGGTACGGAAAGAGGGGCAGAACTCCCTTGTATTTCTGATAGGGAGGGAGTCGGCCACATATCCAACAGTTTGTAGCATTATTAGTCTGATGGGAGTGATGTAACATACTAATGAATGTGTTGTTGCGCAGCGCAAGTCTGTAAGATAATTCATGGGGGGGTAACTCGCTAAAAGAATGTTCGGCAGTGACATTGTAAGCAGATTGTTCACGCTTGAAGATAGGGTAGTATATGGGAAGCAATATACTGGCAACAATAATCAGAAGACTTAGAAAAAACATAATCAATAATGTCACTATACAGTGACTACGGAGTGATTTACAATATGCACGTTTCTTGAACCGTCTCTCTCTCTCTCTATCTCGGTCTAGGGGATACATGTCAGAAACTATTTAACCGATTCACCTAGGGGAGGACTTAAACAATTAAACTGTCTGACTTGCTAGACCGTAATTTTGCTTTGTACTCCTCTTGGGGAGTTTTCTCTCTTTTTGGAACTTTGAAGTCTCTAGTATTGAGGCAGTCCTTTGAGGGGGTGGACGAGTCAGTCTCTGGCAACAGTTCATTACATTTTTTAATATGACTCGTGTGGATCCACCCCTTTCTTCCTTCAACTTTGATCGCCGTCCTCGTGGTTAGAAGGACGATCTTCGGCTCCTTCCAGCGGGGCTCCAGCGGGCTTTTCCTGTCGAAGTTGCGAATCAACACCGTGTCCCCTGGACGGACGTCGTGTGGCTTTACATCAGTGTTGTCAGGGAAGGCTGCGGCAACCTGTGAACAACATGATTGGAGTGCAGACATCAAGGAGGCAAGGTAATCTGTCAGCATGTTACAATCAACATCGGTTATTTTCTTAGGCATGGGCGTCCCCCACATATTCGTTGGTCTGCCAAAGACCACCTCATACGGTGATAGTCCTGATCTCGAATGGGGGACCATTCTCATATAGAACAGTGCAACTGGCAGGGCGACTATCCAGTCGACCCCTTTCTCTTTACAGATTTTAGCAAGGCGTGTTTTCAGTGTCTGGTTGTGTCTCTCTACAAGGCCAGCGGCCTCGGGATGTCGGACGCAGTGGAATTTCCACTGATATCCTAGCAGAAGGGAAACCTGTTTCATGAGTTCGGATGAGAATGGCTGTCCGTTATCTGAGTACACGACACGAGGCAAGCCGTACCGTGGGAAGAATTCTCGAACCAGCTGCCTGGCAGTGGTCGGGGCAGTGTAATCTGGGACTGGATATGCTTCGGTCCAACGGGAAAGGGCACAAACAACTACGAGGACATACTTGAATCCTCGACAACGGTCCATCTAGATATAATCCATCTGGAGGACTTCAAAAGGGTGATCGGGAGGATGGAATCCACCTTGCTCTACAGGGACGCTTTTACCTGGATTGAACTGACAACAGATCATGCAAGTACGCACTTTCTGTTTTGCTGCTGCTCGTAAATGTTTGTTGTACCAGAGATTCTGTAAATTGTCTAACATAGCTTTTTCTCCTAGGTGTGCTGGACTATGTGCTGTATTTATTATGACTTGAACCATAGAGTCGGGGGGAAACCATGTAGATTTTCCCTTCGTCATCCAACCTTGATCTGTCTGGATCCCTCCTAGTTCAGTCCATTTCTTTATTTCATCTGGAGTAGCATGTGTCTGAATATCGATTACGTCTAGTGTGGGATCCCTAACTGTCATACAATGTGTCGGTACTATTGTCTTTGTCACATCAGTTGTCTGGGTATGAGTCAATGCTGTATGTTTTGCTGTTTGGTCTGCCAGGTCGTTACCCTGGGAAATGGAATCTGTAACTTTAGTATGTGCTTTACACTTCATGATGGATATGCCTGAAGGCAGATGTATTGCTTCTAATAGTGCTTGAATGAGGGGACCGTGTTGGATCTTGGCACCGTGAGAGGTCAGGAAACCTTGTTCTTGCCATAACACTCCGAAGTCGTGTACGACTCCGAAAGCATAACGTGAATCTGTGTATATGTTAACATTTCTGTTCTTGGCTAGTATACAAGCTCGGGTCAGAGCGATGAGCTCTGCTGCTTGAGCGGACAGTGTATCAATACCATATGTTTCTTTAACTTCAGTTTCAGTGGTCACTGCATATGCGGCCACTAATTCTCCTGTGTTTGTTCTCATACATGAACCATCCACATAGAGTGTCAGGTCTGGATTTGTCAGTGGAACATCTGTTAAGTCTCGTCGGGGCTTTGTTACTGCATTAATGATCTCTATACAATCATGCGGGGCTGAATTAGTCATACTCGAAGGTAACAATGTTGCGGGGTTCAGAATGCTGCAGCGTCTGATTTCTATGTGCGGCTGGAATAGTGTCAGTTCATAACCTGTCAGTCGTGCTATAGTCAAGTGTTGAGTCTGGGTTCGGTTTAGAAGAACCTCTACAGAATGTGGAACTTGTACTGTTAATTGGTGTCCTAAGACAATTGAATCGCTCTGTCTGATTGCTAGGGCTGTCGCTGCAACTGACTTTAAGCACGCAGGGAGTGCCTGGGCTACTGAATCCAATGTACTTGAAAAATAAGCGCAAGGCTTATGTGAACCTGCTTGATCTTGAGTGAGGACAGACAACGCTGTACCATCACGTTCTGTAACAAAAAGTGTAAAAGGTTTGCTGTAACATGGTGTTGCTAAAACTGGTGCTTGACATAAAGCTTTCTTTAATTCCTCAAAGGCCTGTGTATGTTCCTGAGTCCAAGGAAGGGCAGTCGAAGTCGCTGCCTCCTGTGTTGTCAACTGAATGAGTGGTTTAGCTAGAAATGCATACTGGGGAATCCATTGTCTGCAGTACGAGGTGAGGCCTATAAAGGCCCGCACTTCCTTTTGTGTCTGGGGTTGTGGCATATTTACAATTAACTGGATGCGGTCAGGAGTGAGCTGTCTCCCCACTTTGGACAGCAAGTGACCCAAGTACACAACTTGCTGAACACAGAATTGTAGCTTCGAAGGAGACACCTTGTGTCCCTTGTCGGCCAGAAAATGTAAAACTGTCAGTGATGCTTGTTCACATTCGGGTTCACTTCGTGCTGTGATCAGCAGATCATCGACGTATTGTAGTAAGGCGGTATTAACTGGCATTTGAATACAATCAAGTTGTCTTTTCAATGCTTGACTATAGATGCTGGGGCTTTCTGTGAATCCTTGAGGTGCGCGTGAAAATTTGAAACTTCGTCCATTTAAACTGAATCCGAAGAGGTATTGGCTCTCTGGATCAATGGGCACACTGAAGAAGGCGTTCTTGAGGTCAATTACAGTAAAGAACGTTGCTTCTGAATCAATAGCAGTCAATAGGGAAGAGATGTCGGGAACCACAGGGTACTGTGGAACGATGCATTTATTCAGTTCTCGTAAATCAATCACCAGCCGATATACTGGCGGTGCATTGGGATCAGTACGTTTAAGAATCGGAAAGATAGGGGAATTACAGATATTGGAGTCGGTCTCTACGACCACTCCTTGGGCAATGAGCTCTTCAATGATTTCCAGTAAAGCCACTACAGCATCGGGTGGTAACTTGTATTGTCTGATTCTCGGTAAAACAACTCCTTGTTTGAGTGTAACACGGTATGGTGTGATATGCATGCAACCTACATCGGTTGGGCCTTGTGCCCACAGGTGTTTCGGTACATTTTTCAATCTGACATCAAACTCTCGTAATACATAGTGACCCTTAAAGTCACGCAGGAAAAGTCTAACTCCTTCCGGAGAACAACATATCACAGCTCCTAGAGCCTTCAATGTTTTGATACCTAACAGATTTCCTGGAAATGATTTCGTAAGTAACAAGTCTGTAACACGTGATAATGGACCCACAGCCAGGGGGACTGGTTTCGATACCTCATTTACAATAGGCTGTCCTGAAAAACCAAGGGAAACATTCTGTGAGCCTGAGAGGGGTGCCCCTGGGACTTCATTATGGCTGATTGTTGTGCGGCTTGCCCCTGTGTCAATTAAAAACTTTCTGTCTTTTCCCAATACTTGACTGTGTACATAAGGACCCTCTTGATCTACAGGAATCTCAATAAGAGGCAAGCCAACCTCCCTCTCTAGGCTGTTTCATGTGTATCGCTGATAATCGGGATAATCAGATTGGGCATACTGGTTCATCTGTCGTGAAACTTGCTGTGTAGCGGCAATGGGCTGTGGCTGTGGCTGTGATACCGCTGCGGTCTGTGCTGTATGTGGTAGAGCATGCATAGGTTGTGAATTCTGTGAAGTCTGTTGCTGGACCTGGTCTTGTCTAGACGGATGCGGTCTTTCTTTAGTTTGTGTGATTCTTTACGCCAAAATTCTATGGCGTCTTTCTGAGATTGTCTGGCTTTCTTTTTCCATAGCGCTTCTACCTTCACGATGCACTCGGCATCCCATGTTCCTGTAATGGGCCATCTGTGTCTTTCGTCTAGATGCTTAGTATAATCGGCCCATAAATCTAGATACAATATGGCATCTAAGCCATGCTTATGGTACATAAAGTTTCCAGGAGTGTCCCTAGGGGGGATAGGAATTTCTTCCTCTAGTATCCCTTTCCTAGTTCCTATCTGCCTTAGTTTATTGAAGAACGGCATCTTGCTGCTTAGTGTTGGATACTCGATACTTGTTACTGACTTCTGAATACAGCTAGTTACACAAAAACACAATAATGTACATCAAACAGTCACTCATACCACGACATTAATCACATGAAAACATTTGGAACACATATGACTACCCTAGATACTGGATGTACTGCTAAACAGCACAGATACACTGTCGAGAACAGTGCAAGAACTTGTATGCTTGATATACTGCTAAACAGTACAGATACACTGTCTAAAACAGTGCAGACCGCGTTTGTGTACCCAAACACGTCTTTACCGGATACATAACAATGCACCCGTCTAGATACGTCCCAGCAATGGTACTCACCGGGAAGCACGGAACAGAAGGCCTCGGAAAACTCGACTGGACTGGACCGGACTGGACTCGGCTCGACTCGACACGTGGATACTTCGGAAACTGGTGGGCCTCTTGACACCTCGGACCTTGCTTCTTTCGGCTAGGCTCTGGTCGGGATCCTCCGCACTCCTCACCGCCTCGTCTGGGTGCTGATCGCAGTCTCCGTCACCTCCGTGGGCCAGAGGGAGATACAGGAAATCCTGCGGGTACGCGTAGTGGTCCGTCTTGACTTATGGCAGGGGGCAAAGGTTGCAACGCACCAACCGGCGCGTGAGGTGGGGGAGGGGTCCCTATTCGGGCGCCAAAATAAATATTTGATTTACCGTCCTAATTTCTATGCAGGTAAGTACTTAACAAAAAATAACTCAATCGGAAAGAAAGACGCAGAGTCCGTGGTGTTAGAGTTCTTAGGGGTTTTATTCCTTTAAAAAGGAATGGTCATGGTACCAGATCGGATATCGGGTTCCTGCCACCACTGGGGTGCAGTAAGGGATAGAGCATACTTTATTGACAAGACATAACTTTTATACTTAAACCATATAATGATCACCAATACAGTAGGCGTAACAGCTGAGAGAAACAAGATAACAGTATACACGTGTTAGTAATACGTAATCAGAAGGCGTGAACTGGGCGTGAACATAGAGGTGTGTACTAGAAACGTCACATGTAAGTGTCACGAGTAGGTGGGTACTTAGCAGAATTTGGCAATGTCAGCAGAAATCTGAGGCCTGGATGCGCGCGCAGCTGCATGACGCGTGATTGACGTGGAACTGGAGGGTGCAGGGGACTTGACATTTACACTAGCGGAGAGAGACAGAAGTCTGGCATGTCAGATCAACTCGTACCGATATCATATCTGATATCTGATGTTTGGGAACCATATTATCTAGAGGGAAAGGTCTCTTGGGCAGAGGCTATTCTATACTGACTGTGAGTGCGTGTATAAGCGTCTACGTGTCTGCATGAGATGCGAGGGGGCATGGGCCTACCATGGTAACAGAGGCTATGAATTACTTGCACGGAGACAGTGAGGCCGGGCCCTTTGCTCTGCAGCTGAAAGGATGTTTACTTGAACTAGCAGGCAGGAATGTATGTTTGAGGAGCGGAGCAGATAATTCGAAGGTTGAATACAGTCTTGGCAGGCAGCAGGCTGAGCTAAGCGCCGTTAGCCGCACAGGGAGTAAGGCAGAGGTCACGGGTACAGAGGCAGCCCCGGCTGAGGCGTTCAGAGTCAGAAGACAGAAAAAGGCTCGATGGCAGAATTCAGGGCCTACTTCGCCAGAGCTGAAAAACGTGTAAAGTACACCACAAAAAGACGTTGGCATGGCATACTTAGGAACGGAATATTCAACCCATTCAGGGTGGGTCTGAAAGAGGACATGTTAACGTTGGACGCAAATGTATTTGCGTCTTCATAGCTGGCACAGGAGGGAAGTTACATGCACTTTAAGCTGGTACATGGAGACGGTGGGGTACACGTTAGGGAACATTTCTTGACCATAAAATTTATATTTCCTCAAAGGGAAATAAAAATCCCCAAACACTTGAACCCAGTCTCCGCCACCTGGATCCGGAATCTACGGCGTAGCGGAGGCAGGACCCCCGCTATGACATATATACACAATTTGGTCCAGTTGATCACGAGCCCCGAGTTCTTCCCAAAGGAGGTGAGGACATCAAAAAGCACGTTAAGGGACTTCTGAGGGGAAGTAAAGTAAAGAAGAATATCGTCTGTGTAGAGAGAGACGCGATCTTCAAGGTCCGGGCCCACCTGATCCCTTTAATCGAAGGCTCCCACCGAAGCAACGCAGCCAACGGTTCCAATGCCAGAGCAAACAGGAGGGGGAAGAGCGGGCAGCCCTGTCGGGTGCCGCGCCCCAGCCGGAACGATCCAGAGACTCTGCCATTAACAACTACCTGGGCCAACGGACGTTCATACAGGAGCTGCACCCACGCAATAAAGTTAGGACCAACACCAAACTTCGAGAGGGCCGCCCACAAATAAGGCCACTCGATGGTGTCGAAGGCCATAGTGGCATCCAGTGAGGCCAAAATGGCGGGTTCAGTCAGCGTCCCAGCTCTCGTGAGAACACCGTGGAGTCTGCGAAGATTGAGCGCCGTATTCCGATGAGGAATGAAACCGGACTGATCCGGATGGATCAGGTCACAGATCGCCGTTAGCAGGCGATTTGCTAGGACTTTAGCCAGGATCTTAGGCTCAGCGTTGAGCAACGAAATAGGGAGATAAGAAGTGCATGGATCACGAGGCTTACCCTCCTTGTAGATGATGACTATAGTGGCCAAACGCTGATCAAGGGGAAGGAGACCAGCCTCAAAGGCTTCAATGAACATATTGCGCAGATGAATTGCCATCTTGTCAGGCCGCAGCTTGTAGAGCTCAATGGGTAGACCATTCGGCCCCATAGCCTTACCTGTATGCAAGGACCGGAGAGCGATAGCCACCTCCTCCGCCGTTATGGGCGAATCCAAAGCGGACCTATCCTCCTCCGACACACAGGGCAGCGCAATATCACGCAGAAGCAAGCGGGAATCAAACTCGTCTCTATCACTCACAGATCGGTATACTGTCTGAAAGTGGTCCACAAAGCATTCAACTATCTCACCTGGGTCAGTCACGCATTCTCCAGTCACACAGGCGATCACTGGCACCACACGACTCATTCTCTAAGACTTGTCCAACCATGCCAAAAGTTTACTAGCCTCATCACCCACATCATAGAGCCTGCCCAGTTGATTCCTGTGCATAACCTTAGCAGCATCGGTCACCAGGGCCCTATAGTCAGCCTGTTTCAGTGCTAAGGAGTGCAAGATTGCAGGGGTATCGTCACCACCCAATTCACTTTCAAGCGAGGTGATGTCAGGCTCAAGGGCTAACAAGTTTTCCCTCTTGGCCTTCTTGTCAGCAGCAATGAAGGACAGTGCAGAGCCCCTTACTACAGTCTTGAAGGCCTCCCATAAGGAAATAGGGGAAGAGACGGACCCCTCGTTCTCATTTAAATAACAATCAATAGCCTTGAGAAGGTCAGAACGAAGCTTAGGGTTCCGAAAATGCCAAGGATGAATGGGGGGAATCCTACTCCCACCAAAATATCCCACTGAGACCTCAAGCCTCAAGGGGGAATGATCAGAAATGCCCCTGGGAAGATGACGAACCCCACGCACCAAGGGGGTATGGGCAGTCAACATCAGAAAGTAGTCAATCCTCGAGAGGCTGCCGTGGGCTCCAGAGTGAAAAGTGTATTGAGTTTGGGTGGGATTCAACATCCGCCAGACATCAACCAACCCGAGAGTCTCCAGCAACTCAGGCAGCCAAAACTGAGACGCCGGCAGGACCCTGGGGGGTAGCCGGTCACACTCTCCCGAGACCACCAAATTGAAATCACCACCTAGTATAAGGATACCATCCGGAAGTCCTAGGAGAGTCCTTCCAAGATCGGCGTCAAGTCAAGTCAAGTCAAGTCGAGATTTATATAGCGCGCTACATACCCATAGGGTCTCAAGGCGCTTGAAGAAGGGGGGGGGAGTTACTTGTCGAATATCCAAGTTTTAAGTTGCTTTCTGAATGCTAGGTGGTTCTGAGTAAGGCGGAGGTGAGTGGGAAGAGAGTTCCAGGTTTTAGCTGCCAGGTAGGAGAAGGATCTACCTCCCATGGTGGCTTTGTTGATGCGAGGTACAGTGGCAAGGGCTTGGTTGGAGGATCGTAGCTGACGGGAGGGTGGTGTAGAAAGACAGTCGTGTGTTGAGGCATTCGGGTCCAAGTTCGTAAAGTGCTTTGTGTGCGTGGGTTAAGAGGCGGAAAGTAATCCTCTTATTTACGGGGAGCCAGTGGAGGTTTTTCAGGTGACCAGAGATGTGTTCTTTACGCGGGATGTCTAGTATGAGCCTGGCTGAAGCGTTCTGGATGCGTTGGAGTTTTTTCTGGAGTTTTGCGGAGGTGCCGGCGTATAGGGTGTTTCCATAGTCCAGGCGGCTCGTGACCAGTGCGTGGGTGACCGTTTTTCTAGTTTCGGTGGGGATCCAGTGAAATGTTTTTTTGAGCATGCGAAGAATGTTGAAGCAAGATGATGAGACGGCGTTGACTTGTC